>NC_051190.1:53180944-53513555 GCF_015220075.1 Falco rusticolus | reverse complement strand
TTATCTTGCAAAGCAGCTTCAGAGGTACCCCACGGACCCTCACAGCTCACGCTGACCTTGAGGGCTAAAGCAGGAGATCAAAACCTCCTGTGTTTGGCAGCAGAGCTTTCTCTGATCTCCAGGCAGAAACAGCCTCAGTCAAACCCTACAGCAACCTGGAGAGCCAAGAAGGGGGAGGTCTGGGGCGGCCCCCACACCGGGGGCAGACCCACCTCTGGTCTCTTTGCTGCGGGTCCTGCCTGATGAAAGCCCCACAGTGCTGCAGCCCCTGGCCGTCTCCCAGGCTGGAGCCAAAGGAGAAGGCACAGGGATCCTCCCCCTCTCCCAAAATCACGGCGGCACGCAGTCTGTCTCACCAGCCTGGGGATGCCCAGGACAGCTTTGCTGGAGCTCCTCACCTCTCTGCTCACATGGGAATGCCGGGCAGGTCTCCACACCCCAGCCAGGGTGGCAGGATGTCTCATGCTCCACCAAACCAACATTCCCCACCGATCTGTGTCCGTCCTGCGCAAACCTGTGCATCCATTCAACCAGGAGCTGAAGCTAAGGCTGATCTCTTCTCGCCCATCTCCCCCTGGTCCTGCAGCATGAAAAATGCTTTGTCTGGGGAATTTGCAGCCTGAAAATGACCACCTCCTGCAAAGCCAAGCCAAGCACGTAACAAAGCTCCATTGAATAGCAGCTTTCCTCTGGGTGCCCTTGGAGAAGCGGCTACATGAGCACTGAGCAGCTCCTCCCTATTGCTGCTCCAGCAGCTGGAGCATCCCGCGAGCCAGCAGCCTTCCCTGCAGCCCCAGCAACGCTAATGGGTTGTGGCATCTCGGATGACCCTAAACACCTATGTGGGGGCAACCAAAACGGGCCCGGGGTGTCCCGTATACAGCCCATAGAGTCTGGGTGCTGGGGTCAGCACAGGGTCCTGGCCCCGGCAGTCTCCCCTTTCCCAGGGGACCCAACCACAACCCCAGGAGAAGCCGCGCTGGCAAATGAGGTTCTTGCTACAGGAAGGATTGCTTTGCAATGCCCGTGGTGTCATCTTTTCTCTCTCTCCTCCCCTCTTCTTCTCCAGCATTGCTTCCTTCTTAGTAGCTTGATCTAGTTTGACTTGAAACTCTGCAGAGCTGGGGCTGGCTCACATCTTCCCCAGAGCCACGAGGTGCTCCCATCCCACCGATCACGAGAGGAGAGCAAAGGGCTGCTCTCCTGCTGCAGAAAGCCCCAGGGGACCTGGCAGTGCTTGCACAGGCCACCAGGTCACCAAAACACTGCCAGAGCCAGGGAGACATCGTCTGCTCTTGCATCATGTCACTAGATAGCAGCTCCTCCCCAGGGCTCGGAGCAGAGAGAAGGGCAGGGGGGAGGGAGGGGGGAGCTGCCTGCCCTGGAAAGGAAACCAGGACATAAACTTCTTAGTGAACCTGGTTAACTATTTCTGTCTGGGAGCACAGAGGAAAGGGCTGGGCAGAGCAGAGAGCAATACCATTGTCCCCAGCAGGAAAAAAAAAAGGGGGATGATAAAAGTGTGCCTGGAGGAATTTGGCACAGGCTCATGTTTGAACTGGCATCATGTTTCCAAAGCAGAGGCTTCCAGATGCACAGTAGGGCGTTCTCCGGGACGGAAACTGGTGGGGAGCATCACTTTGAGTCGTGGGTTGGATTAACTCTGCATTGATGCAGAGGGGCAGAAGGAGAAGGGATTCAAGCACCCAAAGATGCTGAGGGCTGGGCTGGAGCTGGCAGTGATGCTTCAGCCTGGCGGCTCGGCCGCCGTGGGAGACAAGCCATGTTTCTGGGCTGTTTCCCCATGATTTTACCTATTTACATCCCCCCAGCAGCCCTCTGGTGGGCTCACACGTGCAGTCTGTGGCTGACTGCTGGCCACCATGCTTGAACGGCACCCTGCACAAAGCAGACAAGGCTCTCGACTGAGTGTGTGTGCAAGAGGGTATTAAAAAGGGTCAGAAATAACAAAGCAAAGCAGAAACAGCCTCAGGAGATGCAGAGATCCCTCAGTCCTTGCTGTGTTGAATTAGGTCTTATCTGTGGAAGTGAGGCTGCTGCATGTAAATTCACTCAGAAGAAAAAAGGGCTTCGTGACTCCAACACCACCCCAGCCCCGTGAAGCAACTGGTGCTACCCTGTCACCCCCTGGTGCTGCTGGTCCCCTCCCAGCAGAGGCCAGGTGATGGTGGCATCCCTGACGGATGACAAGCGGGGCCAAGGCTTGTTGAGTGTCATTAATGATCAGCATGATGGGAGCCAGTTTGGGGCCAGTCCCAGCTGGGGAGACCTCAGCAAAGCTGGAGAAACAGGCTGGTGGCACCCAGGTGAAGTTCAGCAGAGGCAACAGCAGAACGGTGGCCCTGGCTGGGGACGGGACACAGGACAGTGGGAAATGACTGGCTGGGGAGCAGCTCTGCAGGCAAGGACCAGGGGTCTTGGTGGTCCAGTGGGGCATGAACCAGCAGCATGTCCTTGCAGCAGAGAAGGCTGCCCCGATGTTGGGCTGTCACAGCAAGACTGTAGCCGCCGGGCTGAGCGCTGCTATCATCCCCTGGGTTCTGCCCTTGTAAGGCCACAACTGGATACTCTGTCCTGTTTGGGGCTCCCCGGTGCAAGAAGGGTACTGGAGTGAGTCCTGCAGAGGCTTCTGAATTGGTTGTGGGTGGGAGAATGGGATGTCCAAGGAGAGACTGAGCGAGCTGTGTCAGATCAGCCTGGTGAAGAGAAAGGGAAGATCTTACGGGTGTGTGCAGCTGCCTTGTGGGAGGTTATAGAGAAGGTGGGCCGGATGCATCTCAAGAGTACACAATGAAACAACAAGATGAAGCCAAAAAATTTCAGCTGGATATGAAATAAAAAAATTCTCCATGAAAAAATTGGCACAGGGAGCTGGTGGGATCTCCACCCTTTGAGATAACTCAACTGGACAGGGCCCTGAGCAGCTTCATTCAATGTCAAAAGTTGTCCTTGCGCCTTGACATCCTGAGGTACCTTCAGCCTCTGTTGTCCTGTGATTGCACAACTCACCCTCTGGATCCCCATCAGTCCCCGCTTGCTCATTATCTCCCACATCTCTGCACCCACTGGTGACCAGGAGAAGATGGCATCCTACCCAGGAGACTGCTCTGCCCCCAGGGTGAGCAAGAAGGCAGACCACAGAAGAAAGTGTGCAGCTCTTGGAGAAGCTCTTCTGAGACCCTGCTCAAGGGCTTGACTTGCCCTTCTAGAGCCACCTATGCTCTAGGGACAGCCCAGGGCACCTGAGGTCGGGACATGGGGCTGGCAGGCAGCCCTGGGGTTCCCACCTTCTGGGGAGGCAACCAGAGAGCTGATGGGACACCCCACAGCACCGAAAAAAAGGCAGAGGCAGGGAGATAAACAAAGCACTCTAGCAAAATTGAAGTAAGTGAAATAGCAATTTACCCCTTATGCCTTAATTTATAGGATGGGGCTCCTTGTTTGCTATCCATTTCCCCTATCTCTATTCCTATGGCCCCAGGTTGCACTGATAGCGTGCAGTAAGCCCGCACAAAGTTGTTTTTTTTTCCCCTGACATCAAGAAGCAGAAACACCAGCTGTTTATGTGGCCGATCACCAAGATCTCCAAGAAACAGAGTGGGTCAAAGGAAGCTGCACAGCCTTAAAAATGACTCTTGGACTGGTTTGATGAGCTTGGGGTGGAAGAGTTCCAAAGAAGCCGTAAGTTATGGCAAAGGAGAATCCTCTGCAAGCGCTTGGACCTGCAGAAATACGGTGGATGCCGCATGCCGCAGTCCACCTCCACAGTGCATTACTGGGGAAGGAGGGGTTTCCTTATTACACACACCAAAAAAAAAAAAAAATCTTCTGGTATTTTGGTCTTGGACAACACCCAAGGATTGTCTCAGAAATAGCTCTCACAGCTTGCAGGAGTACAAGGCAGAGTCCCTGTCTGTGACATGCCCCTTTCTCCCACCACCACCCTCTCGTGACTCACTTGCGCTGGGTTACATCAAATTTCCTTCCTCTGACTTTCTAAGGAGGCTTTGGACAGAGGACAGGTTGCCCTCCTGTGGCATTTCAAAGTAATCTGGGTGAAAGGAGGTGGTGTCTGTGGGCCCCTAAAATCCAAGGGACTCTGTTTCCCTCTGGTTGGGATATGGGGGTATTCACTCAACCCCTGCCAGGAGAGGACATGGTGCTCTCCCATTAAGCACAGCTTAAATAAATTTATTAAGCCAAGCCCCTGTGCTTGGTATAGATGGAAAGGGCATTTTGTGATGGGAAGTGATACAGCCCCCAGCATGTGAAGCGCCTCCCTACCATGCACAGGACACAGCAGGGACCAGGAGGGCTCAGGGCATCCTTCCAGCCCCACTCTCCAAGGATCCCTTTAGACAAAAGCTACCGTTTGCTACAAATGTACCATCAACCTGGAGTAGGAAGGATGTAGCCAAGGGTCACCCATCAACCACAAGGAAGGTCTTAGGGTTCTAATGAGGATGGAACCAATAAAGGCTACAGGAACACAACAGCATCTCTACACGAGCCTCACCTAAAGACCGAGAGGTGTTGACGATGGATACAAGCTGGAGGAGATCCCACCCCAAAGGAGCATCCTGTGTGTTTGGTAGCCAACAGGAGACTTTTCTCTCAAGGAAGGCTGGTTAGCCAAAAAGATAAGGCCACCAAGGAGCAGGTTCAGCTCCTGCTGGTGGTGATGCTGCCGAGCCACTGCCCTCCCCGTGCCTCAGTTTCCCCAGACATCCTTTATGGGGTGCTTTGAGATGTGAGGATGGAAAGTGTGCTCACATCCTCAGACATTATTTTAAGAAACCAAACAATACAAAGCACCTTACAGAGAACATACACTTATCAATGGATCTTTTGTTGATAGGTTAGAGACACCAGCTGCAAAACCGTATCTTCTGCTGGGCTGAGCTCCTAGGGGTGCCGGTCTCCAAACAGCAGCTCATGATGCATGAACAGGTACCACCTAAGCTGACGCTCCAAAGCAAGCAGGCTGCAGACCCCAAAATCTACTGTGCAACCAGGAGTCTCAGAAATATAACCCAAGGGACAGAGAGAAGGACTAGCAGGAAAACCAGACCCTGAAGCATCTTCCTCTCCCCACCTCTGGTGGCCTAAGATAAACAGGAGGTTTGGGATGGGGACCGGTCAGAAGGTCCCAGAGCATGTTGGGGTTTCCATCAGCAAAAAGTTTTCAAATTAAACAGATGTATTTAAAGAAACTGGTTTATTTAAATTAAATAAACCGACTGTTTAATCCCAGACTCCCTGGAGATGGATTTGCACTGCCCTGTGTGACAGGGATGATTTATGCCCACAAAGTGCACACAAAGTGATGCCAAATAGGGGTGTTATGTCTCTTACCACCAGCAGGAAAAGCAATATGCGAACGTTAGGTCATGGCAAACGCATTCCCCACCCAAGTGATGGGGAAAGGGCAGAAAACGAAGAGCTGGGGAGAGCAGGGTGGGAACAGAGGTAGATCGAAGCAGAGGAAGGGAGTCTGCAAAACGCCTATAATCAGCCAAGCTAAAACCATCCAGTAAAATATCAAAATAAAGCAGAGGGGAAGAAAAACCAAAATAAAACAAACCAAAAAGTAACATACGGAGAAGCGCTGGGCTCAGTCCTTTGCAAAACCATCCCATCCTTCCACGCTGTGGTGTGCAGAGCTGCAGGCAGCGCCCTGTCCCGAGCTCCCTGGCCGCTGCTTTTCCTCCCTCCCACCCCTTCGAACCCAGCTCTCTTCCCGCTGCACCAGCCGGGAGACGATGACGTGGAGACCTCCACTGGGGAAGCTTTCTGAGACGGGAGAGCTCCTCCAAGTCTGACGCTGCAAACCCATCGTTCCCTGGGACGCCAAGGATTTCTTCCCCTTCCTTCTATTTTTTCTTTCTAAGCACCCAAAAAAAGTCCAGAAAAAATGAGAATGTGGCGATGTTTTCAGGAGCCAAGAGCAATGCCTGGGGAAAAATTCAAATAAATCAAATCGTCTAAAGGTTTAGGGCTAGTAACAGCAAAAAGAGAGCTCCTTGGTGCAGGAGGGGAGGTGGGAAGCGGAGGTGCTGCCACGGGATAAGAAATGCTTCCTTCTTGTCTGAACTTTTCCTTTCTGTTCAAGCAGGGGTGAAACAGAAAGGAAAGTCGGCTGCAAACTCGATCTGTCCTTACAGCTGCAGTGACACACGGTGCCAGCATCAAAACCCTCTTTTTCCCCCCCTGTGACTTACATCAAACTGAACAGCCCAAAGCTGTGCCTGTTGCTCAAATTTTACAATTTTGGTATTTTATGTTGGCCAGGGGCTCCCTGCCAGCCCCATCCCAGAGCTTTCTCATCACTCTGCTCCCTTCCCAGCCCCATTTTGCAGGGCTGGGGGGGTGGCTGGAAGCATCGCCCTGTTCTGTGGATAACAGCTGGAATGGAATAGAGGGGACAATTTCCTCCTGCTCCAGCCCCTCCTCCTCTGCCAGAGGGTTTTTCTTCCCTCCCCCCCCGCCCCCATGCAGGTCTCCAAAGAGGGCAGTGAGGTTACCCCAAACTTGAACACAACAAGCAGAGATCAAATCATTGCCCCCATCCAGAGGCTACAACCCAACCTTTGGTGCATTGTTATCTGTTCCTTTGTGTTGCCAGCTTGCGTGACTTTATGATTGGTCTCACAATAATTGATGTTTTCTTTAAAGGCCCCGTGCTGCGAGGCGAGATTTGGCTTCTGGGAGTCCAAATCAGCAAGGTTTTGCTTGGTGCAGTTAAAGAACCTCCCCCAGACTTCACAAATCCAGCATGAAGATGGCTCTAAACCTTTACAGTCTGGTGGTTCTTCAACATCCTAATCCTACAGGGACCCAAAGCATGTCCCTCGGCATTTCTTAAGTAGCACCCACCATGTGAAACTACTCAAAATAACTTGTTTTTCCCAGTTTTAAGGAGAAGGGATGTCCTTGCTCCCCGGCACAGCTGGGATAGGGCAGCCAAGTTTTTCATCCTCTGATTTTTCAAGTGTGTTTCTTCTCTCCAGCTGCTTTAGAGGAAGAACAAGCTGGGAAACAGCCTGGCTGACTGTGCAGGGGGTATCTGTTCCCAGGAGGGGTTTTCAAGAGAAAATTAGCTCATAGGTTGCTCTGGGGGTGGAGGAGGAAGAGAGAGAAGGGAGGCATCGCCGCAGTGCTCGCTCCTGCAGCTGGTGCTGCCCTTGACACAGTCACAAGCCAAAATGTCAGCCCAAACGAGAGGTTTTCAAGCAGATTTTGGGCAAGGAAAACACCCTTACTAGAAACTGTTTAGGAGAATCCTTTTGTAGGTGCCCAACCTGAAAACAACCTTAAATATGCTTCTAAAAAAAACCCCCGCCTTGCTCTGTTTTGGACCCAGAGCAAAGTCATATTCAGCCTTGTTTAAAACAGTTTCAGGCAAAACCCTGGATCCAAATTTTAAGGGATTGCCCAGACCCCAAGCGGAGTTGGATTTCGTGTAGCTTAAGCATGTATTTAAAACAAAACATTTTACAGGCATAAAAAGTAGCAAGACAATTTGCATGGCGCTCTACATCAACTTTACGTATACTACATAAATATGTTACATTAAAATTGTATTATATATAAATATCTGCAAAATATATTACAAGGATCAATGAAAGAGTGACATGGCCCCCCAGCATGAAGAACAGAGCATCCTTTTTCCCCCAAATCCCCCTTTTCCTCCCCATCAGTTATATCCCCAGAGTTGTGCCTCAGGAAGGAGGGAATGAGACGAGCCATACCTTTCACAGCCAGGAAAAAAAGGTGCGTCTGAGCTGTAGGTCTTCACCGCATAACCGGAGGCCTTCGGGGCAGGAGAAAGCCCTACAGCATGACCAGCCACAGCCCTGCAACAAAGCCAAGGAGGAGGCGATTATTCCCGGGCATCTCTCTGCCAGGCACAATACGGCAGCGTTTCAGCGCCCGCGCTCAATGCTGTCATTGTCCCCTCCAGAGCTGAGGCTCCTGCATGCGGTGGCACGGGGTGAAGCTTCTGCTCCTCTGCAATCTCCCATAAAGCTTTGTCCCACTGCTGGAGAGGACCAGGAGACTGGCTTGCTCCTAGGGCAAGATAACAGACCTAGGGACAGGAGACATCTCAGTTGTGCCTTGCCAACGCCATTGCGCTATTGCTTGGTGTGAGGTTCCTGCAGGAAGGAAATAGGATCTTAGATAAAAATACATCATCAGGGGTACAAAGACAATGGCAAGATTGGATTGAGAACAGGTGTTAACAGCGCACTGATAAAACAGAGGGATGCTGCAGGTGGTAATTTGCAGGGATCCTTCCAGGGACTTCACATCTGGGTGCTGCATCCAGTGGAGGAGCACACTGAGGAACTGGAGAGGGTCTGGTGGTGGCCACCGAGACGGTCAGGGCTGGGATGCGTGAGGGGAGGCTAAGCTGGCTCTGGTCAGACTGGAGAAGAGCAGAGGAGACCTTATTGATAAATACAACTATTAAATGGGAAAGTGGCAAGAAAACAGAGCCAAACTCTTCTCAGAGGCGCTACATTGGCTGCAGCTAGGATGATAGGAAGGCACGAAGGAAAAATCCTGCCTGTCTTTAGAAACACCAGGAGCTGCTGTAAAAAGACCAGTGAAATTTCTTCCCCATCACAGTGGATAGGACAAGGGTGATCAGGTTGGATTTCAGCAATAAAAACAGCAAAGAGCCCAGAGATGCTACCACAGCAGTGCCATCTGCTTTATTCTTGCTCCTACCTGCCAGCCCTGGTGTCTGCGGGTTAGGAGCAGGTCCTAAAGCTGCTGGGGTGAAGCTGCAGGGGGATGGCCCCCAGGAACAGCATCCAGGCTTCAGGGGAGAAAGGGGTGAAAAAACCCATGGTCCATAAAGGCAAACAAAGTGTGGAAGAGCTGCTGTGAGGGAGCTGGGCTGCTCCCCAGGGATGCTGGCAGAGGCAGCACGTGGGAGCCCAGGAGCAGGGGGAGGGAGCAGAAGGGATGTTCAGCCCAGGTTTGAAGCCACGAAGATGTTCGTGCTGGCTGACTGCAGACATTATGGCTTGCTAGCCTCCACAGGTCAAGCTACAGTAATAATTAGCAATCAGATACCCAATCAATGAAACATGTGAGGTCATCCTCATCATCCAGAGGAGCAGCCCGACAAGCTCTCTCCCCCAACGGGTACTGGCCGTGGCACCTCAGGCAGGACGATTAATCCACTGGTGTGGGCAGTGACACCAGTCTCCCCTCTCCACCTGATTCAGGGTGCTGTTTTCTCTCTCCAGTCCATGCTACCATGTCCGGGAGGCATCCGTGGGACCACCACAATGTTCAAAAACAAGGCATGCAGCTCGAGTATCCTGCACTTCCAACGAAAATTTACAAGCGTTTTTTTGTTTCGTCCCCACCCTATACCTAGTACATCCAGGTCAGCACATTGCTAGTTGGAATAGTGGGGAGCACTGCACTTGGCTTTTTGGAGTGTTTTCCCAGCAGGGCTCAGTCCCCATCAGCTCCGTGCTGGCTTTGTGTTAGGGAGCCAGGGACATTAACTCATCTCTGCTATCAGCTGGGCTTTGGCTGGATCCACTTAAAAACCACTGAATTCAGCAAAAGCTCCCTAGCTCTTCCTTTCTGGCTTTGGACGTGATCAAACATCCCCATGCCACGGCTGCAAGACCAAAGTCAGGGATCACTGAAAAGGCTGTTCCAGGAGGGCAACTGGATGCCCACCACGAAGGCACATTGCTTTCCATCAGCAAGACTTGCTTCATAGCAAACAGGAGCAGTAACACCACGCCCCCGCCCCCCCCCTCCCTCCCCGAGCTTCAAGGGAAGATCTGCAAATTAATGTAAATTGAAAAAGGCATTGGCCACTGCGAGGGGACAGCCGCCCTGTCCTTCCCTGCATCCACTGGATCTGGCTCTCAGGGGGGTCTGCTTCCAACATGGGTTCAATAAAACAATTCTCTCTACAAGAGAAATAATAATTAAAAAATCATATATATTATAAGTATTCACCAAGCTCCACCTGGGTACCAGCATTTTGCCTTCCCTGCCTCCCTTCTTTTTATCACCTCCTCACATCTCTGGCAGCCAGAATGGGGTAAGTAAAATCCAGGAAAACATCCTGTTCCTCCCTCCTTTGGTGCCTGGGGAGTGATAAATCAGGCATCAGGAGGGGGATGTGCCCCTTACTTCACAAGCATCCGGTTGTACCAGTTGCCTCGCACACAATCTGAATTGCAGATGGCTTCTGGCTATTTATGGGGCTGGAGCCACATCCAGGACAAGGGGAATCACAGCTGCTATTGTTGGAAAAAGCTGAGCCTTTTTTTCTTCCCATTTTTGAAGCCTGAGAGCAGGGCTGAGCTTGAGAAACAGGGAGCATGGTGTTGATGCCGGCGTTCTGCCCCAGCTGGTGCTCCTTGTAGCGTGTTCCCCCCATCCAGAGCCAGTCAGGTTTATGGATCAGCATCCTGCACTCTCCAGGGACAACACTGTTGCACACCCAGTCGATGAGGCTGACCCAAATACAGTGCCCAGCAAGGCAGGCACATCCTGGCTCCTGGTCTGGCTGCCAGGGCAGCTTTTATCCTCATGGAGCTGATGGAGCTGGAGACAGCACGATTCCTACAAGCACCTTGGAGCATGAGGTACCGACGGGATGCTCCTCGATACCCTGTGCTAGAAAGAAAACTGTGTCCTCCCCCACAACTTGCTTTCCAGCAGCATCACGGTCAGGGAAAATGAGTCCCCAAGGAGCAGCGTCTTGGCCAAGGGGTGCTAGCACAGGTCCCGCCAGGGTCAATTAGCCCCAGTGAGAGTTATTAGCTGTTGTTGTTATATGAGACCTACCTGTTGTCGGTGTTGGTGGTGCTGGTGGGTGTCTCAGTCAAGCCACGGCAAGGACAAGCCTGTCTCAGTGTGAGGCAGCAGCAGCTGGCACGTGACTGTCACCTCAGTGTCCTGTGGGAAAACATGAAAAGGGCATCAGCATCCCCGGGCAGGGACCACAGCACCTGGCATCAGACCAATCTCAGCTAGAGCCCCCTGGAAAAAATCCCACAATCCAGCATGGCTGGATTCCCCAGGTGGGGAAAGCTACCCCCAGCCCACCAAGCCCACCTCCCACGGGCATGCTCCTCATCTGCTCCAGCACAAAGTCAGGTGGCTTCACGTGGCATGCAAGAAGCCAGAGGGTTTTGCACTGTGGCAGGTTGGGGAGCGCCAGCGTGTCTCATCCCACAGCTCCACTGCGGAGGGGTGACCCCTGAGTGAGGGCTGACACCCTGACCCCCCTGCAGTAAGGCTCTCGGCCCTGGTTTGAGGCATGCAGGCTGCTGGAAGATTTCCTAGAAGAGGTTTGCTGCATACCAACAGAAACACAGGTGCTGGATATAGTAGGAAAAAAAAAAAAGTTTTTTGCCAGAAAAGCTGGTGGGCTGAGACCCCCCAGCCAGCACTAACACCACTGATATGCTGAACAACCTCTCCAGAAGGTCCTAAATGCATTTAAGGAGCCCAGGCTGGCTTGCAGTAAGGTTTATCTCCCCCAGTAACTACTTCTGACAGCACTTGGGGCGCTGTAGCCACAGCCCTACCCATCCATGCCATCCCCACGCACCAATGGGAGCACATCCCATCGCACTTTTGCACCTGGGATGCTAAATCCCCGTGCTTGCGATCGGAAGCACACACGCAGACTGAGCCAGGCACTGATGGACAAGCAAGAAATCCACCGTTATTCCTACTTCTTTTTTCCCCCTCATTGCTTATTTTATACGCTGGCTGCCCAATTATTTCCCAGGCTGGCTCTGCCCTGCGGTGCCTTTTTGCAATGGCACAAAAGCAAGCTTGAAAATCAGGGCTGCCTCTAAAAGCACTGAGATACCAAGAAAAGCCACGGCAAGGACAAGCCTGTGGACCGTGGGATCATCGGAGAGGGACGTGATGCTGGAAGGAGCCCCAGGCAGATGGGCTTTGGGCTAATTTTGGCTGCTTGGAGCTCTCCTGGAGTGAGGCTCCAGCCTTTCTTGGCTTCCCCCAGGAGGATGTGGGCACCAGCTTCAGGGACTGCCTGCCCTCACGCACCACTGGTCCTTCCCAGGCTGTATCTTGGTGCCATTGAGTTGGAGCAGAGGTCACCTCTGCGTCTAAAGTCACCAATGCCACGTTTGCCCCTTGAAGGGGTATTTCTATTGCCAAAGACCTTGGATGAGCAGGAGGTTGGAAGAAGTGATCAGCTCCTGCCCCAGAAGCTGTGTGTCAGCCTGGATTCAGCAAAAAACACAAAAGCGAGACTGCAAAGCAACTACTTTGAAGTAAAAGTGCTACAGGGGTTTATTGGTTTTTGAGTTCCAAAATACCCTCAACCCCAGCTGGGGAGAGCCCTGGAGGAAGGTTTTATGCCAGCTTTTCCCCGGTGTGGCTCCTCATACCATCCCACGCACCCTTCTTGTGCGGATAAGCCTTCCTCCTCCAGCTTCTTCCTCTTGCAGGGAGGCAGGGTAAAGCGCTACCGCACTTCCCAAAGCATCTCACAGAGCCAAAATCTGTCCAGTTTTATCCCAGTCTGATGGAACAGTGAAAATACGTATCTATGTATGTGTGCCTCATATATATATATATTAAAAAAATCCTTTTTTCTGACATTTCTGCAAGCAACCCAGGAGCAAGCCCGTTCTTTCACTTGGGTGTAGCCTGAGATGGAGCAACTGACATCTCAGCCAGACTCAGGGCCATGCCTGGGGAGAGAAATTCATCCCTGTTGTCCCATGGGGCCAGGTGATGACGTTTTTAATGGCTGTTGGGACATGTAAATAAAACCACACTGGATTGCGTGAGCTTCCTCTTGTCCTTCACCTCACCCACCTTCACCCCAAAATGCTCCAAACCTGTTGGTTGCTATGTTCAGCCCCTTCCTGCCTGGAAGATCTCCTGGGTGGGAAAGAGGGTCCCTCAGGACTGGCATCTTGAATCACAGAAAACCCCGGGGCAGGGATACTCCTGCAGCCTCCCTTTGCCAGTGATCCCTCGATCCCATCGCCAGCCCCACATCGAGCACCAGGAGCTGCCGCTCACAGCTGTGTAGGATGCCAAGTTCAGTGGCCGCCACAACTGCAATGCTCAGGACTGTCCCTGCCTGCCCCAAAGATGCCTGCATGGCTGCATCCCCCATGAGCCGGTACCAAAACAATGGATCCAGAAAGGTATTTATGTTTGCAAATGCAATAAAATAGACATCTCATTTCTGAGGATGCAGAAATGAAACTCATTTCAACAGGTGCTTCACCCACCTGGTTACGAGATTCCATGAGCAGTGTGGCTCCTCCAAAACATCAAACCCTGAGAGGGGCACTGCTGACAGCACCCAAAAACAACTCGCGAGAGAGACTCAACAGCTACATCACCCATTCGGCGACCAGCCCAGCTCCAGCAACCCACTCCTGGTCCTTCCGCTACCCATTGCCATGCCAGTGGCCACCCCGTCACCTCACATTAGTGCTGGGCATCCAGGCGTTCGCTGCTTTGGTCTGGCAGACACAGCAGCAGCCGCTAAAAGCAGGTCACCCGATATAGGGTGGGTTATTTAGGACTTCCCTACCAGGGAAGGGGGACACAATCAGCTAAATGACTTCCTCCCCCCCCCCCCATTTTCCAAGTGCTGGCAGCGTGGCCACACAGCTGAAGCATCGTCCCTTCCTGTTCCCGGGCACCACTCACCTCTCCCAGAGGGATGCTGGAAGGCTGGGCTGGGGGCTGGCAGCCGTGCAGCTCTCGGGGCGTCGGCAGGAGGGCTGAGCCGGCAGCGGCTGGGCATTTCCATCTGACAGCTCTGCAGGTCCCATGCAGTGGCTGGAGACCACCGGACTGAGGTCAGCGCCGTGTCCTGCACCTCCGTGTCTTGCTGCTCGGCAGCGCAGGCCCCCTGCGCTTTCCTGCTGTCATTTCTGCCATCTAGAGGGGATGTTTCCCCATTGCAAATGCATCCCTCAAAACATGATGAAACCCCACAATTCAGAAAAAGAAAATAAAATCAAGTCTATCACTCACCACCACAGGAACAGCCTGGCCACAGCGGTTCACACCATCAGGATGGGGAAAGCCAGATGCTGTCAAGCAGGTCCATTCCTGGAAAAGTTTTGGGGAGCATTTTCTTGCTCGTTTAACCAAAGCTAGAACCTCACAACATGAAACTCATGACAACAGAAAGGAGTATTTCAGTCTAATCTAGGAATATATTTATAATGGCTCAAGAGAGGTGAATGATCAAAATAATCATCTTCCTGAATGCGAGATACTAAAAGGGTTGCCCAAGGTCTGGTTCTGCTTACTGCTGTCCATAACGTGGAAGATGGAGCTCAGCAAATTAGGAGGTGGCCTGGACCAAGAAGTACTGTAAGCGTACTGGAGCAGAGCAGCTGGGTAAACTGGCGAGATGGGATATGAAGAGGATGAAACCCAGCAGCTGGGTGTAAGGTACAAACCTGCTGTAGTAAGACATGGTTTTGGCGAGAAAATACCGGAGCCTGGCATTGTATGGTCCAGCCATTGGTGGCCTGCACGACACCAGCTTGATCTGGGTTTGGTGCGGGGGAGTCAGCTGGAAGCCACCACCTGTGGGATGGCAGCTCTCTCTGATGGATTTGCCATTTGTCCAGGATCAAACACACAGTGCCTGCATCCGCCAGGACAACAGGCTCTGGCACAAGTGACCCTGCAAGTGGCTGTGCCACACACAGCTGTTTGCCGCAACTGTTCCCTCCCTGCGGCCCAAAACCAGGTTAACCACCTGGTGATGGTTAATGATGGTTAATAACCAGAAGCAACATCCCTCATCTCTCCCCTACACTCACCTCTGGCGAAGGCTGGGGTGCTTTGAACACAGGGGCGCAGTGAGGAACCAGCCCCTCCAAGGAGACTCAGGATACGACCTGCTGGAGGGACCAAAGGGCTCAGAAGTTACATGAAAACATCAATATTAAGGCTGAAGAAAGCTGGGGAAGTGAAGTGCAAAGCATCCTCCCAGCCCTTGTCAGGCAAAGCTCTCCACGTCTCAAGCCAGAGACCAGTACAAGGGACAGTGGCTACACATCAGCTGGATCCCTCCTAGGAAAAGGGATTTATTGCTGCCCTCAAGCACATCAACCAAAAAGGCTGCACAGCTCAGGAAGGAAATCTTAATATAAGAGCATCTAAAAAAATCTACCTGCACCTAAACTTGAGTGGAACAACAAGCACATGTGAATTACAAGATTGCTGCCAGGATGGCAGAGGAGAAGCTCACCGTACTTTTCCCTCAGAAAAAAAGGCAGCAGATAGATCATATCCCACAACCATTCCCTTCTCTTGGCTTACTAAACAAACCCATCTGTTCACAAGGACTGTGGTTAGAGCAGCCGAGCTGCACTGACATGCTGCTCTGCCACAGCAACACACCACCACACTGCAGAGGCTGAGGGTGGCAGGCACATACGATCAGAAACGCCTGGAGGAGCTGTACCCAGATCTGCAAAAGGAAGTGGGAACCAGAGGGACAAGAGGATGCCAACACTTGTGACGTCAGGTGCCGGTAAAGGCAGGAGTCCCTTTGTCTGCAGGTGGAAATGGGGGGGTCACATCAATCTAAACAGCTCCCTGTTATTGAGCAGCATTCACTGGCACAACATGGACCTCCAAAAATACTGCCAGTGGGCTCCTAAGCCATGTGCTGGAGCCACAGCTGCCCAGACAGCTCCTCTACAGCCTCGCAGAACAGCTCTGCCCTTTGGCAGCAGATGCTGTGCAATTGCTTCCAGAGCACCTGCCTGAGGTACAAACCTGGGAGAGCACACGCTGAGTGTGTGGCAAACAGAAACACAAGCGCAACCAGGTTTTGTTTTCTTTCCTTTTAATAGAAATATCCTAGAGTAACCAGGGAGGAGGATCAACCTAAAGGGAATGTCTCTCAGAATAAAATAGTGTGACGTGCTTCAGGAATGATGTGCAAAGTTAAAAGGTCCAAGCAGGCTCAGCTCAGGACTTCCTGGATTCTTGGGTCTTCTTGATTTCCTGCAAGGAGATCAGTAAAACAACTGAGCATCTCCCACTCCTTGGTTACAACTCACTAGTTTTCACAGCTTCACAAACAATCATCTCCTCAGCCCAGCTCCACAGCATCATGGGAGCAAGCCCAGAGCTTGCACCCAAACCTTTAGGGACAAGGCAAATTTGACTTAAAAGGCTCTTAAAAAAATAGCACACTCCTTCCATACTGTCCAGGGATGTATTTTTATTTTGCCCCTAATCCAGTATTATGCTGGATCCCTTTCCCACTCTTAGGCCACTTGATTCATCATCACTCACACGTGATCTGTGCTCAGCTATGCCACTCGGCAGCTCAAACCAGATCAAGTATGGATATGAGGTCACATTTCGGTGGTTGCCTATAGACAAACCCTCACCTGCTCAGCCCAGAGGTCATGCCTGCCTGGGGAGCAAGGCAGAAAAGCCCTGAATGACTCACCTCCAGGAGTACCTCCTTCAATTCGGAATAGGCTTTTTCTAAATCATCATTAATAATGACCAAGTCGAAAAGGCCAGGCTCTTTACCTGGGGAAGGAGACAAGGACAGTGGAGTTAAAAAACCACGTTTCTTCCCTGTGTCATCTCCAGTGCGTGCCCGAGATCCTGTGGCATTATAATATTACGATTTCTGCCACTGCTAATGCGCTTCTCTGCCAACTACCCACAAGTAACTGCAGCGGGAAATGATATACAATGGTGCTTAGATCAAACTCAGCTAATGTCCAAAGCCCTGCCACACACACCCCTTGGAGAACACAAGTCAGATATTCATGCAAAACCCAGTTCCTAAATCACCAACGCATCCCCTCTCCCTGCACGCATCACTCAAAGTCCCCTGGACTTACTAAGTTCCAAATCTACACGGGCTGCAGCCAAACGCTTCAGTAAAGTTTCTTCTGTCTCAGTCTTTCGGTCACGTAGTCTTTTTTCCTAAACCCAATGACAAATATATTAAAGAAACGTGTTCAAAATGCTGCACACAGAAACCACCCCCTACCCCACAAAGCCAGCGCTGGCTGCTCTTAACTACTGCCAGCGACCACGGGCACGCGAGGGAACGCTGTAAAGGGCAACGGGCCTCATTTAAAGCCCAGAGCAAACCAGAAGCCAAGCTCAGTTTGGGCTCAGGATCTCCTACCCGGAGCTAAGGTTCCCAGTCTCTTATCCCCCTATCCTGTGGTCTGGGGTTTTTTTGCCAGTACTGCTGGGCGACAAAATCTCTCTGTTGGGCTCTGGCACCTGGTGCTGTTGGCTTCCTCCTCCACAAACTCAGCAAGAAATACAGACTAACTGATCTACTGAGAGTGTGAAGGGCGAGCCAGGAGTCATGGTCTTCCCTGCCACATACTCCTTGCACAGCCTCAGCAACTTGCGTGTCTGTGTTCACATCCCTCTCTGAATCATGACAGTCATTTAACTTCTGCACACTGCAGTCATTATACAGGGTCCTGCAAGATCAGAGGGGTATAGGATTTTTGGTGCTGCAGAGAAACAACCTCCCTCAGTTTAACTTTAATTGCTGGAGCCAAATTTCAGCACAAATATCTCCTTCTCTCCCCAGTATTAAGCATAACTTATGCATTTAAAGGCTGGGCACGCTGCAATGGAATCAATAACCCAATACAGGCAAACACATCAAGGTGTGGGAACTGTACAGGAGGGACTCAAAAAAACAGCAGAGGAAGATTTATCCCTGGGAGCCAGAGACTGGGGAGCTGGGCTGGGCAGAGGTAACAGTGTGCTCAGAAATGTCCTCCCCGCCTGTTCTACGGCCCTTAAAAACATACAGATGAATCAATGAGGGGAGAACTCCCATCGCTTCAGAGCAAGACGCTGATTACCTCTAACTGCCTAACGGCAAAGGAAGGCGGTCGCTCACCAAGATGTCTATGGACGGAGGCTGCACAGAGATGTAGATGGGGTTCAGGTCTGTCTTCTTGATGTTCTTCACACCCTGGATGTCAATGTCAAGGACGCAGATCTGGTTCTGGGCCTGAACAGCCTGCACTGCACCTTTACTGAGAACAGAGCAAAGAGGGAAGGGGTCAGAGTATACAGCCACAGCAGTGGTGGCTTGGCCTATCCCCCTCCAGCAGCAGGTCTTCACCTCACAGGGTTCCCATGTCCAAATTGTGGCAGAAGAGAAGAAAGCACCTGCCCTGCTCTTGCTAAACAATTTCTCTTTCCCCAGGTGTCCTCTGGGTTCCCAGGGTGGAGCAGGGACCTGCTGCCTCCTGCTAGACAGACTGGCAAAACCATGAAAGAAGGTGTGGAAATGGATGACTATCCCATGGGCAGTGTGGCTTGGGTACAGTCTGTGCAGCTCCTGCCTTTGACAAAGACAGGAGCAACCTTCACCAAAGAGCAAAAACACTGAGAACTTTCCTCCTGCAGAGATCCACCAACTTCTGTACCCATGTACTCTCCTGAAGGATGCTCGATGGAGATGCACTTGCCTCAGTCACAAGATGCAAAATCAAGAAAATATGTTTTAAGTGGTGGTTCTTGTATGTCATTAAAGATGGTATCTCTTCCCCTAACGTAGGGGAATTTACTGCTGAGATGCTTTGAGTTGATTTCAGCCTCCAACCTCACATGGCCACCACCACAGGCAGAGCACACACAGCATTAATATGCAGAGGGGACCAAAGATGACAGAAACAAACCTGAGCTCATAATTTAATTTGGTTGAAGTATCACATTCCTGCAGTTTTCAAGTTAATTGGCTTAAGATGTCTTTTCAGCACCCACTCTCAGGAAAAGGTACCAAAATCAACCCCACCTACACATCAGGCATCAGAGAGCAGCTGTCTCCTCCACACTGCAGCCAGCTGGATTAAGCAGGACACACGTGAAGGAAGGAAGCCTGTCCTACACAGGATGAAGCCAGGGCTTAAAGAGCCTGAACTCAGTTGTCTCCTTGGTGCTGGGTATTTGGAAGATGAGCTGTCAGGTTTCCCTTCTCTTGCCAAACCAGCAATACTGCAAGCATCAAGGCCAGGGCAGGGGATTGTGCTCCTCCATCAGCCTCTGAGGGAGCACAGCCAGACCCCTGCAAGGCTGCCCTTAGCTGTGGTGACCGCAGTGAGCGACACATTGAAACAGTTACGTTACTGAAATGCAAAATCACCAACTGCTCCTTCAGAGTTTTATACCTACAGCATGTTCAGACTGGGGCGGCCTTATGCTGGCACCTTCCATAAGGAAACCACACCCTCAGAAACTTTGCTGTCTCTAAAAAAATCTCAAAAAAGCACATTCAGCTCTTTAAGAAATATAAGTCTTCCTGAAAACCATTTCAGGCAAATTTTTTTAACATAACTAATTCAATATCTCAAGAAACATTTAACTTCCCTCCTTAGCAGGTCCTACACTATAGCACCACAATTTTCTCACAATAATTATGTAAGATATCTGACTTCTAATTAACATTGCAGCTTAATGTTTTATTGATCATCAGCTCCAACGCCGAGGGCAATGCTATTTTAAAATCCACCTAACTCTTTAACCCCAGTCAAGGGTGCCATGCAATTTATCTGTTTGTAAGCAGCCACTTTACCAAAGCAGCACACGTACTTATTTCGCACCAGCCAATACAGTTATGGCTTCTGCTCCTGAATTCACTGTGTTCAGACCATCAGGTAACACAGGGACAATGAGGGTAGCCTCCATTCTGCCCACTACTCTCTGCAAGCACTTGCAAAATATTAAGGAGTACAAACAGTCTGTGAAAATCACCCCTGTGCAAGAAAAGCGTTAAGCATATGAACTACTTCAGCGGCCCTCAAACACCGGAGGCTATAAAGAATCTCATAACACAATGAGGATTTAACTCTCTGCAGAAGTTAATTTTGCCATCTTAAGAAAGCTGACACGGACCCTGCTGTAAAAATGAAACGCTTTGCTTATGGCAAGAATCTGTGTGTTTGGGGGAAAGCAGTGTCGCTATGTTTAAATATTTTTTTTCCTTCACCATCATCTCAGGTCCCAGCGCCACCTGGGTTCAGCAGCGACAGCACCTGAACTGCATACCTCGTCCCGTACATATTTCCAGAGAACTCTGCATGTTCGATGAATTCACCAGCATCAATTTCTTTCTGCATTTCCTCTCTGGTCACAAAGTGGTAATCTGGATAGGGAAAATGGGAAAAATAGCCAGAAATTAACAGCGTTGAAGGTACAGTTCATGATCAAAATGACACCCATGGGTGCTGAGGGGAGAAGCAACTTAAAATCTGCTTTGGACAACATTGGCAGACTGCAGATATCTACTTCCTAATTACTGTGTACAGCAACCCCTCTCCACACTGGTAGCCCAGACACCTGCTCAAAATGTTTTGGAGCTTTCTGTGTGGCCAAAAATGCTGCTGTACCCACTTTTTCATACCCTTTCCGGTGCAGTGGGAAACTCCTCCCAGTCCCCACAGGTGTGGAACACATTACAGCAGGACTACCAAGGCCCTTAATTTGAAAGCATTAAAGACTAGAATGGGACATGAGAGAGAGAGAGAGGGAGATAAAAGGGAACATCAAAATTAAATGAAGAAGAATGTTTATCTGTTGTTAAAATACCTCCCTTTCACCTCAGTGTGAAAACTGCCATTGGAAATTAAGAACAAACCTCATTTGATTCCTTCCAAAATATCCAAACAAACCACAAAAAAAAAAAAGAGCAGCTGGCCAGAAGCTGTTAATACAGATAAAGGCATCTCATTAAGTAGCTGCATTTCCCAAAGCAGTGTGCGTTTGAGGTACCTCACCAGAGCTACCTGACACTTCAGATAATCAAGCCACTCAATGCCCAGGTATGGCCCAGGGCCCTTAAACCAAGAGCCCTGCTTTGAAAATCTCAGCCAGCAAGTCACAGGGACGGTGTCTAGAAAAGAAAACTGGCAGCACATGCTCTGCCTCTGTTTACATTTCACCGCTTAATTAAATTTTGGGTTTGTTCCACCAAGTCCATCCAGCTCCATTATCTTCTTTCCAATGCATGGCACTCTGAAGCACAAAAGTACGTGTATGTATGCATATTTATATACATATATACATACATGCTTTCAAGTATGTCATTACTGAATGTCTGCCTAAGGAAATGCACCCTATAAACACAGGATTAACTTATCTGCTAAAAGGGATTTGTGCATGCCCTTCACATAAGAACTTTAAATTTTTCAGAGGAATTATTTGCAGAGTCCAATGAGACAGGCTCAACTGCAACACTCTCACCTTTGCCATTTTCTTCCCCAGGTCTTGGCTGCCTTGTGGTATCTGTAAGCAAAAAACCAGCCTTGTAAATTTTGTAGATGACCCAAGGAAGTAATAGTATCAAAGAAATAAAAGCACATATGCAGCAGATTAACGCAATCACACAGTAAACTGATCCTCTGTTTAAAATGATCAAAGCTTCCAGAATCAGCTAGTGTCTAACACATGATGGCATGCAGGATTGGTCTTTAATCCAAGAATCCTAGATCATCTGAAAACAATCAATTAAGATTGTTAGAGGCTGAGCAGCCAGTCTGGGATTTACAAGGCTGGGCTTAAGTTTTCAGCTCTGGTACAGCCTTCCTGTGTAACCCCAGACACGTTATTCAGGCCTCTGCCTCAGTTCAGGGGAATTAGCAGTGCCCTACTTCACAGAGTTATCTTCATTTCAAAAGATCATGCAGCACCTACATAGGTGCTTAAAATAGCCAGATTTAATGAATAAGGGCACACACCTGCATGAGGTAGGTGAATAAATCAGACAGCCTTCGAACCCTGCAGGAAGTTAAAGACATGCTCTGCAAACCAAAAAGGAGCTGACAATCATCACAGAGGGCAACGCCAATTATTTCATTTGGGACTGGCAGAAGTTAACCTAACACAACAAGGTTCTGATCACCTGTAAGTTTTTATAAAGCATCATTTGCTAAAGTCTAAGAGGCCTATGGAAATTTAAGAAAAAAACATCTACTAAGATGCAACCTTGGGGAAAATCATAACATTTAGTTTGGAGTGAGATGAGAGGTTCAGTTGAATCAAGAGCATAGGATGGAACACACAAAAGGAAAGACAATTTTTTTTCATCTCCAGTAACCTTAATTTTTTAAGCATCCAGTATTTGCTTTTTCATTGTGGAATGAATCCAGATCTCAAAGCAAGGATTTCACCTGCAGTATCCAAAGCATTAGGACAGTAAAAAACATTTTGGTGATATACTTAAAAACATTTTGCAGAGCTCCAAGGAAAATCAGGCCAATGCATGGTGGACACAGCCCAGACTCTGAGGGTGACCTTTAAAGTCACTCAAGAAAAAGGAAACAAAATTAGTATTGTAGCAGGCAAGCTGCCCAAAGAAAATTCCTTGCACTTAACTCTGTTGTGGACACAGGAAGATTTCAGCACTGCCTGAAGCCCAGCATGAGCGAACTGAGCCAGCTGGCCAAGGGTTATTTTCACATTACAGGGAACCATCCCAGGCAGAAAAAAAAAAGCACCCTTGGCCAGTCCTTCGTGGCCAACATAGAAGTAGTCAACAAACCACCAGAGCAAAGGCAGGAGGAGGAATGCATGCAGGTGATGAGGCAAACTGTTTCACTGACTGACACAGTAATGAGATGGGCTTCACAAAACTCTTTAATTTTAAAATCTGAGGCTCTGGTGTGCAGCCCCTGGGCTATTAAAATCCTTCTCAGCTCCCACAGGTGGATAGAAAGACTTGGCTTTTGAAGTACAGCTGTGTGGGAGATTTTGTTACTTTCAGGGTCAAGAATCACTCAGGAATATCTCATTACTTCTCTGAGCTGTGTTTAGAGGTACAAATCTTAAGACTTGCCACTCAGTACCAGTAGCAAACGGTGTCTTGACTTATTTAAACATCCCAAAGAGCCCACAGACAGATTAGGACACAGACAAGCCATGGAAGCCCATTACTTGGGGCAAGAATACAGCTACAGAAGCAGGCTCTGAGCTAGCAGTCCTGAACTCCTCCCGCTGCCCTTCCCCAGAGACATACGGATACTCACGGGAGACGCTGAAGCCGAAGATGTTCTCATAATCTTTGAGCAACTTCTTTAACAAAGTGCTCTTCCCTGCACCCGACGGGCCACTCAGAACCACTGGTCTCGGGCCCTGCATGGCTAGAGAGACAGAAAAATACGGATCTGGTTAGAAACACCCATGAAAAAACAGCTATGGATTCCCAGGGGTGCTCAGCCCCACAAAACAAGCATCTATTCTTTACCCTCGGATACAAGTTTCTGCAGGCAAATCTGAAATTATGAGCAATGACAAGCCTAGGGCTTATAAAAATTAACTGGGGGTGCAGGAAATACCAGGGAAATTCAAACAATTGTTAAATTAGCAAACTGTCAGCAAACAGCGAGAGCTGTCACCTCAGCACCACTGCAAAAGATCTGCATTAGGAGCCCTGAGGAATCGGATTATAGTTTTGGAAAGCAGACAGCAGAGGCCACCAGCAAGGCAGCAGGACAGCTTCACCTTGCCCTGCTGCTGGCCCGAATGCTTACCTGGGGAGCAAATACCTCAGACAAATAGAGGACATTATCACTGCAGCATGAACACTCATTCTCAAGGGACATGTTCTCAAGGGACCAAGGTTAAACTCATAGGACACAAACCCAAAGGAGGAGGAAACTGGGCTCCAGCTGCCACTAAACTGGGATAACTCAAGACAGATCTGTCCTAGCTCTGTTTTCTGTCACCAGGGTTGGGACAGAGAACTAGGGAATCCTAGGGAAAAATTTTCCTAACAGAAGGAAAATGCTGTCTGTGCCTGGTGGCATCTGGGAACATCATGGGGGGGAACATCATGGGACATCCACACATGCTGAGCAATGCCAGCTTAATACTTGCCCTTACTGACAAAGGTATAGTCAGAGCCACTTGCCTCTCACAGGGAGAGGCCTCAAGGACAGTTTGCAGGAGATGCTGGCAAGAAAACAGGGCAGCAGTCAGCCAGCGTTATCCACGTGCAGTGCCAAGCAAGGGATAGGATGCCCACGAGACCACCACAGCTCTTGTGTTGCCCATTTGCATCCTAACAAGTACAACTACAAGCCTATGATGGACAGTTAAATATTTCCTGTCATTCCTGTGACAAATATGCACACACAAAGCCTTTATTTACCATAAGCAAACAACGCACTGAAGTCTGGACCCAGAAGCCCAGCATGTCCTCCACCACTAAACCCCAAAGCCTTGCAACAGTGGTCTGAACACGGGTGTGATCTGGGACACAAACTTGTTTTGGGGTTTATTTCCATATTTCCTGGAGCACTAGCTCCAGCTCAAGGTGTCTCCTGGCAACAGAGAAGGGGTTGTTTCCTCGTACAGGAAAAAAAAAAAAAGGCAGCCTAGGGCCACACAGACCTTTCTGCAGTTGTTTCTTCAGCCAGAAAGAAAAAATACGGGTGTTTTCATATGCCTGCCTCTCTGGAGAGGAAGAAAGGTTAATTATCAACATGTGAATAAAGAAGAAAATCCTGTACAACAGGGCAGGGGGTATCACTGGGGAGCCTCATCCATCAACAGAAATTCAGCAGCTTCTAAACCAGAGGTGATGACAAGAGCGGGACAAACCAAACAAACCTACTCTTCCTATTTAAAAACAGTTACTTTCTGCAAGCAGTAAAGCCTCTGGAAATGCATATTTTTTTTAACCTCATAGTCTGGGTGTGGCCTCAGGAGCAATCAGCCAACAGACAGTATAACACCTTTCCATTTTAAATTAGATCATAGCAATGTCACTCCGACCTTACAAAGCACTTTTTAAACAGCCTTAAGCCAAATGCCATCTCTTACAAAATCAGCCGTGCATCGTGCAGCAGGCTAATCTAGCTGGGCTGCCTCCCTGACCCCAGCCTGCGTGACTGGATACCTCCTTATCCCTAAATCCCTCCTGCAGAGCTCCGTGATCACGCAGACATCTATCAGGCAGTACTACAGCTATGAGTTTTCCCTCAGTTCCCCTAGGATCCTTTATACTTGCTTGACCAAGTTTATCCAAGCCCGTACAAAGGATAAACACCACAAAGTCTAAGTAGATGCCAGCATCAGCTAACATGGGCATAAAACCACTCACATTCAACCACCCAAAAGGAAACTTTTTTTTTTTTTGCTGTTATGACCTCCAGGTGCTGCAGCCCCAGAGATCCACCAGATCAGACATTCTTCAGAGCCCTCGGAGGACCAGTCCCATCACATGTGCATGGCCACGTTGCTGGATTAGGCTCCATCATCCAAAAAACACAGCGAGGACACTAGAAAGTCCTCTTAGGGACCTGTCCTGCCTTTCCCTTAGTCCTTGAGCTTTGATAATTTCCAAATAACACAGGGCTTGCCTATATGTTCAATACCGAGAAGAAAGCACGCCCTCCTGCAGCTCCTCACCAGTGAAATGCTGTTTAGCACTTGCGGCAAGGAAGCAGAAAAGCCCTTGCCAAGTTGTCCAAAGCATCTCCCTTTCTCCTGCCCCCGCCAGTTCCTCTTGCCCACAGAAATAAACCGGGTGAGCCCTAACCATTGTTTGCAAACCACGCCAGAGGAGAAAGAGGAGCTACACAAAGTTCAGTACCCTCCAGTCATCCCAGCACACTTCAACAGGATCATAGAAACATGGTCTTTTGTTGGAAACATGGTCAAGGTTGGAAAAGACCTTTAAGATCATCAAATCCAACTGTTAACCCAGCACTGCCAAGCCCACCCCACCACTAAACCATGTCCCTAACCACCACATCTGCCTCCAGGGATGGTGATTCTACCACCTCCCTGGGCAGCCTGTTCCAGTGCTTGACAACCCCTTCATTGAAGAAATTTTTCCTAATATCCAAACTAACCCTTTCCTGGTGCAACTTGAGGCCATTTCCTCTCATGCTATCGCTTGTCATCTGGGAGAAGAGACTGACCCCCACCTCGCTACAAACTCCTTTCAGGTAGTTGTAGAGAGCAAGAGGGTCCCCCCCTGAGCCTCCTGTTCTCCAGACTAAACACCCCCAGTTATTTATCAACACGTTCACAACAAGCCTGCTCCCAAACGCTACTCTTTCATCACACGCTGGCTTCCTCAGCTGCCACTGAAAGCCTCCGCCCGTGACATCTGGATGCCCGCACAGACTGTGTCCTGGTGTTCCACAGTTTCCCCTCCACCATGATCCAGCTGTGCCAACAGGTTCCACATGCACAAGTTCCGGCCCTGCCTGCAGATCCCAGCCAGGATGCTCACATCCCAGCTGGAGGGAAAAGAGCTTTGCTCTCTTCCCCTTCAAAATTTCATCTGTGCTTTACCAGGCACCGATAGGAAAAGGAGAATTTAAAGCTGCTGAAATAACTTATAATCACTTCATTCCACCCCGGACAAAGTCAGAAGGGGTAAGAGGAATGGGCAGAACGCTGGATGGGAGCAAGCTCCAATGCATCCTTACCTTTTGCTTTTACTCCCTTTCAGCCAAGCTATATAAAGTCCAGCTCCTCACAGCAGCGACAGCTGACAACACGAGTGAGCCGGTAGGAAGCTGGGCTATTTGTGAGCTGCCTAAAGCCTTAATTACTGAGCCGTAATTTTAAAATGGCCAATGAAAATCATCCAATGGTCTTTAATCTGCTCTCGTGGTTTCTTCTCCGCTCCCTGCTCTCCCCAGCCAGTAAAGCTGCAGTCAAACATCCCTAACAGGCTGACTGGTGCTGGCACGTGCCAGCCTGGTGCTTTGGCAAACGGCACAACCTGTCTCTGCAGCCACTGCTTCGCCTCAGGTCAACTATTAGGCTACTTATCCACCACAAAGACGACAGGGTGGTCCCTTCTCTTGCCCACATGGATCTGCACCCAAGCCTCCACGGATCACATCCCACAAGCTCTGTGGTGGGACCCTTCACGGTTTGTGCCACCCTGGCTGGGGGGTGCTGCTGCTTTTCTGCCTGAAAAAGCATTGGTGGGGCATCAGGGCAAGATGGAGATGCCTTACTCCCTTCCCCCCCCCCCAAAAAATACTCGGAACTAAAGTAAGAAAAGACACGCAGGTTGCCACCACAGGTCTCACTTCTTTGGGAAACAAGCTAAAAATAAACCAAGAGGCCTGCAGATACTTCCTCTTGCTTCCGTCCAAATGTGTCCCTTCTCCTTTGCTGGAGAGCTGCAGAGGAAAACAAAACTTAAAAAAAAAAAGCCATTTCCACTACCAGATGCAGGGGCTGGGCCCTCGTGAGTGGTAGACAGCAAACACCCAGCTGGCATACTGGGAATCTGTGCCAACGCAGTGCAAAAACCAGCTTCCACAGAGCATTTTTAGAAGGCACCCACTACCTGGCATGGTGTGGGATTTTGGCGGTGGCTGCTCAGGGTTGGAGGGGGGAAGGAAGAACATGTCCTGGGAGCATGAACAGAGATGATCACTGCCTCAAGCCGTGAGCAGCACAGATGTGGGAGCAGGTGCCCTCACCTCCACCAGATTTAGTTAAACATACACCCTGACCCCGAGGAATCACTCCTAACAACGAGCCAGTCTGCACACTGATATTACAGCCCTCACCAGGCTTCTCTCTGTGCTCCCCCAGCCCTGTCAAACACAGATCCTCTCCCTCTGGCAACATGAAGCCCTCAAAAACCACAAGTAAAGCACACAAAAAAAGCCTGAGAAACCAGATCTGGCGGATACAGATCTCCTGTTTTGTTCCCAGCCCAGCAAGACACCCATGTGTCACATTTTCAAACTGCCTGCAACAGTAACATTATAAGTACATACTTATTTTGAGCAGAAGCTCAATTTTTTTTCTCTCTTGCTCTGATTTTGGCATTTTCAGAGCAGCCAATCCGCAAACACCTAGCCCAGAGCATCTCTCACTTCCACTGGGTTACTCCTAAAATGGTTTTGGATCCAGCCAAACCACCACGTATCACCAAAACCACAGCGGCCTGGAGTCAACCAGCCAGATATTTGGGGAGGTGTCACACCTGGGACAGAGGACAAACAGCCACATAAACCCTGCTGGGCTGCAAAAAGATAAGGTGCTCACTGAAGGAGGATGCAGGAGATTGCCAGTAGGGTGAGGAACATTTCTTGGTCTGCTCCTGTCTGCTAAATTTGCCCTGGATTTTAACTGGGAGGTGGCAATGCAACCAGTAAAGCAAAGGACAGACACCACAAGAGTTAAAGAAAGTTAATGCTGATTAGCAGAGGCTTTACAGAGAAGGTAAACCCCCCTTACAGAGTACAAAAGAAGATTAAAGGACAGTTTCCCTGCAGCCCCAAGAAAGGTCTCACAGATTAGGATTATAATCCCATTCCCTATTTTTAGCAGGTTCCTTATAAAGCCACCACTCCCACCTTTCTGTTTAGGGATGCTTTCCGAAAACCCAGCCTGGCCAGCTGCAGCAACACAAGGCAATTTAGTATTATCTGAGAACAGGCAAACACTCAACAAACATCTCTACGTCTGCAAGGAGCAGGATGTCCCTCAGGACAGCTGGGCTCAGAGGTCCTAGCTTGACAGCCAGCGGGTTGCTTAAATAAAGGGAATTATTCGCAGTACTGAAAAAGATGCAGAGCATCCCCACTACATTAAGCAGAGCTGGCAGGAACAATCAGCCACCTTCTCCCTGCAAACAATTACCTAAAAAGCATTAATTAGACCCTCCACTGATTTGCACTGCGCTCTTTGCAGGAAGCAATGATGCGGCTGAAAGAACAAGAACCGCTTGCTCAAGGTCACTGCAGAAATCATCTAGGGCCAGGCCACAGATGAAGCCAAGAGCCACTCCAAGACTGTGTCCTACTGCAAAACTGGACCAGTTTAACCAACCCACTGGCCATCTTACCCACCTGGGTAAATTTCTACAGGGGGGGAAGCTCAGGCAAGTGTGGTTTTGCCATTTGCTTTCCCACATGTACATTGGGTTTCACCACACAGAGATTTATTCTTGGATACCTGAAGGGTGCTTACCCCAAAGCCCGGTGTTACCTCATCATCTTGCACGGTACCCACAAACCCCAGCCGGTACGGCGCACAAATCCTTGTTCAGATTATCTAAGCAGGGAGGGGGGACTGGACATCTCAAGAGCCACCACCAAGCAGCGCTATGATGGGGACCTGGTGTGTGGCTAGAGAGAAGGGACACCAACAGCCCAGGGACAGCCCGGTGGGGTTTGAGTCTGTCCCACTGCCACCGCATGCGGACAGAGTGGCACATGCAGTACTCAGAGGGGTGATGGAGGAGCTCAGCATCCCCAGGCCTGCTGGGGCTCAGCTCCCTCCTCCAGCCACGGGCCTCTGTGGCAGGCACAGCACCCTCAGACTAGCAACCTGCATGAGGGACTCTGCAGCCTTGGCCCCCTTCAGCCGAGGGACCCCCCTCAGGGGGTTCCAGCCACCCTCAGCCAAGGGACCCCCCTCAGCTGAGGCCCCCCCCAGAGGTTCGGTGTCC
The DNA here is from genome assembly GCF_015220075.1 of Falco rusticolus. Classification (NCBI taxonomy): domain Eukaryota; kingdom Metazoa; phylum Chordata; class Aves; order Falconiformes; family Falconidae; genus Falco; species Falco rusticolus. Next base: position 53,484,070 of record NC_051190.1, on the reverse strand, counting down.
TGGCCTCCCTCAACCGAGGCACCCCTTCAGAGGGTTCCAGCTCCCCTCAGCCAAGGAACCCCTCAGGCTCAGCACCCCCGCCCCCCCTCAGCAGAGGGACCCCAAAGGCACAGCACCCCGCCCCCCTCAGCCAAGGCCCCCCCCACAGGGGGTTCCAGTCCCCCCCAGCCGAGGGCTCCCCCCCGGCACTCGGCGCCCCGGGCGGCCGGGCTCCCCCCGGGCCGGGCCCTCAGGGCGGGCGGGCGGGAGCTGCGCACCCCGCGGCCGCCCGGCCCCGCGCTCACCCGCCACCCGGGCGATGGCGCCGCGCAGCCGCCGCCAGCTCATGGGGGTGGGGGGGGGGCGGGGGGCGTGTGTGAGGGGGTGCCGATCCCAGCAGCCCCCGCGCTCCCGCCGCGCGCCCTGACGTCACCGGAGGGCGCTGACACGTGAGCGGAGGGCGGCGGGACAGCCCACGAGCGCGGCCGGGCGGGGGGGGCGAGCGAGCGGTCAGTGCGGGGCGGGGGGGGCGCACTCGTGATGGTGGCTGCGGGGGGGGCACGGGCAGGTCTGGGCCAGGCCGCGGCGGGGAGCGGGGGCGCGTTGGGCCGAACCACAGCGCGGTGGGGAGAGCCGATGGGAGCGTCACCCTGCGCTGAACCACTGCGGGGAGCGGGGCGGGAGCTGTCTTGGGCCGAACCACGATGGGGGTGGGGGGAGCCATTGTGGGGGTGAACCATGGCGCGGGCGGGGGGAGTAATCCTGGGGCTGAACCATGGCGCGGGCGGGGGGAGCCGTTATGGGGCCGAGCCATGGCAGAGGGAGCCATCATGGGGCTGATACGTGATGGAGGGGGGTGTGCTGCGAGGGAGACATGGGACCATCGCCTCATGGGCAGCCCAGGAGAGCTCAGTGTCCCCCAGGAGGCTGCCGCACCTCGTGCTCTACCTGCCAGGGGCCTACACGGAGGATCTGCCCTTGCTCACCTGCGCTGAGATGGCAGCTGCCAGCCAGGCACTGAGGTGAGCATGGTGGCAGCGGCCATGAGGCCCCAGGAGGGCAGCTGGCTCCTTCTGCAGGAGCCTCCATGGGGCCAGGTTTCTTGAGGTGATGAAGGTTGGTGTTCTCCATCCTGTCACCCGCCACGGCGACATCTCCCGCTGCCACAGCCCTGACTGACGCTGTCCCCTTTGCCTTCCCACCAGCGCCCTGCGCCTCGCTGCTGGCCCCAGGCTGCTGCCGGGGCTCGCCACCTCCTGCCGCCACAACTCCAATCGCACCTCGGTCTCCCACCTCCGCAGGCAGCTCTACGGCCGGCTCTATCCTGTCCTCCTGGTCAAGACTGACGGTTCCACCATCCACCTGCGCTACAAAGAGCCAAAGAAGATCCTAATGGTAAGGCAGGAGGGGAGGGAAGAGGGGGGAGGCTGGGGGTGAGGCGAGGCCCTGAGGGTTTCACGCCGATCCCCTCAGCTGCCCCTGGACAGCAGCACGCTGCCCGAGGCGGAGCGCAAGGCCCGGCTGCGGAGGCAGTTCCCCAGCAGGGCGAAGGCCAAGCCGGAGGAGACCTTTGAGGCCATCGACATGGAAACCTATAAGCGGTTCTGGAAGAAGTGAGGGTCTGAAATAAAAAAAGAAATAAAGCTGGGAAACGAGTCGTCGTTGTGCGCTTCTGTGGCGAGGGGTTGCCTCAGGTCGTAGCTGGGGTGGCACCGCTGGGAGCGCCACGGCTCCTCCCTCTCCCCCCCCCGCGCTCGGTGGTGCGGTGGTACAGCCCGCTTCGCAAACCGGACTGGCCTGCCTCCCCCCCGCCCTGCTGTGCGCGGTGGTAGCGGCCGGGCGCGCGGGGCCCGGAGCGGCGCGGGAGGTGCGTGCTGGGGGGGGTGGGGTGTCCGTCCGTCCCCTGGCCATGCAGCAGCCCCCCCACCTATCCGGGCTATGCAGCTCCCCCCAGGCTATGCAACACCCCCCGGGCCCTGCAACTGCCCCCTCCGACCGTGCAACCCCCGCCGCCCCCGGGCCGTGCGACAGCACCCCCCTCCGACCCTGCAACTCCTTCCCCCTTGGGCCATGCAAATCCCCCCTCCGCCCCCCGAGCCGTGCAATTCCCCCCCAGACAGCGCAAACCACCCGCCGACCGTGCTTTCCCCCCCCCGCCCCCGGCCATGCAACACCCCCCCGGGCAATGCAATTCCTCGCTCAGGCCGTGCAGCACCCCCGGGGGCTGCGTAACCCCCCGCCAGCCCCTGCAACTCTCCCCGACCGGGCAGTAGCTGCCCCCACCCCAGGCCATGCAACCCGCGACCGTGTAACTCTTTCCCCATGACCACGCACCCCCCCACCGCCCCCGGGCCGTGCAATACCCACCTTCCAGCTGTGCAATTCCCCCCACCGCTCCGCCTCCTCCAGGTCGTGCAATTTCCCCCGGGGAATGACACCCCACCCCACCCCCCGTACCCCACGCCCACGCTGACACCTCCCCTTGGGCAATTTCCCCCACCCCAGGCTGTGCGCCCCCCAAGCCATACGCCCCTCTGGGTACAAACCCCCCTCCCCGGCTGTGCAATGCCCCCTGCGCTTTGCTTACCACACACCCCCCCGCCCCGCGGGCAGGGGGTGCACATTTCCCCCCCTCCATCAGCCCCCCCAGGGTCAAACAGAGGAGCTGGAGGGGGGGGCAAACCAAGGGCTGATCCCTTTGCAGGTCACCAGCCCCTCCCCGACAGCACCGTTGGGTCCGGCACCATGTTCGGCTCATCCCGAGGAGGGGTCCGGGGGGGCCAGGACCAGTTCAGCTGGGAGGATGTCAAGACAGACAAACAGCGTGAAAACTACCTGGGTAAGGGCTGACCTTGGCCGTGTCCCCTCCCCCCCGTCCCTCCCATCCCCATCCTCCCTGTCCACCTGACATGGTTTTGGGATGCAGATGGAGGGGTTTGGGTGTGATGGTGCTGGGGGGGTGTCTTGTCCCCCACAGGGAACTCCCTGATGGCACCGGTGGGCCGGTGGCAGAAGGGGAAGGACCTGACCTGGTACACCAAGGGCAAGAAGGAGACAGCCCCCCCGGTGTCCCGCGAGGAAGAGCTGGCCGCCGTCCGCCTGGCTGAGCAGGAAGCCATGATGGCAGCCCTGTGAGTCTGCACACACCCCCCCCCAACCCCCGAAAAATAAGGGGTGGGAGGCATCATCCCCCACTACCCTGCATCACCCACTTTTGTTTCTATAGGGGCTACAAGAATGTGAAGAGGCAGCCTACCGGCCTCAGCAAGGAGGTAAGGGGGGAGCCATGTGTCCCCCTGGCTTTGCTGTGTGGTGTCAGGGCATCATGGTGTGGTGGGGGTGGGAGGGGACCTCTGGAGACCACTTAGTCCAACCCCCTGCTCAAGGAGGTTCTCCTGGGGCAGGCTGCAGCAGGTCGCATCCGGGCACCTGGGATGCTTCCAGAGGAGACCCCACAGCTTCTCTGGGCAGCCTGTGCCAGCGTTTGTCACCCTCAAAGTTCTTTCTCATGTTCAGAAGGAACTTCTCATGGTGCAGCCTGTGCCCGTTGTCCCTTGTCCTGCTGCTGGGAAGGGCCTGGCCCTGTCCCCTTGACACTCGCCCTGAAGATCCTTGTAGACATTGGTGAGGTCCCCTCAGTCTGCTCTTCAGCTGAGCAGCCCCAGCGCTCCCAGCCTGCCCTCAGCAGGGAGATACTCCATCCTCCGTTCTTCATCATCCTCACAGCCTCTGCTGGCCCCTGTCCAGTAGCTCCCAGTCTCAAATTGGGCAGCCCAGCACTAGACACAGCACTCCAGACACAGCCTCCCCAGGGCAGAGCAGAGGAGGGGGACCACCTCCCTCCACCTGCCAGCCACGCTTCTCCCAACACCCCCCCAGGACCCCACTGGCCCCTTGGCCACCAGGGCACACAGCTGACCCAGGGGCAACCTGCTGCCCACCAGCAGCCCCAGGTCGGCTCTCAGCAGTGACCCCCAGCCTGTGCTGGTGCCGGGGGCTCCCCTCCCCAGCAGGACCCTGCCCCTGCCTTGGCTCGGCTTCACGAGGTTCCTTGGCCCCCCCCCTCCAGCCCCTCCCAGTGTCCCCCCCCATTTCGCTGGTTTGGGGGACACGGGCTGCTCTCCCCCCTGCAGGACCTGGCTGAGGTGTGCAAGCGGGACGGCGCCGAGCGCGACGAGAAGGATGTGGACCGGGTGGTGGGCTTGGGCAGCTCCAGGTACGGCTCACGGGGTGGGGGGGGTCCTGCACCAAACCACCCTGTTTCAGGGCAATTAGATTTAATTTTGCCATTTCTCTCTGTTTTTTCTGTGGTTTTCTTTTATTTTTGTGGTTCACCATGGCAATGTCTCTCCCCAGCGGCAGCGCTGGCCGGGTGATGCTCTCCAAGGAGGACAAGGAGGCAGCCAAGATGGGGCTCTCTGTCTTCACAGTACGGTGCCAGCCTAATAAATATTTTTATTTATTTAATGTTTTAGATAAATTTAATTTAAAATGTTTTAATAAATGTAATTATTTTAAATAAATTTAATTTTAATTCTTTTAATAGGTTTACTTCAATAAATTTTAGTTGAATGATTTTAAGAAATGTAATTATTTTCAGAAATTTAATTTTAATTCTTTTAAGAAACAAAATTTTTAAACCTCCTGAAGTTTCATAAAAGACAGGAAGGGCAGAAAGCCCTGCCCCTCACTCAGGAGATTTTATTTAAAAACAAAGCTGGTGGTTGTAGCACAGAGACCTGCAAAAGCTCCCCGTTCCCTGTGTGCACAGAGATAATTTGTTAACTTGAAAGCAGCTCTTGTGGGTATTTTAGGTTTTTTTCCAAATTTGATTTATTTTTTATTTACTCTTATTTTATTCCAAATTAAATTTGTGTTTATTTTTAGTTTTCCAAATGTAATTTAATTTTTAGTTTCTCCACATTTAAATTTATTTATTTTTACCAAAAATAATTTTTATTTATTTTTTCCCAGCTGTAATTTTTAATTTGGATTTTTCCAATTTTATTTATTTTTTTCAAATTTAATTTGTAATGGGAGAAAGCCTCTTTTTTTGTAACTGAGAGCTGCTGGCTCACAGACTGACTCCGTATTTCCCCTTCCCCCAACCCCAGCACCAGAAAGTCTCCAGCAGCCCCGAGATGTCTGGCTCCAAGAAGAAACAGGAGAAGGAGGAGAAGGTGGAGGAGAAATGGTGAGGGGACCCTGCTGGTGGGAAACCGCCAGGGATGGCCGGTGAGGGGGGAACGGTTTGTGGAACCTGCGTGTGGCAGCGGGCTGGGGGGTGCCTGCCTGTGCCCCCTCCCATGCCCCCACCGCCCCTGCTTTTGCCGTCTTTTTTTTTTTGACTTTGTTTCTTTTTTTTCGACTTTGTTTCTTTTTGTTTCAATTTTGTTTTGACTGTTGTAACTTTGTTTCAACTTTGTTTCTTTTTTGTTTCAACTTTGTTTCTTTTTTGTTTCAACTTTGTTTCTTTTTTGTTTCAACTTTGTTTCTTTTTTGTTTCAACTTTGTTTCTTTTTTGTTTCAACTTTGTTTCTTTTTTGTTTCAACTTTGTTTCTTTTTTGTTTCAACTTTGTTTCTTTTTTGTTTCAACTTTGTTTCTTTTTTGTTTCAACTTTGTTTCTTTTTTGTTTCAACTTTGTTTCTTTTTTGTTTCAACTTTGTTTCTTTTTTGTTTCAACTTTGTTTCTTTTTGTTTCAACTTTGTTTCTTTTTGTTTCTCTGTTTTTTTGTGTCTTTTTGTTTGTTTCTCTTTGGTCTTTCACTGTTCCCTCTTCTTTCCCCTTCTTCTCAGCATTCCTTTCTTTTCTGCCTGCTTTGCCTTCCTTTCTTTCCTTCCTTTTTTTTTTTTTTTTTTTTTTTTTTTCCTGGGAGCTTCTCTTTCATCAGGGAGGGACATGGTGGGATGCAGCTGGAAGGAAGGATAGGGATGTGTTTTTGGAGGAGCCAGAGGGATGTGCAGTATAGGGATCCTCACTGCTTGCTCTTTTCCTCGCAGTCCAGAGAGTGGCAAGAAATCCAAAAAGGAGAAAAAGAAGAAGAAAAAGAAGAAACATAAGAAAGAGAAGAAGAAGGACAAGCATCACAAGAGGGATGCTGCCCCCACGTCCTCTGATTCTTCTCCGGACCAGGATGAGAGGTAGCTGGGTTGGGCTGGGGGCTGAACCCTAGACATGAACCATCATCACTGGAAAATGGGATGAAGGATTCAGGAGAGCCACACGGTGATGGCTGGCATCAGGATGCCCTGTCAGCTTCTCCTGGCTCTCAAAATCCCTTTTTCATCCCTGGAATTAGCCTTTCCCTGATGTCCCTGCTGTCACTTATCGCTCCATCCCCATAGGCACCACCGAAGGAAAACCCAGCAGTGCCCCGAGACATCGCGGCATGGCTGCCGGCGTCGGCATGACACAGATTCCTCTGCCAGCAGCAGGGACCTGGGCAGGAGCCCCGAGCACCGTCCTGCCCGTCGGTGGAGCCGGAGCAGGGACGGCCGTGGTCGGGACCCGTCCCCGCGGCGCAAGGGGAGGAAGAGGAGCAGGAGCAGGTCCCCTTCGTCCCATGGGGTCAGGCAACGCTGATGCAGAGGACTGAGAGGGAACCCGGTGTTTTTCCAGGGTTTCACATAAGCTATCTATTTTTTTAAGGTTATTAAATTAAAAAAGCTGCAGCTCTGCAGTTGCAGGGCTGAGCCTGGCACAAGGCATTTTGTTTTGTGATGCCAGCTGCCCCTTCCCTGCCCGCAGCTCCTGCCTCCAACCTGGGGCAGCACCGCAGCTCCCCTCGCCGTTGCTCCCTTCGCTGTTGCCCCCGACCGGGGTGTGGGGGGGGGCAGCAGGTGCCCAGGCGCCCTTCTCCTCGCTCCCTGGATCCATCTATCCAGGTGTGATTTAGCACGGAGGATGCCGTGAGTGGGTGCTGGTGCTGGGATGGTTCTGGCTGCGATGCTGGGAATGCTGCAGATGCTTCGTGTTTATGTGAAGAGAATTTGGATGCTATTATTATTATTTTAGTATTTTTAATACCTTCTTTCCATGGCCTCAAGTAACTGCCAGTGAAGCAGCTGAAGTTTTTTTCCTTAAACCCTCCCTTATGTTCATTAGCTGCAAAATAAAAGCAGGGACTCGCTCACTACTGGGAGGGTTTTGCATCTTGGAGCCGATGGCTTTACAATGGCCAGGCTGTGGGGCTCTCCACAGGGCCACCTCTGCTCCCCATGGGGTGACGGGTGCTCTTCATGTCACAAGGGTGCTCCCCATGGGGTGATGGGTGCTCCCCATGGGGCCACATGTGCTTTCCATGGAGTGGTGATGCCCTCCATGGGTGATGGGTGCTCTTCAAGGGTCATGGGTCTTCTCTGTAGGTTGATGTCCTCTCCATGGGGTGATGGGTGCTCCACATGGGACATCACATACTCTCCATAGGGCACACACACAAGCAGGGGAGCACTCAGGACACCCCACCTGGAACTCCCAGGAGAGGGCAGAGCCCTGGCCAGGCTGCCCTGAGGTGACATTCACCCCTCCCATCCCCAAAAGCTTTTAATTTAGGGAGACCCAAGTAGAAGCTGCTGTCTCCCTGGTGGGACATGAAGCAGAGGTGGGTCCATCTCCCCAAATTCCTGTGGGGTGGCATAAATCAGGATGTCCATGCCATGGGGTCCTCCGGCAGTATCCCCTGTGTGGGGACAGAGCAGCCCCTCCCCTAGGGATGAGTGCTGTCCCAGCCCAAGATCAGGGAAAATCAGGGGCTTTGTGACTCGGGCAGCTGTGGGCAAGGGTGATGGAATGTTCCTTTTGGTCAAAACCCAACTTTTTTTGGATTAAAAAAAGTAAACTGCCCTAATCAGTGGCTGCAAAGAGAACCTCTGAAATAATTCCTCAGCTGTTGAGGGGAAGATGGATGGGACTGGGGCGTTTTCCGTAGACATTTGCCCTGGTCGTGTCCACCCTGTGGCAGGGAGCAGCAAGCTCCATTCCCATCCAGGATTTTAAACCTCAAAACATGAGTATTTATGTACTTGGTGCACAGAGAAAGGGGAATTCTACATCAATAAATAGAAATATTGATCCAAATGGGAAGGGGTTGTCCCAAGCAACTCTGGGCTGGAGCATCGCCGACTGACAGAGTGGCCGTGCCAAGCACAAGGGCCTCGTTTGTGTAATTAATGATGCAATTTCTCCTGCTTAAGACAGGGCGGTTTTGTGTGTCTTGGCGGACAAAAGCCTCGGGCTGGCAACTGGCCTTGGTTTGCGCTTTGGCAGCGTTGGGGGTGTCTTCTGCCATCTCGCCGGCTGTACCACTGCCCTGCCCGCAGCCGGGCAGGAGGGACAGGGTGCGGAGCCGTGCTGCGGTGCAGGGTGGGACCAGGCTTGCCCTGTCCAACAAGGGCAGCATTCATGGGGGGGATGCAGCGGGATCGGGGTGATGAGCTGCAATAAAGCCCTTCTGTCCCGCTCCCCGCCCGGGCTGCAAGCACGTGCTTAACCCCACCGATGCAGGCAGCAGGAGATGCTGCAGAGCAACCGCAAGCTTTGGTGACCTCCACCCCCCCCAGATTTTTTGGGGGGTTGACAACCCTCTTGGCAAGGTCACAGGGTCATTTCTCTTGGTCTGAGCAGCTGCACCCCAGATGCAGCCCAGGGACCCACTGAGTGACTGTCCACGTGCAACCCACGTGGCACAACTGGGATAGCCCCGAGCCCAGGTGTTCCCTGGCTGGAGGCTCTGACACTGCTGGCACTCATCAGACTGAACTCGGGGTCACCCTCCTGGGGATTTTGGGGGTCCAGGCTGCCACTAGTGCTTACTGGGAGTGTCCCAGTGCAGGTCAGCGGTGGGGATAGTGGAGCAGGCTTGTGCTTAACGGGAACTCAGTGCTGGCAGCTCCAGGCTGAAAAGGGAACTAAGGAGAGCTGAAACACCACAAGAAGCAAAGAAACCAGCATCCTGCTCTGTCATGCTCCCTCCACGGGCTCCCACTTCCCCTGCCTATGTCTCCCAGTGGGCTGGGCTCTGCTGGGATGATTCGCACTCCCAGCTCTAAGCACATGTCATGAAGGGGCAGCTGGTGCCAGAGGGCGTTGACATGTCAGGCCGGGTGCCAGAGGGGCTGTGGCATGGCTGTCCTGGCATGGTTCAGCCTGGCCTGGAGAGCTGCCCCTCCCCAGCTTTGCCCTTGCCTCCCGGGAAGGCTGTGCCTCTGTTCTCTGCTCCTGGACCTGCAAAGAATTCACCCCCCATTTACCGCCTGGCTGCACAGCCATGCTTCACGCTGTGAGCCACCTCCCCGACCCCACAGCTCAGCCTCTCCTCCCCTTGCTTTCCACAAGCCCTGTGAAACCATTCACGGGACCACAGGAGCTTCACCCACCCCAGGAACACAGGATGGATGGAGCAGCACAGCTCATGGGGATAAGGGGGGGACAGAGAGGGCTCCGGGTTTGTCCCCCCAGCTTGTGAATGAGCACAGGGAGGGCCAGCGATTAACCCCCCCAGTGGTCTGTGTCACACTGGCTGCATCCTCTCCTTCAGCCCCCACTTGTGACCCCACACGGAGGAACCGGGCAGCAGGTCCTACCCCCCGCGCTGTCTGAAGGGGGTGCCTGTGCCTATTTCATACTCAGAACTGCCATCTGAGCAAGTCTGAGAAATACAGACGAGATAAAAATGAGCTGAGTGGGGGTGAAGGAGCCTGGCCCCAACCCACCCCAGCTACCTCACCACCGAGCTGCTGCACCAGTTCCTGAGTGAACTGAGGAAGAACCATGCCAGCTGCAGCATTTGGCCCAGCCGAAAGGAGCGAGTGCTTCTGCTCACCCCTTCTCCCAGGCCCAAGCTGCCTTCTGCCCGCTGGATGTGTGGCTAAAATCCCCGGGGGCCTGGCAGAGCCCAGAACAGAGCAAAGCCTGTGCCGCCCCAGCAGACGCATGCTGATCTCAGATAACATCAGCACACTCCCCATCTTCTCCTCCTTCCAGCCCTGGCCAGCAGCAAATTCTGTGCAGAGGAGCTGGATCTGCAGTGCAGCTGGACACTGTGCCGACACGCCTCAGGTAAAAACCAGGTTTTGCTTCAGAGGAGCATCTCTGCTGCCACTGGGGTCAGGGTGCCGTGTCACCACAGATCTTCCACCTTTTTAGGGGTGGGGGACAAAAGATGAGTGGGGGGCTCTGCTTATTTCAGTGGCACAAAGCGACTCCAGCAGAAGAGCTGGCCCTTCAATTCCCACCCAGAACAGGAATAAATAGATGTCCTGCCCTATTAGGCACACACACATCCTGATTCAGAGCTTGAAATTCAAGGCAAGAATAACCTGACTTACAGGAGTTTTGTAATCCCCCTGTTTGCTCAATACTCTTTACCCTCTACTACAGAGACAAGCGCCAACGACAGACACGGGGCTCAGGCAGCCCTTGCTGGGAATCCTGGAAAAAGCTGAGCCCCCTGCAGCTGTCGCAGCTGAAGACAGAAGGGCAGAGACAGCTTCACGCGCTGAGGCTCGGCCCGAGGGCTGGCCTGTGCGTACACGTTAAGCAGCTGCCATGTTGCTTGAAGGATTCCGAGAGGAAACAAAAACCTGGGGAGCGAAGAGAAGTGTAATCTGTTGAACAGAGATCATGAGATCATCCAACAGGCCAGCTCTCATTTGACACCAAGAAAGCAGATGCCAGGTTAACAGCCTGTCTCCTCCTGGCACAGCCACCGTCCCCCTCTGATACCCATCCGAAGCCCCAGGTTTCCGCACCAGGGAGATCGCTCTCTAACCTGCACAATGCACCTTTCATCTGACAGTTTTCCAGCCTGTGTAATGGGGAATCTGCTGCAACTCCGGCCAGGAAAGCAGCCAAGTAGTTGGCCAGCAGCCCAAGCGTGCCCTTCAGTGAAGAGAAGCTGTAGCTGACAGGGGAAGGCAGGGTGATCAGCTGGGAGGAGCTCTGTGCCAGGTCCAGAGAGGACTGCAGAACAGAATAAATGCAAAACAAAATGTTTAGGAAGGCAGACTTCCATTCCCCACCCACCCCACCCCCCTCCAAAACTGCTAGTCCACCAATCCTATTATCAAGTGGGATCAGCAGGTAAAGCAATCTGTTCTGGGAAGTGATGGGACTACTCAAGAAGTTCAACAGATGCCCCTGAGGCAATGAAGGGACTGCAGCAGAAGCCAACTACCCCCGGCCAACAGCACCGAAGAACTGCTGCCCACCTCCTCACCACAGCAGTCCAGCTAGGGACCACACATTATTTGGAAAATACAGGCGATGTCCTGAAATTGTCATGTGGCAAAATCCTGGTTGGATTTGTGTTCATCTAAGGACACGGTACTGTAACAAAGATGATACAAAACAACATGATACCAGTGCAAGTTTCATGAAACTTTTTATTCAACAAGTATTTCTTTATGATTCTGCCAAGATGATCAAATGAACAGCAAGGCATAAAAAACATGAAATAGTTAAGAGATTTTATTCTAATAGCTTTAATTACAGTGCTTGTTTGTCGAAATGAAAACTGAAAACAAGTATACAAAACAGTTGATTACTAATTGTGTATTGAAAGCAATAAAGGTTTCCACAACACTAAATAAACCAGTTCTGATAGTTCCTCAAGTTAAAGTTTAACAGCTCCAGCTTCTTCAGTGTTTATCAAAATACAAAAGAAAAGTAAAGAGGTCTTTTTTTCTGATGGCAAATCTGAACCTTGCAGTATGAGGGATGCCAAGGGTTTTCACACATATACAGATATGGGATTGTTCCAAAATGGGATTGAATACTTCTAGAGTGGAATGACTCTCCAAACTCTCATGCTTTTTTTTCCTAGACACTATACATAGATGTTTGGTGTTTTTCATGGCAATTCTTACGTTAAAGTACAGTACTTTCTGCCTATAGAGCTTAGGTCTAGTACAGGCTGTGCTTTCTGTGGAAAAGTTTGCCTTCTGGAGTGGTTTACACACAAGAAAAGTACAAAACACTTTTGACAAATACGACAGGCTAAACTTCTGGAAATTATTCAAGTTCAATGGAAGCAATAAATCTCACCTGAACCAAAAGTCAGATGTTTAGCATGAGTCTGCAAGCTCATCTAAACCAGGTCCGACAAACCTTTTAACAAGTATGAACAAATATGAGCACATACTATGAGCTACAGAAAGAGCCAGAGATCTATTAGCTGTGACCTGTTTTTTAACCGGATGAAGCTAATTGAGTGTCGATCATTGCTTCAGCATTTCAAAAGAATCAAAAATCACCACATTAGAACTAGAACAGCAGAAGCTATGTCAAACGTTTGTATGTTGAAGTGTTTTTACTTTTCCTTGACTATTTAAAAAAATACAGAATTCAGGTTAAAAACCAACCGCCAAAATGGATCTCACAGATCTCACAACCCAACTGAGATAGTATTCAGCTCTACTGCACAAGGACCACTGGCAACCCTTATGTTAACCCACTTAAATCCCTCCCAAGTACTAACAGTGAGTTGATTCTTTACAATAAAAAAGCTGAGTAATATTGCATAGGAGTACCAGAAACTGCCTCATTGGAAACAAAAACTATTTACATTAAATAAGAAACCTAACTGTTTTCAGGCTTGTATTTGCCACATTTACAGCATGATGCAATATATACTGTGACAAAAGAAATGAAAACAGCTTCCGGCACTCAATACCACAAAGTAGCACAGTTTGCCACATTAGAGTAAAGCGAAGGGCGAATAGGAGGAAATAAGAGGGAGGGGTGGAAAAAGAGGGAAGAGGAAGGTTTATGGTTTCATTTCTGGTTTCGGAGCTGATTGGACAACCAGTCCAGTCCTTCATAGAGACCATCTCCACTAGTGGCACAGGTTGCCTGGATATACCAGTTCCTGTGACGAAGAGAATGCAGTCCAAGTTTGTCTGTGATTTCTGCTGCATTCATCGCATTCGGCAGGTCCTGAGGGAAGGAAGAAGAGTCATTTTCTCCCCCAGTTGCTGACAAGAAATGCCTGCCTCCCTAAACAGTTTTTGATCATCAGCTTTAAAACCATTAAAAGAAAGTCAAAAGCTCTTAGAACTTCTCTCAGGAAAACTCACTGGATTACTTCTATATTCAAGCTATTTTCCCTAAACTGACAAAGTCTCAAAGATTTAACAACACGATCAAAAAGCACGTATTATGGAATATTCCTCTTCAGAAAGCAGAAGCCAGGCAGCTGACATTTGGATCAAGTCATCAAGCACCTCCATGTTGACCCCAAACTGCTTACAATTCAAGGTCTGTTTCATTCACTTTCCACTCAGGAAATGTTTTTCTGCAACTGCAGTTACGATTTAAGATCAACTTTTGTCACAAAGCAGTACTTGGCTTAGTACTGCTTCTGTTTATAGTCTACCTTTCCTGTTCCTAGACAAGACTTACAGCTTCTTTACCCTTCCCAATAGAGCCTGTGCAATTGACAAAGCAGGATGCCAATCCTTCTGTAAATTCACAAGTCATAGTTAAGACCCTCAACATTTGGGTTTAAGCTGCCAAGGCCTTTACAAGCAATAAAAGGCAGAACTATCAGCTGGGCCTAGAGGCAATACAAGTACATTAAAAGTCAGCCCAGTGCTTTCACCAACACCAGCAGTGCCTTCAAACACTCCAACTGAAGAATTCAGGGAGGTTCTGGCATTCTTCTTGCCTTCCTCTCTGTTTGGAGGAAGCTTGGGCAGGGTGCCATACTTGAGCCAAGCGAACCTTAAAAAAAATTTAAAAATCAAGCTGGTAGAATTCTTCCTTAAAACTGAAAATACAAGGATTTCTATTAGCCAAGACTATTTAGAAGGATGCTCCTTTCAGATGAGAACAGGCTAATTTAATCTATGGGTTTGTTGTCCTCAATAACTCTGGACATTTACTGTGATCTTATCTATTATTACACTGAAAACATGAATGTCAAGTTCAGTATCTAGCACTCACAAATATGTTGTAAGTTTTCAAAAGTTCTTACAGAAAGACACCTATCTTGGACATACCTGTTTGTTAGCAAACACTAGTAAAACAGCATCTCTAAGCTCATCTTCTGCCAACATTCTCATAAGCTCTTCTCTGGCCTCATTCACTCGTTCTCTGTCATTGCTGTCAACCACAAAAATCAGACCTAAAAATAAGCAAACAATCAAAATAAGCATACACCAGAAGTTATTTACAAATGATAAATACCTATGGAGGTCAGAACTAAGCATTAAAGAGAAAATAATGCAAAACAAGGAAATGGTATTTTTCTGATATATACTGAATTATTACTGTCATCTCATGATTGAAAGAAAGTCTGTTCTTGCTGAAAGCGAGTGTTAGTTTGCATTCGTGTTTTAGGAACTTGTGCGCTTCATCTACACAAACCACTTGATATTTTCCAGTGAGTAGCAATTCTTGAAATCCTGTGACAGGACTCAAATGCATGCATTTATAAAGGCACAGCAGTGGAAGAAATGACAGACTCTCAGTTCATGGGGCTGTTAGAGCTTGTAGTAAAGACTTGGCTTTGAAGTGAAGACAGAGCGCTGTGATGCTTACAGAAGAAAAGCAAAATTCTGATCTCACTTCAAGTCTGATGGACAAGGAAGACTGGTTTCTAGATTTCTTCCCATCCCATCTCTCTTTGAACCTGCACTAGCTTAACAGAAGAGCCAGAGCAGCATATAAACACATCCTTTTATAATAATAATCAGTAATTCCCCACCCCACTCCGTCCATTTGCAAAAAAAAAAACCCCAACTTAGTAAGGACATTAAAAAGAACCTTTTAGATTCTGGAAAGCTGTGATTTTAAGTGTTTGGACTCACCTTGTGTGTTCTGAAAATAATGGCGCCAGAGTGGTCTGATCTTATCCTGACCGCCTACATCCCAGACTGTGAAGCTAATGTTCTTGTATTCTACTGTTTCCACATTGAAACCTAAAACAGAAATTGTGGCAAAAATCTCAGTTAAACATAGCTGGCCCTGGACCTATTGTATTGACCAAGTCATATTCAGAATGTTACCATTAAAAAAAGTTATCTTAGAATTTAAATCCACTTTAAATACAGAATCTACACTGAAACCCTCAAAGCAGCCAAACATGGGTTCTCTGGAACTCCTGCTCCCACCCCAATCAAACTAATGAACAGCAGCTGTAATTGCTACCTGAGCAGCAGTATTTTATACAGAGCAAACTATGTTGCATCAAAAAACCCCTGGGCTTTAAGGACTGCAAATAAGGTATGTCTCCGGTCACACTATTCTCACAGTCATCCTCAAAAAATGTGACACCCACTGCTTCTCAGTCTAATCTGCCTGACACCACAACACGCTTAAGAGTGTGGACTGCCCTTCTGTGGCCCATAAAAGCTTGTTCCACAAGTGACTGAAGAGAAGGAATGGAGTGAAAAAACAACAGTCATATAATCTCCTCTCATGCTGGAACATTTGGCTGTGCCATCTTCATACCATGGTTTTATCAATTGTTTGTTCTGAGAGTCAAGTCACTTAAATCAACAGAGTGACTGCTGAGATAAGATACTGCTATGAACAATAAGACCCAAATCTCAAAGCAAGCAGTTACGAAAGTGTAAAAAATCTTACCTATAGTAGGAATAGTAGTTACTATTTCACCAAGTTTAAGTTTGTACAAAATAGTAGTCTTTCCCGCAGCATCCAGACCGACCATTAGAATACGCATTTCTTTTTTGCCAAAAAGGCCTTTGAAGAGGTTAGCAAAAATATTTCCCATGTTTGAGATATGTTCTCACTGGCCACTGAAGTCTAGAGGAGAAAGATCACAGTATCACTCATCGGTTACCACGGCATAATCAACAACCAAACAAATTATCAGTTAATATGAATCCTTTATAGTCACCCCAGCCACCACCACACATGATTTTTCCCCATACTTCAGCAATACAAAGATGAACAGTCATGCCAAAATGGTGTCCATAAAAATGACACTGCTTTGAGTGCTTTATATCATTCAAATATCCTTTTAGAGATGTCAGTATTAAACCCTGTTCTCAAACTTTTGTTTGCAAAATTCATGGTTTGCTTTCAAGGCAACCGACCACTTCAGATAAATTATCCCATAACAACAGGGGACAAAGTATCTGCAGCCTAAAAGTGAACCACAAAATGTAATTTTTCTAATCAACCTGCAGTTAAAGTTTTAGATGTGTGCTCATCTCTCTGCTGCTTAGCGTACCAATAGCTGGACCTTCTTTTGCAAAGGAAGCTCAGAATACAGGTTGGATTCTCTCCTACTCAAAACAGTTTCCTTCCTCTCAACCCTGAGAGGTATTTGAGGTTGAAACAGCCTGCAAACACAACGTAAACACAAAGCAGTATTACTGTAATTAATGTTGCAGGGAGACCCTCTGTAGGAAGCAGAACCACATTTACTGAAATTTAACTATAGAAAATTAATAGCCACATTGAGAGGCAGGTTTAGAAATGAATGCTTCTTCCTTCACTGCAAACATTTCTGCTTGGACCCTTGGAAGTGATTAACATCACCAGGAGCTTCCTGTTGAGGAACTGGAGGAACTGCCTCTCCACTCCAACCCTAACAGACACTCTCTGTGCCCTTGGGACAGCATCTACCTCACCACAAGTTTCCCCCCTTTCCAAACTTACTGCTATGTAGTTTACAGCAAGTTAAAAACCAGACCAAGAGAAGTATAAAAAAAACCAAGAGCACTATTATTCTGTTCACATAAGGCATGAAAAAAGCAGCCTGAAAGCTTTACAGTGAAGCGTTGATGAGGATGTTACATGGTGATAGTGACAGTTCACACATCTACCACTGCTTTGTCTAGAAGCTCTCGGATGTCAGTTTAAAAAGACAACACCAAGCCCAACTGAAAATACAAGCTTAGAGCAACAGAAGCACATGTATCCAAGGTGTGTAACATTCAAAGGATGGGTCTCCTGTAAACCAAGTCACACCACATAAAGTACAACAGGAAGTTTGAATCTTCTTTTGAAGATATATATGGTCCCTACTTGGCATACTGCATCCAGCTCTGGGGTCCTCAGCACAAGGAGGACACGGACCTGTTGGAGCAGGCCCAGCGGAGGCGACGAACACACTCAGAGGGCTGGAGCCCCTCTGCTGTGCAGCCGGGCTGGGAGCGCTGGGGCTGTTCAGCCCGGAGAAGGGAAGGCTCCTGGAGACCCTGGAGCACCTTCCAGCACCCAAAGGGGCCGGCGAGGAAGCTGGGGAGGGGCTTTTCCCAAGGGCCTGCAGCGCCAGGACAAGGGGGAACGGCTTTGCGCTGAGAGAGGGCAGATGGAGATCAGAGCTGAGGGAGAAATCCTTCCCTGTGAGGGCGGCGAGGCGCCGGCACGGGCTGCCCAGAGCAGCTGTGGGTGCCCCAGCCCTGGCAGTGCCCAAGGCCAGGCTGGACGGGGCTGGGAGCCACCGGGGCTGGGGGAAGGGGGCCCTGCGCGTGGCAGGGGTGGGACTAGGGGGTCTTTATGATCCCTTCCAACCCAAACCATTCTGGGATTCTATGATATTCTGTATTTCATGATGAAGCTGTGTGCTTGAAGCAAAATTCTCGATGGAAACAGACTTTACAGAGTATCTATTTAAGACCATTAAACCAACCTTTGAACTGAAAAAGCACACCACAACAAAAATCTTGTCCCACTCTGTTTAGCTCTATGCTAGGGACGTATGAAGTCTGGTTTCCTCACTCAGCAGTGCGAGAGCTCTAAGCAGTTCTGCTCTTCTCAGGAAGTTTTGCTGGAGACAATTTTTAACCCAGAAGTTAAGCACTGTAACATTAACTAAGTCACATGTCTTAACACAAGGAACTCCACAGTGAAGTTCAAAGTCCACTCCAGAGTTCCTGAATGACATCAGTGACCACATCAACTTGCTGAAGTAACTTGAGTGAAAGATAAATTTATTTTTACCAAAACTTTAAAATTAAGCCTGTCTATAAACCTGACAGAGCAGCTTGTGAATTGAAACCAAACAGAAGGTTTAAAAGTTCCATTATTCCACCATTTCCTTCACATTTCTGTAGCATGACCATGAATATTCAACTCCCACTTGAACATACGAAAGCTGTATAAACAGGAAAGTTAATTAGGAAGTAGAGAAAACAGTTTTGCTAGAGTTCCTATTTATCCAAATCACTCACACAGCAGGAAATCTCACTTCCCAGGCCACAACAGCAACTCTTACTGGGCTGGAGGGGAGGGAGGCTGCAAAGCTTTCCTTTGTCTGGCTGCTCCTGCTACCTCTATCTTCTACTTCATCTGAAAAGCAAGTCAGGGTTGAACCTTTCATCAGAGCTCTTGTAACCCTCCAAAATGAGTGTAAGAACTTTCGTAGCAAGAAGACCTTAGAAGCCCTGCGGAAGAATGCATTTCTTTCCTTTCTGCACATTTGAAAGTAGAACAGGTTATTAAATGCTTGGATCAATAGCAGTAATTAAGTAACACAGCAAAATCTTAGCATTTAGGTGCACGACATCCTTCCCCACCCTGGAGAAGTCGCAGTCTGCTGAACAAGTTACACTTGGCGCTAACAGTAGCGAACCCCATTAGATCCTTGTTTTCCTGGCAGCTATTTTCCGGTCAGGTCTGCCCTCCACCCCTGATCCTCCATATTTTTACTTTTTTGTTTTTAAATGAATGACAGTAAGTTGAGATGCATTTAAGCACTTGGTCTCCATTTCCTTCTTACTCTCTTCCACATTCTTACCATGCAAACCACTTCTGTTACTTATTCGGTAGTTCAGGGTAGGTGACATTGCAGAAAGCCCTAATTTTTTTTTTATAGGCAGTGAAATGTAGTTTACAGCCCACACCTGCAAGACAAGCATGTCCAGGTGTTGACTAGAAAGCAGCTGAATCATTGCTGTCTAAAAGAAAAATACTAGGAGAAACCCATCTGCAGGACTCCCACAAGCTGTTGTGGTTCCCCAGTGACTCTGATACTGCTGAGGCAAAAGACAGGGTCTCTGTCTTCACCATCAGCAGGACCATCCTCTGACCTGCAGCTAGAATCACATTCGTCTCCTGCCACAGAAAAAGAAACCCTACTCCCATGGTTTGGTACATTATATTCCTCTCCCTACACTGCCCCTGCCATTATTTCATTCCCTTATATTATCTAAAAAAAAACCAACAGAACAACCCAAAACCAAAAAATAAAACCCCAAATGACACCTAAATTTCCTTCCTTGGTATCATTAAAATCCTCAACCAAATCATCATCACAACTGTGACCAGCCATCAGGTCTCTGCTTTTCAGACCATTCCTGCTGTCAAGCAGCACAGACACTACAACAGCAGAATCTGCTGGGACAGTTTAGAGCTGCTTCCCAGGACTTCGCTGCCACCCATTAATACAACTCAGCTGAGGGATCATGCGATTACTTCCACTGTACTTCAGAGCTGAATCTGTTTACTTTAATTCCCATTTCAGTCCATTAGTTGGACCACGAGAACTAACATACAGTCTGAAAATATGAGGAAGCTTAAGACCCTTTTAGGTTAACCAAGCAATCCCAGCACTTTTCAGGCATCTTCAACATTCACGATCTGTATCAAGACTTACCAATACATTGCCTATATTCTATACTGAAGCTTAACCTTTTCTTTTCCTCAATCCAAATGTTTTCAGTAATGGCTGCACTGATCATTTTAGAAGCACAACTTCAATAAAATGCCTGAAAACTTAAAATAATATGGCTTGCTGTAGTACTGCCCATAGTACTTCAGCACGTCTTCAAAAGGGGCATCTATCAGGCTAAGTAGGAAGATCTGTGTATGAAATGGAACAATTTGAATAAATAGCACAGACTATTTTTGCAGCACTTAGCATGCACGCTCCCACAGCGTGACTTCAGCTTCTAGAAATGGAAGCTCACCACCCCTTCAACAAACCCAGATCACCCCAAAACTGAACTGCCTGTATGACTCTTGTTTCTCCCTGCCCATCGCAGCCCTGAAGCACAGCCCTACAGTAGTCTACTCCACCTCAAGATCCTCACAGCAGTAAAAACCTGTTAGGCAGGTTCAGGTAAGATATAACTTGCCACTGGTAAACAGCAAGAAGGACATTCAACTGGGTAAGACTATAGTTTTGTTTCAGGAAACAAGGTATTTTCAGCTGCCTGTTTTCTAGTAAGTGATACATTTAGATAAGCAATTAGGAGAACAGGCAGCCTTTTTCAGAAAGGTTCTATGTAATGAGTTAGAAATGAATGTCTGCAATTGCAGACAGCACAGTGTCTGTTAAAGCAATATGGCCCTTGAGTAAGAACATGAATTTGCTTTTATTAATTGTAGGTGGTTAGAGTAAGAGCTCTGAGGAATATCTCAAGGCCAAAGATCATTGAACACAATCTTCTGCAGCATTTTATATTTAACCGTACGTTAATGCATTTTAATGTCATTTCATTCAGGCTGCTTATCTTGAGAAGTCAAACACACTTCTTGACCTCCAAACTTCTTGCATGAGCTGTTAGTTAACAAGCCATCCCACAGAAGTGTGACCAGAAGGTATGCTGCACATCAAAGAAAGTATAGCTACATCTTGAAATCTCTGCATAACCTTAATTTCGTACCTCTGGAAAAATTCTTTCTGACCACATAGTGTTTAAACTTCACTGAGCCACAAGTTGTGGTAAATGCCACTGTTTCATTCAGGTTTACACCATTCCTTTACACATCCCATAGTAGACAAAAGGCTAAGATCCCATAGAGGCTAAGACTGAGAATGCCATATGCATTATTGAGTCATATTATGCCCACAGTATAGAAATACATTTATTTCACTGTTACATACCAGCACTTACCACGTAAGGCTCCCACAGTGAAAAAATAATGCTCAAAACTTTTCAATGGCATAACTAAACTTGCTGGGCACAATCATTTCGGCAATCTGTTCTATATAGCTGAAAAATACCAGCAGCAATTAACATCAGTCAAGACAGGCTTAATTTTTTGCCCCTTCTCTGCACAGCACACTGGATGGAGAGGTACAGAGGGCATCTGTTGTCTCTGGGAACTATCACATCTCCCTAGAGCGTTCATATCTTGTTTTAAATGCCCGTTTCAAGGAGACAGAAACATGGTGGCGCTACCAATGACATACTGCATTACACTGCTATCATCAGTCAAAATACTAATGCTAAAGCACAAGCTAAAACCCCTAACAGTTGCATGTTTACCAAAAAGCTTCTTCCCAGTGGCTTTCTGCACCTTGTTCTATTTGCTTAGATGCCTATGGCAAGTAAAACTGGTGCGCTTATCAAGACAACTGACTTTCATTTAAAGGAAAGTCTACTTGACATTGGCCTAAGCAGTAACTCCACCTCTAACACAATTAGGAAAACCCCAAACCCGTAATTCCTAACCTGTTATTAATATACTAGTTGCATCAGTCACAGGAGAACAAAAATTGATCAATTTTTTATTTAACAGAAGTACTGATTTGAAATCCAGTCCAATACCACCAGTCAGCCTGTATCATGTTTCTAATTTATAGCATTTTAGAAGGTTTTAAGTCGTCAAGAGAACAAAATATTCACACAAAAGATCAAATCTGTGTGTAAACAAGAGGTGAGAATGCCTTTAAAAAAACCACAAACACCATCAAGTTCAACAACTGTTACTGGTGTTACATACAAGAACAACTGGCAAATAAAGTGCAAATCTAACTTGGCAGCCTGTTCTTTACAGTATAAAGCACTATTTAGAAGCGAATGTGAGAAGTGATTCAACAAGAATAGAACACTGCTAAAATTTAGGATTAATCTATCACCACAGTATGTCACATCACCACTCAGCAGCCACAGTCGGTTAAGTACATCTGCATTGTTTTGAACTTGAAGTAATTTCTTTACAGAGTAAAGTGTTCTGTTACAGCAAATTTCGAAAAACACTCCTGATCAAAACACTTCTTTATATATAGCCAGGGTGGCCCAATACAGAACTATTTCAGTACAGTTACATTCAACTATTTTTAGGAGTTGTTTACTGGCCTTCCACATCTGATAACCTGAGTGAAAGACGACTACTTATCAACTCAAGCCCTTTAACTTTGGGGCCTTAACACTGGAATTTAACTCAAATAATTTTGGTTTGAATTAACTGAGACTTTAGACCATACTAACATCACTAGACATAAACTTGTTAGAGTAGCTAACAAGGCGGCCAGGTTCTTTCTTCACCGCAGGGATTATCTTGGATTTATATACCCTTGTAATAAAAGGCCTCCTCAAGAACCTCTTCTCAGAGCTCTTCATTAACAGTAAGTCCCAACTCCTGTATAGTTGTACCCATTAAAACTAGGGGAGTGTTAACTGTGGAGATCAAAACCCACCACTGCAATAATTTTCCCCACTTCACACTGGGGGTGCTTCTGCCAAGTGTGAGATGGAAATGGTGTCCTAAACAATCATAACCTTGTTATTTGTCTTTTGCTAGAAGTTAGAGGAATGGTACTGGCATTGAAGCTTCATGTGAAATCAAAGTTAAAGATATATAACTGTACTTGCATCTAAAGAGGTGTAGTTGGACTTCGCCACTGAAGGCTTCCAGTGACCAACTAAAGAGCACCTAGATGCACACTGCATGGTTCAAGACAGACTGAGGACAAGTCGACCGCAAATGAGAAGCTGGGTGAAAAAACCCAACACAGAGCTGCTTGTTATGCAGCACCTCTGTTCAACCTTTAAGTAGGTTGAACATCTTGCTGTCTATACACATTACCCAGATAGCGCATTTTCCACATGCTGTGACATTCTCTTGAGAGTACTGGACTCAGAGTGGCAGGAAAACAAAATATTTCCACTTACAAGATCACAAGGGCAAAAGACTGAAAACTTCCTTTGGCGTCATGCCTATTTCTCAGGCACAAGAGCAACTAAAATACTGGTCAGAAGAAAAAAAAAAAAGTCAGCATCTAGCAAAGAGGGCAGTTACTTGACCTGACACTCAAAACCCAGATCAGTTACTCCCTTATTCTCACCTTTGGGCACAGGAAGCAAGGTACTTCTGTTTCACAGCAAAATCTCTAACTGTTTTAAGCAGTTATACACTAGCACATGTAACTCAACTGCATGCAAGCTAACATAGAGGAAAAACACATATCTGGTCTGAAAAATATTTTATTTAAAGAACAGGTTGACAGGTGGAAAAGTAAAGGAGACCACTGTTCATGCTTTTAGATAAAGCACATCCATCACCTCCCTGCGAACTGCCTGTAGCTGCTCAGGAAATAAAGTGGTGCCGACAATGCAGTTGTGACACCCAAGTTTGGACTGCAACTTCACAATCACCTGTTAAACAGCCAGTATACTGCTGTGAGAACTGGTTATTACAAAGCATTTCTTTTCAGGTAAGTGTTGCACAGGGTTTTTTTGAGACTGAACAATTCACAAATTCAAAATCTTAAATTTTAAGCCAAATAACCTGTCATTCATTCCCAGTAACTGGGCAGTAAGTCAACATTTACACTCATAGTAGAAATGGCAAGAACTCACATGAGAGCTTGGGTAATGAAATTGGGTTTGGGGAAACATCAAAGCAGAGCCTACGCAGCTAGTTGTTAGGTACAAGATCAGTGTATGAAAAAGAGCTATATTAGACATGAGAGTTTTAATAGAATTGAAGTATCAGCAGAAGCAGCACCATAGTCCTTCAATGTTTGCATGTGTTAGAAACAAGAAATAAAATTGGATACTCACAAGCAGAAAGAAAAAAAATGCTGAATAACACAGAAAAACAGCTGCTGTAGTAGGAAGCTGATTATAAACTTCTTTACTCATCAGTTAAAGAAAGGGAATAATGGCTGAGGACAGTGCTAGCTCTAATACAAGCTCTATAACATTCCAGCAGCAAACTTTCAAAAGACTTCTAAAAAAAGAATCGGAACTATTCCTTTCCAGAAAAAGTTAACTTGTGTTCACCAAATTTATCCACTGTAAGGCAATCTAGATCCTTCTGAAAGCTGCTGAAATCCATTAAAAAAAAATATTGCTTGAAAGTCCTTCTTTACACATCTCAGCAGCTCTTACTTCTAAAGCAAACTTAATTTTCAAGAAAAGTGGTTCTTTAAACTTCACCACTGCAAATTCAGCTGGAATCTTGGGCTGTGAGCTTTTCCTCCTTCCAGCAGTTAACGTAATCAATAGTTTATCTGATAAATATACCTCAGCAAGAAGTAGAAATGCTACTGCTTAAAGCTGGCTTTCAAACAGGTGTAACCGGAGCACAATACAATTTGGTCAATTATAAGGACTACAATCCAGCCCCCTACTCCCACACACATGTTGTTTGCCTTGAAAAGCTGTGACCAGTCCTGCCCCCGACTCAGTCAGCATGACTAACACACAGGGAACTATGCGCACTGAGCGAAAATGCACCGCTCCTGCCCAGTCCCTTTTCAGATTCCAACTGTATTTCGCAACTAGGCAATCCTCAACATTCAGCAAATGCCTCAGACCACCGGGGACCGACTTACGCTCAGGTGTTTGCCTTTTAAACATGATCCAGCAACTATTACGTATATCACAGACCACAGCAGCAGCAAAGGCTGTTCTGAGTGGAGATGACATCTGTTTGAGCCATTTTTACTCCTGAAGCTCTACCACAGTAGAAGCATCAATAAACTTGGCAAAGCAACTGAGTTTAAGAGGTTCAAGTGAGGCGAGTTTCCTCACCCTTTCACCCAACGTAATTACTACAACAGGGAAAGCAGTCCAACAGGGTTCTCCAGCACTGCAGATGTTTTTAACAGAGGAAATCAGTGGCATCATACCGACCACAAACTTTCCTTTCAGAGTATCCCCTTCTATATCTGTAAGGCTATGCGTGCTTATACCAACGATTTGATTACAAAACCCATAAACAAAAACCAAGTAGCAATCCTCTAGTTCAGCTGCAGTTCCTTTTTCCTAGCAAAGTGCTCGCTCCAAATCAGTAGCAAAAATAGTAATAACGATACTGCTAAATGACCTTGGACAATTTACTTTGACTCAATTTCTTTGCCTGAAAAATAAGGTTAATAGAATATCCTGCAAAGGGGTGCTGTTAGCCTTGCTGCTTGCAAAACAAAGTTCAAAGTGTTATATAAATAGTTTGCATTTTAGTTATTGACAAAGCTACATTTCAAAACAAGACCTCTGGATGCAACTCTAATCAACCTGTGGAATTTGGTTTGGCAAGAGCCTAGCAGCAAAGCAACAAGGTCAATGTCAAACACAGCATTTAGGCAGTTTTATGACCCAGCAGAGTTTTAGTCATGCTGCACTGGGGCAAATGGACGACTCCGTGAAAAGGTTCGCATAGCTGGCCTATCATTTTATCAGACAGAGGTTATCAGCCCGAAGTATCATGTTAACTACTCACAGAGACAAGATATAGTATTTTCAGACAGCATATAATATCCTACCACCGGGAGCTGCTACGCCAAGGAAAACTGATCTCGTTAGACCATCAAACCCAAGCCATGGATGGCAAACGCAGTTTGCTCCAGGCTAAAGCTCAACTCCTTACCACCACCCGCCTCAGTCCAACTAGTTGAAAGCCCTACTCAGCACCCGACGGCTTAAAGGAAAAGAACCCCTCTCCTACGAGTTTCATCCAAGCCCCATTTCCCCAACGGGGCTACTAGGTCTCCGCTACGATGAGGGTTTTCGGGGGGAGGAAAACGAGGAAACGCCTCTCCTCCGACCCGTTCACGGGCAGGGCTGAGGCCGGAATGTGCGAGTTGGGGAACGGAGGGAGGAGAAGCCCATCCCGCCCAATGCCTCCGGTAGGGGGAGCGGCGCCCGGCCCTGGGCAGCTGTCGGGAAGCCGGAGCGGTGCCCCCTCCCGCCGTGCCCACGCCTCCCCAGCAGGGCCCGAAAAGGCTGGTACCCCCTAACCCGGCCCAGCCACCCTGCCCCACAGGCGGTGTGTGTGTGTGCAGACAGGGCTGCCACGCTACCAGGCCCGCGCTCCCCAAGGCCTACGCTGCGGCCTGCCTGCGGCTCGCTCCTCCGCCGGCAGCCGCCGAAACAGGGCGGCGGTGGGGGGAGAAGGACGGCTGGAAAGAAACGACCGGGCCCGCTCACCCCGGGCACGCCGCCTCCTCCCCTCAGCGACAAGGCCTCGGCGCCTCACAGCCGGCCGCGGGCCGCCGCCTCCCGCAGGGTGTGGGCGGGGGAGCGGGCCGGCGGGGAAGGGGCTGGAAGGAGGGAGGGCGAAGGTGTCGGTGAACCCACCGGCGTCGAGCTGCTGCCCCGGGCAGTAGGTCTGGCTTGTCCTCGGTCTGTCCCGCTCGGAGCCGGCTCCCCCCTGCGCCTCTCGGCCGCTCTCCGCCCAGGCACACAAGATGGCGGCGCTCCGCGGCCACGTCAGTGCCAGCCCCGCGCGCGGCACCACGGGTAACCGAGGAGGGCACCGGGGGAGGGCGGAGCCGAGCGGGGAATGGGCGGGGCCGAGGTAGGGAGCGGCCGCTCGCGGAAGGCGTGCGCGAGGGAGCGGGGCGTGCCCTCCCGCCTGGCCACGCACCCGGCCAGCCTCCCTCCTCCCAGCTGGCGCGTGACCGGATGCGGCGCGGGGCGGGGCGCGCGCGGGGCCGGGGACACTGTGCACCGTGTGCGGCGGCGGGGATGGGGGGGCTGATCCGCGCCGCGCAGCCTGTCGCCTGGCAGAATGAGCAGAAACCCGCAGTGGCGTCACGCCCGGCCCGCGCAGCGCCGCTCCGCGCCCGGCCGTGTGCTGGGGTGCGCGCCTGCCTTGCAGGATGGGTGCATGGGTGCTGTGCCGCGTGCACATGGCCCGCAGCGCTGCATGCGTGGGGATGCGTGTGTGCCTCGTTGGATGCGCTGCAGCGCACACACGCCTTCCCGGGGCCTGCACGCGTTGGGATGTGCGCGCCATATATCTATATGTTAGAGAGCTGGCCGTGCACCCTATAGCGGGGTTCGTGCACGTGCGGTGGTGCCGGGGTGCTCCTCACCTTCAGCAGCAGCCGCTGGTTATCCCTGGTTTTGCTATGGAGGCACAGAGAGTCAAATAAAATCCTTAAGGGCCTTTGATCCAAAATGGGGCTACAGGGGGGTCCCCTTTGCTGGGTGGCTCAAAAATGGGTTCACTTTTGGGACAAAAAGATTTGGTAAAATTTTCACTGTTTTTGGTACTGGAAAACACAAAACGGATGGAGAGGATGACAGGATGGAGAGTACTGGGTGCTGCTCCAGCCCCTCCATGCCTCAGTTTCCTTACACAGGGAAAAACCTTTTTAATTTTTCCGCCTTAACAATACTGAGATGGGTGGGAGGGAGTAGGTCAGCACAGAGCAATTTTTTAACTACACATAGAAAAAAAAAAAAAATATATATATATAAATAAACACATGGTTTGAAAGCTGAAGAGGTCGATGTAGAAACAACTGTTAGCGTGTGTGTAGGGTAAATTTAGGATCGTTTCTGTTTTGGGGGTAACTAAAGTAAATAGCTGTCATGTGCTGCATTGGGCTAATATTAAAGACGGGAAGAGGAGTTTTGGAAGTCAACGGGAAGCCACAGAAACTGCTGATCTCTAGATTTCCCCCTTGATGGGGGGGGGATTATAGGAAATGTGTACCTCAAAGACCTCCATTCCCCTGTCAAATGAGGCTGAAAACACTACACAGAGGTGAGAGAAGGCAGACAGACAGATGGACGTGAGCCCAGAAGCTTCTTTTCCTAAAAAATTGGGTCACATGCAAGAGAAATGGCAGCAACAGGGCTGAGAAAAGCCAGGAGGGAGCCTGGGCTGGAGGCGAAACCTGCCCTGTGCCTGTGCATGAGGCGGGTGTGATTAATATTATTAATATTTTACTGAAGGAAGCATCTAAATTGCATTACAATCTCCCCAGACAGTCAAAAAGCAGCCGGAGCACCGACAGTCTAAGAAAGCAATGGCAAAGACACCGAGAAAGCAAATTTATTATTTTTTCACTTACTGCAAAAGCCGACCTGTCTCAAACATGGGATTTCAGGAAGAGAATAACTGTTGCAGTGAACAGATTGCTGCCCACCTCCAGCAGCATGGACAACTACCACTGGGATCGCAGATGTCCCCATCCCTTTGGTGCGGGCTCTTTGGGCAATGCTGGGTTTGTGAGCCATTAGGGCATGGCACCCTTCAGGATCTGGTTTAAGAGAGCTGAACCTAAAATGCAAATTAAATCCTAAAATTAAGGAAAGGAGATTTTGCACTTGCTTAGGGCTTCTGGGGAATATTTATCTGCCTCTGTCCTTGCTGGCTAGGGATATTTTGGGGGAGCCCTGCAGCAGGAGCTGTGCTGAGAGGCCGTGCTCTGGGTGTTTGTGTTGGGCTGATGATGGGAAGCTGCTCTCAAGGTGACAGCAAAACCCTGTTAATACATTTATCCCCCATCCCCAATCCCCTCCTGGCCATCACCAAGCCAAGCCACCGCTTGCTCTACAGGCCTGTCTCCATGCCTGGACGGTGAACCAGATCAGGGCACTGCTCTGGGTTAAAAATAACCCTTCTCTCTCTTTTTTTTTCTTTTTCTTTTCTTTTTTCTCCCCCCCCCCCCCCCCCCCCCCCCCCCCCCCTTCTTGCTTTATTTTTAACCCAGAGAAGTTCCTTGCTTTAGCTCACAGGGCTGGGGGGAGAAGATGCTCATCCCACCATCCCATCACTTACCCTCCCCAGTGAAAATCCAGCTAATGGAGGTGCCAGCTGGGATGCAAAGCGAGTTGAGGGGCGTTAATTTCAGTATTGTTATCTGTGATATATCATTCATGATATATGATTTCATTATCATCCCAGTGGAGACCCAAGTTGAGGCTGTGCATGAGAAACTGGTAGAAATTTGGCCCTGTCCATCGGATTCATTAGTGGCGGCTGCCGTGATGCGAGATGAACACTTTGCCTGGTGACTCATGACATTTATGGGAAGAAAGAGGCCTCCTTTTTTTTGCAGCTGGGAGAGCAGTTGTGTCGCTTGCTTTCTCTTTTCTGTGAAAAGCTGATGTGGGAGAAAGATGAAACAGGTAGGGATCCCCCTCAGGGTAGCTTGGCTCCTTTGCCGGGTGCTCCCAGAGTTGCAGAAGGCCCTTTTGGCTTTTTCTGGATGGCTCCTTTAGAGCTTGAGAGTTTCCTCCCCTGACGGGAGCCTCGGATGACAAATCTGGCTGAACTACACCCTGTTCTTGCTGCCTTTTGAAAAAAAAAAAAAAAAAGTGTATGTGCAAGGCGATATTCTGAGGTTATAAAAATACCATCTGGAGTCACAAAATGCTTGCCCAAGCGATGCTTTTCCTTTTGCATCTGCCCCAGGAAAAAATACCACGGGCTGGTTATGTTCTAACTCCAGGGACCCCAAAAATAATCTTTTCCCTCAGCGTGGGCAAGTTCTCTTTAGCACAGGGATACTGCTTGATGGTAACCTGCTGGTGTCTGGTGTCATGGGGTGGTGGAGACCTCTGAGCTGGTGGCAGCAATGTCTGGCCACTGAATCCCTCCTGGTGGCGATGGTGAAGTCATTTTGGGGTGACGCCAGGCTGGGCACCCACGTGGAAGGGGCTGAAGGACACCAGGGTTGATCACTGATTTGCAGCTCCTGCTCTGTGAAGCCGTGTTGTTGCATCAGGGTTTTCTCACCTTTGAGCCTCTCGCATTGGGGTGGGAGTTGCAGTTACTCACAGGAACTGAGAAATTACTCCCCACCTCCCCCAGCAATTTGCTACCTCATATACCAAAAAAATAGCAATTATTCCTTGGATTTGTGGTCCTGTGATCACCTATATGTGGGTCTGGGCTGTTGAAAAGCCAACAGATCTAATCTTGCTGCTCATATTTTACCATCCTGGCAGCAAAAGGAAGGTGGAAGCGGAGAGAAAAGCAAGCTAAATGCTAAATGGCTTCCCCGAGAGGCAGCAAAGTGAGTGTATTTGCAGCAAGAGCTTTTATTTCGCCATGGTTTCTCCCCTCAGAGCTGACTTAGGTGGCGGTCAGAACATTTTTGAGAGCATCTCAGGTGTGGGACTGAAGCCTGGAAAGCGAACAAAGCAGATCAGCTCTCTGCTGGTGACACCAGCTCCCCAGGGATGTTGGGCAAATTGCTGCAGCTCTCTCCGCCTCACTTTTTTCTCCTTAATTTGGAAATAGCTGCACTTCATGACTCGGTGACGTGCTGTGTAACCTGCTGGTGAGAAGAGCTTTGTCTAACATCAGCGTTGCTAATTGCTGACACCTCTGGATAAAGCTTGGCTGCATCTGCAGGGGGATGATGCCCTCTCTGAGCAGTCTTGGTGGTGTCTTTTGGTACCCAGGGGAGACAGATGGGGAAGGACAAGTTGGTTCCTCCACTGTCATCTATCTATCCTTCTTCCCTTCATCTTCTCCAGGGCAGTTGTCCCTGCTGGAGAATTGTTCCTCAGGTCACGGAGATAAAGAGGACCATTCACCCATCCTGCCCCAGACATCATCTCCATCGCCTGTTGAGGGGGGGCTCCAGGGGAGATGTCCACATTCAGCCAGTGGGATCCCTCCTGAGATGACGGGCAAGGATTCACCATGCCCCCCACATTGTTTCGACCCCAAGGGCTTGATTTACCCTGCATTTAGGTTGGAAAATGCATGCTGGCAGGATGCTTTGCCTGAAAAACACCCTGTGACCTGCTCAGCCTGCCTCTGTAACTCAAACATCTGTGGTCAAGGAGTGCTCACTGCCTGTGTCTTCTCTGCAGAGCACTTAAAATGTAGTGGTGTTACCACCAGCACTGACTACACCTGACAGCATTTTTGCCATCTGCAGCAGCAGCAGAAAAACATTCCTGTGCGTGCACCTGGGATATCTTCACAAAGTGCTGCTGTCCTCTTTTCCCCTCCTTTTGAAGCAGCCAGGCCTCCCCACAAAGGGGATGATGAGCCAAATCCACAAGCATGTGTGGGGAGATACTGTGCCCACCGACTTGCAGCAGCTCCTGATGGCTCACAGCTTTGAGCCAGGAGGATGCTTGTGTTTTAGGAGTGTTGGTATTTGACCCATGAGGGCCTCTTGTTGGGGGAGCTGAGCAGTTCAAGACTCACAACCTGATAGTGGCATTGGTTGTTAGTGTAAATAGTTGGTCTCTCCCTCCACCTTCTGTGATTTTGGGTTTATTCTGTGGCAGCATTTTAATGTTGGAGGTAACGTGGCAGAGCTGCAATCAGATCTGCACTGACGGTGCTGCAGCTGGAAGTGCAGCTTCATGGAGTGTCTCCATGGGGCTCACATCTACGTGGGGTGGAGATATGAACAAGCACCATTGTCCCCTGTCTTTGAGCATCCCCAAAGGACACCAACCATTCCTCACTGGTGTTTCCACGTCTTCATGGCAGGTGCATGTGCCTACCTGCAGCTTGAAGTATTTGGTGAGATCAGGTCCTCCTGGTCTTTCTTGGATCCTCGATGCTCATGCACAAATATATTCACTTCTGTGACCTGGAAAACTTTAGCTGCTGTGAGGATTAGAAATGCCATCAACTGGGGAGTCATCTAAAGGTCCCACAGTCCCTCCTGTTCAGTGGCTATGTGCTGGAGGCAGCTGGTTGCTTGATTTGTGATAGACTGATCCACTGTGCCCACCACTTGGGCACTGTGTCCCAAAGCTGGAGACATCCCTCCAGGTACCACAGGTCCCAGAAGAGCAAGGAGGCCATGGTGCAACCTCACAGCATTTGTTTGGGACAAGGGCTTCCTAAGGCTTTGAAGAAAGGAAGATTTGCAACCATTTTGGGAGGTCACAGGCCTTGTTTTAACAGCACGTTTCTAGGCTGGTGTTGGTACAGCTTTGCAGAGGGGTATCTGATGCACTGTGACTTTGCATGGATGGTGCACTGCTTTCCTCTGCAGCCATCGCAGGGCTGGAATTCAGCCTGCAGAGAAACCCGGCACAAGCACAGGAGTCAGATGTTAGTCCTTGTCCACTGGCGTTTATGAAGACCTTCAGAAGATTCTGGGATCCCTTTCAGGGCTGTGAACCGATGATCCAACTCTGCTGGGGCTCAGCCTGCTCAGACTAACTTTGTGGGCCAGCCTGGGTCAATGCAACTGAGTTCAATGGGCAGCACTTCCCTTCCAGTGAAGTCTTGTGGGGTGTGCTGGATTGGGTCTGGTCTCTGGGACCAGTTTCGTCTCTGGGACGGGCAGTGCAGCAATGCCAGAGCATATTCCCTCGCCTGGTCCTACCCGCAGCCCACTGGACACTGCCAGAGCTATTCCAAGGTGTCTCCTGGAGGAGAGATGCTCTCCAAGTGTAAAGGCAAAAGGTAGGAGCATTACAATATCCCATTTGGAGAGCTTTGTGCAATTTTACGGAGCTCCATCACAGAAAGCTGTCTGTCCATCACCAGGGTACCACACTACCATGTAGGTTGTGATGTGGCACATACCCCTCTGCCTTTAATGACCATGCACAGAAAACCTGGAATTTAGATGCTCAGCTGAAATACTTCACCTCTAGTGGCAGAGTGCTCTGAAATGCCTTGGTTTTCTAAAGAAGCTGCTACCTCTGAAACACTAATATTGTGTCCTGTCACCCCTGGCCTTTTCCAGCCAGAATTCCCAGCAAATGAGCTGTAAAAGTGGAGAGCGCTCCAGCTTTCCATGTGAAGTCACTTGGCTACAGAGATCTAGAAGAAAATGTCACACCAGAGGTATCGAGGTTATTATCGGTGTTTTCCCGGATGGGAATGAAATCTTGGCTGTTCTCCATCATCGAAACCTCATTAAGTTGTGCAGACACTAATTGATATGCCCAAACCTGACAACTTGTGTCAGAGGAGAAGACGGCGGTTGCCCTGGGACCCGCCCATCAATGTCACAGCTGTCCCAGGCCCATGGTGAACTTTGACCGCCTGCAAGAATGACAGCGATTGTTTCACTTGCAAGAAGAAAGATGGAAACCAGCCTAATTAAAACATCACTGTCAGGTCACATACGCTCACTGGACACCTGCATGATGGGGGAAGAAAGAAACCCAGACGGTGGCTATTGGGGTCCAGCTTCTGTGAAACTGCCTGAGATGTCATGGCTGCTCTGGGTTGTCCAGGCTGGAAAAACGTCACCTTAAAGAGCTTTGCTCTTCCAGTGTAATTTTTCTGGAAATCTGAAGATGCACATTGCAACAAAACTGCAGCTGGTAACGGCAGTAGCGAGAACTGCCAATGTGGAAGGGAAACCCTGGGCTGTTTGCACCAAGGTGTGCAAGGCAGAAGGAGTTGGAGTCAGGGGGCTGCTGGAGGAAGGACCATAGAGAAGGCTTTGGGGTTAGGAGAAAAGTATGGTACAGAAAGAAGGTAAAAAGGTGATGAATGCCTAAGTCATTGCAGGACGGGATCATATAATTTCATTTTGCATCTCTACAAGGTAGTGATCCCCCACCAAGATCATTCCCTACTTCCTTTTATCATAGAATTGTAGAATGGTTTGTGTTGGAAAGGACCTTTGAAGGTCATCTAGTCCAAACCTCCTGCCATGAGCAGGGACATCTTCAACTAGACCAGGTTGCTCAGAGCCCCGTCTAACCTGGTCTTGGATGTTTGCAGGGTTGGGACATCTACCACCTCCTTTTACAGTCATTTCAGAGAAGCAGGGACCTGAAGATGTGATTCAACCACCCTTTCCTAGATACCTGAGATGAGCTGGGCTTTAATCTCCAGCAGCAGGACTGACTCGATCTCCCCAGGGGTCTGGCTCCAGTGGAGATCTCTTCTTCCTAGGAGATGAGGGCCTGAGCAACCTGAGCCAGTGCCGAATTCAGCCCTGCTGTGAGCAGTGTTGGACCAGAGACCTTCAGAGGAGCCTTCAGTGTCAATTGGGTGTTGTGTCTTCATTTAATCAGATCTATGTGGCAGGAGAAAAAAGAGCAGGGCTAGAGGGATGAGAGAGGTCCTGGGCTGACATTCTGCACTTTATGCAGAGCGCAAGTGAGATTTGAGTGGTCTCAGAGCTATTCCCCGAATCAGAGACCCCTCTGTTTTAAAGCTGCTACACTGTCCCACAAACCCACATCTGAGAAGTTTCCCCCTTCTTGCCCTGAGCAAGATCTGTAAGGATGGAATGCACGTGATGGGCTCCTACAGCAGCTTCCACCACTTCTTGGGGCTTAG
The DNA here is from genome assembly GCF_015220075.1 of Falco rusticolus. NCBI lineage: Eukaryota > Metazoa > Chordata > Aves > Falconiformes > Falconidae > Falco > Falco rusticolus. Next base: position 53,449,972 of record NC_051190.1, on the reverse strand, counting down.
CAGATCTTGCTTGTGGGCTCCCGTGAGATGGATCATGAGATTTTTCTCTGACCCAAGGCAAATCTGCTGAAGTCAAAGGCAGTTTGACCTCAGCAGCAGGACTGGGCATGCAATTCAGAGAAGAAAGTGATCAAAGCATTGATCTCAAGGTCCCATCTGCTGAAATTCAAGTGTAAGTTAACCTAGGCCCCTGGCTTGAATGGTGCAGTAAGGCCTGAGCATCCTCCCATTTAACCGCAGATGAGGGCATCCTTCCTGGGGAATGCTGTCAGTGCTAAAAACTCACAGAGGTCCACCGGAGTTCACGAGAGAAAAAAACCCTCAAGGACTCTTAATCCAGCTGTGACTTGGAGCATCCCTGGCGGAAGTAGGAGATCTGCCATGGGCTGGCCATAACATCCATCAGTAGCCCTATGTGGTACCTAACCGTCACAAACAAGAACCCTGAGAGGTCTCCTTAGCTAGGACATCATCTGCAAGGACATCTCCTTGCCCAAGACCACATGGCAACAGAGGAAGGACTTGATCTACCAGCTCCCAAGCAAGGACTGGCCAGGTGGTTGAGATCCTGGGGTGTCTTTTTTTATCCCCCTCCAGGATGCAGCGGAAAACCTGTGCCCACCCTGTGCTACAGTCTGTCCTCTGCAGTCCCTCGGACAAACACCCATTTACTTTACATTACTCCTGTACATTTGCAGCGTGTGTGCCATGCTTATCTCTAGGGAAACAGCTGTGATTTTTCCTCAAGAAATAGATTACAATTAACATTTAAGCCCATACCGTGATGCAGTTACAAAGGCAAATATAATGAATCAGTCTTTTAATAATAAACTCTGTAACCTTTGAAAACTCACCCGGGTGAGAGCGGGGTACCCAGAAGATAATGTTATCACTGATGCTGGTGCTGTTGAAATTGCTCCACCCTTCCCTGATCCTCTGACAGGGTCCGAGGGGCACTGCTGGTCACTAATTAGAGCTGATGCTGTGAAAATAAACGTCTGCCTCTGCAGCCAAAATAGAGGTTGGTTCCCTATTTTATTTTTCAAAGACACATATGAGCTGGCCATGGGGGGCTTCCTGGGTTAGGTCCTGGTGACGTGAGATGGAGAGGCTGGGTGGGACCATCCACCTCTTCCCATCACTGTGTGAGAGGCAGGCATGGGAAAATGGGGGAAAAAAATGGAGATTTGGGGCCCTTGGTGGGGCAGGTGCTGGATGCCGGGCAGTTCTCCTAACCCACTTGCAGCCAGCATCCAGGACCTGAAGCCACGTACCTCTGGAGGTGTGAAATCCATAATTATAAAACAACTAAGGAACATATGCTTGCCAGGTGGACTATGTAGAGCTGGGGGCCAGCAAAGCCCATCATGGGCTTGGCTCTTGGCCATGGCATGAGTGTGGTGGGGATGTAGCTTTGGGATGGGTCGCTTGGTTGATGCAGGGAGATGAAGGTCAGGTGGGAATATGTCTTTTTGTAGAGATCTTTTTCCCCTGGTCCAGGTAGGAAGGTTGGCTGGTGGCTTCAGCAGAGGGGAAGGCGTGGGTTTGGGATGTGTCACTTGGAATTCCTTTAGCTGTGAAATGCTACTCTTCTAGACCCTTGTCTTCTGAAAGGTCTTTCTCCTAGGGTGTAGACTGTGCCTTTTGGTGGAGGAAAGTCCCAGCTGGCCATCACATGAGCAGCCATTCATCCCTGAGATCCCGAGCCTGAGTCACCCTGGAAGCTCCTCCACCCCGCTGGCTCCTGTGGAGGAGCTTGGACTGGTCACATCTGACTTCAGCCACTCCGTTCGATACCTCCCGGGAGGAGTCTGGACCTAAATCCTTTTTTTCCAGGGAACAAACTACAGCATTGAGTTTCCTTGGCTTGAAATCCCTCCGCCAGCTCCTCCAAGATGTCCTGAAATAAAGATCTTTCCAGAACATTTGTCCTCACGGCATCTCCTAAACCAGAAACCATCATCCTGACTTTTCCCCTGGTACTCAAGGCAGCCCCTTGAGTTCAGTGTTGAGCTCCCACAGGGTCTGATCCTGTTTGCAGGGGACTGGAGGCTGTGCTGGGGTGATGCTGGCTGCTCCCCTGGTTTCAACCATTAGGGACCTCCCTAACATTTTTTTTTAAATGCTCGATGCAGCCAGGGTTGCTCTTTGCATTAGAGCAGGGCAAGGGAAGGACTTGCTCTTCTGTGAGAAGGAAGTTTTTGCACTTTCATTTCTTTTTTTTTTTTTTTTTTTCCCTTTCATACCTTTTCCAAACTGAAATGAAAGCAAAAGCACAGCTTCTGAGAAAATTAAAATTTGTAACCAAATAGTAATGCCTGGCAGCTCTTGGCAATGCCAGCCCAGAGGGTGGATTCTGGCCATGGCTGGCTTGAGATCAAGTAGGAGACCGTGGAAAATTGGGAGAAAAAGAGGGGAAAAAAAGAAAAACAAACAGCCAGTTCAAAAACTGCTAAAGCTGAATGTTTTGACCACTCTTCTCCAGGGAGAAACAGCATCAGACGTGGCCTTTTTCTGCTCATTTTGCTTTTAGTGAGCAAACGTGCTCACAGGGAAGGACTTGTCCCGTTGGAAAGTGTCTGTATTTCCTCCTGGAGGGGGAACGGATGAGCTGCCCGTGCTATTTTCGTGCATTAAAAAGAACAAACCTTTGACAACATAACTGTGCCAGCCATTTCAAGACACAGCTGATGCTGAAATCTAAAATTCTGTGAATTTGCACTCGAATCTGGACAGACGGCCACCCCACCGCAGGTAAACTGAGGCACAGAGGCCTGCCCGAACTGCAGCGGTGGAAAGGTTGGCTCCAAAGAAGTTTTTCAGCCTTTTTTCCCCCTGCTGGCTCACAGAGAGATCTCTTGCAGCAGATGGCAGCAGCGGCTTTGCAAAGACGCCGTGGCTGGGATGCACTGGGTGCTCGGCAGCACCCATACCCAGCCTGAGCACCCTGGGGTGTCGCTGAGATGAGCTTGCACAAAATGTCCTATCGATGAACCAGCAGACGTTGCATTCAGCAGGAAAACGTCAAAAAACAATTGCCCGGACATGTTAACCTGTAGGGTTTCTCCAGTGTCTAATAGAGGGGTGGAGCAGCCTTCCCCTTCCCTGTGGCCCTGCTAAGAACATCTCTCCTCCCCGCAGATATTAAATTTTGGAAGGTCTATAGGGCTCAAACGACCCCAGAGACCTCCACGTGTTTGATGCTGAAGCTGGATCGCTGCGACGTTATGGAGCTGGGGCAGATGAGCAGCCAGCCACAGCCTGACTGCTTTATCCTTATTTCTGTGCAGTGGTGATTCCCTGTGGAACCTCAGACAGTCTCTTAATAGTCTGTGCTTCCTAATTAACATATTTCCCCCTCGTTTTCTGTTTGTTTGTTTGTTTGTTTGTTTCTTTCTTTCTTTCTTTCTTTCTTTTTCTAGCTTACTTTTTAAGGGAGGGCTCTCACGTGGCTGGCTGGTGTGTGTCCCCTCCACAGGATTGTCAGTCTATAGGTTCACTTCAGCCCAGTTCAGCAGCAGATGGAAAAATGCCTTTCCCAAACACTGAGCGAAATCTCTATGGGAGCAGCCATCCATCCTTTGCTTACACCCTCAGTCCAGACCTGTGTCTTGTGCAAATATGGGACCAAAGGGCCACAGGGACAAGTGATGGGACCAAGGCCATACAGGCAAGACGTCAGTGGCAGAGAAGCCCTCCGGACCCCGACATGGGAGGGATGAATCTTTTCTCTCCATCAAGGTGAGGGATGCTGGTACTTTCATGTCAAGCATCCCTTGGGGACCAGGCACAACACAGCCAGCCAGCTGGGAAAGAGGATGCATCTCAGCCCTCCTATGGGATGGTTTTTTTTCTGCTGAAGTTAATTTATGTTTCTGGACAGTTGCTCTTTGAGAGGGTCAGGGAGCTGATGTCTGAGAATAACGTGTGCCAGGGGACAAGGGGATGGGAGAAGGGGAAGCTCTCCAGCCCTGTTCCGTGTGGGTAGAAACCAGATGAAGGCTGCAAAAGAAAGGGTGGATTTTTTTTTTCCTTTTTTCTTAACATACATTTCTATGTATTTATATGCATAGATTTGCATGCATTAGCTGGCAAATGCCTCTGCAGCTGGTGCATGAGCGCAGCAGTCGGGGGAGAGGTGGCAGTGAGTGGGTGGTTGCCTGTGTGTGACCCCTAAAAAATGAATCTTTCAACCTTTGCACACACACTGGTCGCAGAGCCAGCAAAGCCCCCAGCCAGGCCGGCTTCCTCTTCTGCACGTGCCTTATCCTCGTGCAATGCACGGGGCATACACATCACCAGGCTGGGGCTCCAAGCTGGATCCCTGCCCCGAGATGGGGGGGACCACTGCAAGACCATCCATCCCCACCGAGCCAGGTCCGCTCTGCCCCTCGCAGCGGGCGCGAGGGTGGCTTTGTCCTCCCAGTGCCTGGGTGGTCCCCCCCGGCATCGGCAAGTGAAAAGGTTTCTCTGAATCACTGCGTTGCTTTATAGCAATAACTGCGGGGAGTTATTCTCCCTAGAATTAAGTCCATGACCGGTGGAAGGGTGTTAAGGTAGCGCTTCGCAGCTCCAATTATCTTGGCCCCTCGGAACAAAAAAGGAGATTGTGTGGCTGGACAAAAGGCATTTTCTATGTAACTTCTTGTCTCAAAGCATTCATAGTATGTAATGCCGATATAAATACCCCAGGGCTAGGCTATCTTATGTTGTGGGCAACCCCCCCCATTCAAAATAACCATTGGCTGGGGAATTGTATTTGGGAGGGGGGGAGGCCAAAAGCACATTCAGCCCTTCCTGATACAGCCCTGGCTGGATGCCCCATCTTTAAGGTATGATCTGGTTAAAATCCTTGGTGGCACCAAGGCAGAGAGGAGGTGTGTGAGGCTGGGCCGAGGAGATGGGATGCACAGAGGGGCTTGTGCAATGGTCTGGGACCCTGTCAGCCCCTGTTCCTGCAGCTTTTCCTCCCTTTCTTACTGTTTGTAGAGCAAGAAGGGATGATGCATCACATGCTGCTAAACGCCTGGACCCCAAAATTCCCTACCCCTCTCCTGACCCTAAGACACCAGTGGCTGAGGACCACCTGCCACATGGGAGTGATGCTTCCATCCCCCTGGTTACCCCATCACCTCCTTCGCAAGGCCATGCCATCCCCAGAGGAGGTCACAAGGCAGGGGGTGACCTGGGTGACAGCTCAGTGACAGTCAGAAGCTAAACAGACCCCAGGAAGTCATTGCAGCTCTCTGTGCCTCAGTTTCCCTCTGTGAGCTCTGGACTGTGTTTTGGGGCTTGGGACATGCTCTATGGGAAGCCAAACCCACTGCCCGTACAGCATCCTCCACCACCACCCCACCGCTAGCTGGGACAAATCAAGAGGATGAATTATTTGGGGAGCAGTGGAGCTCTGCTGGGTGAAATCATCATTTGGCAAACACTTGTGGGATTATTAACCCACAGGCTCCCGAATTTCTCATGGTGTACACTTACAGCTCTGAAAATGGAGTAAGCAAAGGAAACAGATCTGCTTTTCTTCATTTGGGCTTTTTGCTTCGCCTGTGTGCAGAAATCTGGCAGATTCATGTCTGCAGTGGGTGCATTGACATCCCCTCGGGTTACCCTATGAATTGGTTTGTCTTATCCCTATGTCCCCCCGATGGTGCAGACTTCAGCCAGGACTGTGGCCCTATGGTGTGAGGGTACAGCTATACGTATGTCTGTGCATCTGGCCAGAGAAGCAGCAGAGGAGGAGTCAGCAGCATTTTAAAGGAGTTGATGTCAGGTGTCATCTGCCCCCCTAACACAGCACTGGCATCCTCTGCCATCACTATCTGGGGATGGGTGGCCCTGCTGGGCTCTCTTATCTTGTCACTTCATCCCCACCAGAAGTTTACCCATGCCAAAGGGATGTGCTGGACCAGAGATGAGGACAGGAGGGAGGATTGGCACAGGTGGCACCCAGCATCCCATGGGGAGCAGCTCTGGGGAGGTGACAGCAGAGACCACGCTCTCATCTGTGCGAGGCCATCAGGGTGTCAAAGCTGGATGGAGAGTTGGGCTAGCAAAGACTGGAGTTCCAATACCTGATGGCTTTCTAAGACTGGGGTGGTTGGTTTCACCTTGAGCCACCTCCATGCTGAGGGGTACGGCCAGGGTATCTTCTGCACCCAGTTCAAGCCAAGCCCAGGCTCCCTGTCTCTTTTTGCCCCAAAAGCTCTTACTATGTCTCAGCCATCCCTGAAAAGCCAACTTGGTTGGCCAAAGGGGGCACCAATATTTTTGTTGATTTGGTTTCCTAAAATAAATTAGATACGTGTGACCACATCACCTTGTCTATTGGTCCCTGTCAAAGCCCACAAACTTGGTGGCTGATGCCCACCAGCCTGCCAGGAGGTGGTGGCCCATGTATTTTCTCCAGGAGACCTGATGCTCATATGACATCCAGGAAAAGAGGAAGAGGAGACGGCATAGTCAAGATATTGCCATGAGGGAGGCTATAGGAACAAGGGGAGGGGGTGAGACACGTTTCACCTGTGGGATATACATCTAACTCATTAAAAAATCCAGCAGACCCCAAATCTGTTAATCATAGAACGGTTTAGGTTGGAAGGGACCAATCTAGTTCCAAACCAATTAAAGACCATCTAGTTCCACCCCCCTGCCACGGGCAGGGACCCCTTCCCCCAGCCCCGGTGGCTCCCAGCCCCGTCCAGCCTGGCCTTGGGCACTGCCAGGGCTGGGGCACCCACAGCTGCTCTGGGCAGCCTGTGCTGGTGCCTCACCCCATTTGTGGGCAATAATTTTTTTACCTGCAACACCAGCACAGGGCCGGGGCTGCCTTGACCACAGCTGCCTCCCATGCCTCCTGCCTGCTCCAGAGCCCTCCCATAACACATCCACCACATTATCCCACTTCCCACCAACCTCCAGGGAAACCAGATCTGCAGCTGAATATGATGGCTATTTACTCTGCTTTTGTGGGGAAAGTAAAACCCCCGTGTTTATTGCTGGCTGTCTGGTGTCTACCACCCTGTTTCTTCCCAAGTAGCTTTTGTTTCATACTTGATAAGTTTCAGTGGTATTTGACAGTAGAGAAAATGTCTCAAAGATTGTGTGTTGGCCAGTGATGTGTCCAAAGTGGGCTCTCACTGCCCCGTGGTGTCCATCACTGCGTTTAACATCAGGAAAAGCCTTTTTTAAGAGCATCAAGAGAGATAAACACCTTGAGGAAAAAGAACAACACCAAAACAACTGGAAATGCATGGGCAGAAAAAGGCAGGGACAAACAGAAGGAGAACTGGGGTAGAACTTGGCTTGGGCAAACTGTCCAAGATCAGCAGTCAGGTAGGGAGTTTGATGTTGCTTGGTCCCTCCTTGGGGGGCCCTGAGGCATCCCAGCAATGTGAGCAATGGGGGGTGAGAAACCCAGGCTAAATCAGAGAGGGGGAGGGGAAATGCCCTGATAATGCCATCTCAGCAGATGATGGAGACTGCTGCTGCTGGAGGGCTGTTGAGGCTCTGGGTGGAAGGGAGACTCAAAGACAGGCTGTGGTTAGCAGCAAAAACGGTTAACACCAGTAGTTTTAGTAGGGATTAAGCCATGTACTTCATTAATAGCAATCAGGGCTACTGTTTGGGGGCAGGTTACCTCCAGTGTTCTTACACTGTTGTCCCAAGCACCAGGAGTGAAGCACTGCCCAGTCCAGCAACAGTCAATTGCCCAGAGAGCTGGGACATCTCCATCCTTGAAGGCTTTCAGGCCCCAACTGGGTAAAGTCCTGCACAACTTGGTCTGACCCGATCACGCACTGTGCTTTGGGCAAGAGGTTCCACTGGAGACCTCCTGAGGTCCCTTCCCACCTGAGTTATCCTATGACATGAGGAATCTCTTGTCTTATCCTATCTGTCCCTGGGTTTGGAGGTTCTTACTGTTTCTATAATAGCTGGAAGGTTTTATCAAAGCAAGGAGTCATCATCTTAGCTCTCCTGGCAGCTGGAATACTGCTGCAGGTTTTGGAGGAGGTCCTGTTCTGGCAACAACCCAGACCTATGGGCTGTGCTTCCTAAATAATTAAAATTTCACTCCCGTTCCAGCATTTTTAAAAATTCTGTGAAATGTTCGATTTCCTGTCACAGTCATTTTATCAAAACAATTTGCAAGTGGTTTGTATTATTTGTAAGCTAAACAAATCCAGTTTATTTTGGTAGTGTGACTGTTTTAGAGAGTTATTTTCTATTTCTTAAAAATATTTTTATTTTTCAGAAATGCTCTGCAACATCAGGTTTCTCCAGGGGATGCAAACTAGAACTGTGCCCAGAGTTGCCCCAACAGCCCGTCTCACCCTGCTAACTAGAGAAGACACTTTGGTTCCCAACATCAGCTCTGCAATTTTTGGGTGCCACATGGTGGGTGGTATGACCTGCTCCTGTTTCTCCTGAAGCAGGATCAAAACACTCCAGCTCTCTGAAGGTGCTGGGTGGGGTCTTTTCTCCTCCCTTTCCCATGACCCAGGGTTTTTTGCAGAGATGGTGACCCATAGACACAGGTGGCCCCAAAATGGTCAGTTTGGGCTGTTTTAGAAAAAGGAGTCTGTTTCCTCTGTTTCACCCCAAAACTTCAGAAAATCTTCATCCCAGGCTAGTCTGAGATGTCTGCTGCCCAGCCTGGCCCAAGGGTGCAGGTTTAATGGACACGTGGAGATTTTCCTTATTTTGCTGTAGAAATTGAAATAATCCTTCCTGCTCAAATGCCTTGGAGAGAGGCATCGCTGCCTTCTCACAAGGAAAAAGCGTTAAATCTGAACGCAACTGATGGCATTGCTGCTTGTCATGGGCACTGCAAACTCCTCCACATTGTGGCAGCAGCTTCCCCTCGAGGTGTTTTGCTGGAGGGTTTTCCCGACTGCCCCTGAACCACAGCAGCTTCGTTTGGAGAGCGGGGTGTCACCTACGAGATGCCAGGTGGGAATAAACGGACTGCCCATGCTTGAGCGCTCAGATGTGGTCACACACTCAGGCTCCTTCCACAGCCCCTTTGCAGATGACCTGGCAAAGCTTGTGGGGTATATGAGAGAGAAAAGCTCCTCCTAGTAATACAACAACAACAACAACAACAACAACAAAGAAAAGACACCCCACCCCCACCCCCCAAGCCAAAACCCAAGCAGAATAAAATCACCAGGGCTTTGTGTTCCTCCAGGAAGGCTTTGGTGACCTGTTGGCCAGGCTGCTGGCCTGTCCCTGCCCATCAGTGACACTGCCAGCCGGAGGGACGTTTCCGACACTAGATGGAGCAGTGACCCTAGACATGAAGAAGCAAAAATAGCTTGATCTTTAATTCACTCCTTCCTTGCCTTGCATCTGGGCCCCGAAGGGAATTTGGGGCAGAACAACTGGGGTTTTTTTCCAGCATTCCGCAGGTTGCCACCCCTGGTGGTGCTCAGTGTCCTGCAGTGGACACAGTCCCTCCATCAGCTGCCCAGCTGCGGTGGCCGAGGGATTAGGGTCCTGGCGCCGGGGGACATTGCCCATGCTGGCGGTGAAGCATGGATCAGGGGGATCAGGCTCCGGGTCATTTCCTTGTTGCCTTAACACGTGCGGTTTTCCTGGGCTGCACAAAGGCAGAAGGTCAAAGGCTGGGGATTAAGAGGTGACGGATGGATATCTGTGGCCGAAACACAGGGCGTTCGTGCCTGGGTGTCTGGTGGCGGTGGCCGTCCTGCTTTATGGATGAGCTGGCTGCAAGGAGGTGGTGGTGGTGGGGCTCTCCAGGGCTAAGGGGGATCCTTGGTTCTCGCATTGGAGGCCGCTGGGGTGGCACAAGGCATGGCCATGCTGGCTTGTCCCTACCTGCCATAGGTGCTCTGAATATGCAGAGCAAAGGGGTAAGCACTTCTGCATATTCCTTCTTCTCTGACACATTTCCCACCTCTCATCCATGTGCCACATTTGTTGTTGGACCTAATGGGACAGATTTAATGAGCAAAATGCTTTTTCCCTGGTGATTCAAGAGGACACACATGCTGTGGTCTGGTCCCTCAGCCCTGGTCGTGTCTGTAAGAACTACCTTCTTCAGCCAGTGAGCAGGAGCCTCCAGGATGGGGCTCCCTGCAAGTTGGTGCCTCAGTTTCCCTCTGAGTGTGAAAGCTGTTAGCAGACACCCCAGTTCTTCAAAGGTGCTGTGAGCTACAGGACGTGCTGAGAAAGTGTTTGGAGCTCCCTGGGGTATTATTACAAGGCTACTTCTGTGTTAGGAATGGTTGATGTCTTACTTGTGTGACTTTCCTTCTCCTCCCATGGATGCTGTGCCACCTGTGGGCTGTATCTCACCTAGGTTGTATCACAGGTGTGATGTGCTGATGTGAATTACAGGAGAGCCTTTACATCAGCCTTTTGTGGGGCTGGCATGCCAGGGATCTACCCAGACGTGGTTGGTACCCAGAGACTCTCCTCTCCATGGTGCAGCAGGACACATGACCCTGATGATAGTGATCATCCTTGTCATCTCTGTGAGGACACTAATAGATTTTAATGGCCCTAAGTAGCTTTACACAGTCCACCCGCACCTCCTCTACCCCATGGGCCCATCACCCTCACCATCTTGGAAAGAGCAGGACCAAGAGCTGAGTGGTCCCTAACGGGCCAATGAAAGTATCATCTTCACCAGGTTGGAAAGCCAAGGGTCAAGACCTGACCTGGCCTCGAATCTTGTGCAAGGTGAACCACAACAGCTCTCTTCATCTCATTGGCACAGTTTTGAATCCACCCTCCTGGATTTTGGGCCCTTGGCAGCTGTGCCTGTATTCAGCTCCTATTTGTCCTTGACAATTGGTGGAGTTCTGCAGCTGAGATGGGCTGTTTGGTTCCTGGAGGTGCCTGGACTCCAGAAAGCGTCCAGCTCCCAACTGGGGCAGCTCAGCCAAACTCCTGCCCTTTGATGGGTGGATCTGGGCATCAGTGTGGCTTTGAGTGGTTTTCATAGGAAGTCATTATAGGAGCATATCAAGGAGCAAGCAATCAAGTGTAGGATCTTGTGCCTATGTCCTGCACCATCCCTATACTGAGCCCCAAGACCACATACCTTTGACCCCCAACCAAGAGGGCATCTGCCAGCCCCTACAGGAGATGGAGCTGCTTGTTCCTCCTCAGACTGGACCTCTCCATGAAGGCAGATGTGGGTCTGACTTCTCTGTCCTGGCCCCACCACCCAAAACCTTCCTCTGGGGTCAAGGCCCATGTCTGGGCAACTAGACCCTGCAGGCTTCTCCAGCATGCTGGGGTGCAAAGCCCGGGGCAGGAGAAGCCATGCCATAGCCCTGGCTGGTGGGAGCTTGGGTGCTCGCCTTAACTGAGGGCTTCAAAACTCACTCCCAGTGCTGGGAAGGTGGGTTAGCTCCGTAATGACCAAATTCTCAAATACCTGAGGCTTGAGTCATGGCTGGAGAAGGAAACATGCATAAACAAGCAGCAAGCCAGGAAACTCCACCACTGCGATGGACAAAGGTAGAAGTCAGTGGCTTGGTATGTCTGCACTATAGCAGCAAAACCCAGGGCAGCAGGTTTTAGCTGATAATCACAGCACCCCAGGCTGTGTTCCTGCGGGCGAAGCCAGGGCAGATTGAGGCAGCACTGCTGAGGAACACCCAGGCTGCCAGAGTGGCATTGCCGGCCAGGGTGGCAGGTGAAATCACTGCGTTCCCATGGGATTTCTGGGGTGGGGGTGGGGGTGGGTATCAAAGCAAAGTTCATCCCCCAGGAGGTAAACTGGGGGAAACTGAGGCAGGGAGCATGCGGGAGGTGGTAGCTCATGTTTTGAAGCCCTTGCTGTGACCCCAGTTTCTCTTCTCTCTGCCAGACCAGCGCAGAGAACAAACAGCCCCAAGTCCCAGCTGTTCGGGCTGGATCCCAGGGGCTGTTCGTGTCCCACCCCTCTGAATTCCCCCGCCAGCTTGAAGCGTGAAGGCAAAGAAATTTCTCCCAGGGGAGGTCAGGCATCACCCCAGGAGCTTCCAGCCCATGCTCAGGCATGGCTACAGGCCCTGAAGATGGAAGTCCTCCTGGCACTTTTGTGCCTCAGTTTCCCCTTATGCAAAATGAGACCTATCAAACTGTCCTCCCACAGGGATGCTCTGAACATAGTTATGACAGTCTGAATTTTTCTCTGCTGAGTATCCAAAAAAGAGAGGGAAAATCAGTTTGGTGTCAGGAGGTGGATGGAGGGGACCTGGTGCACCTGGGGAGGTGGGAGGACTGATGAAAATCGATAGTTACTGGTGCCTGGTCTCTCTGGGTCGAAGCAGGGACAACCTGAAGTGTGGGGTGCAGTTGAACCATGGGCTGCTTTTCCATCCCAGAATGGCTTTGTGGAGGGCACCCGGCTGGCCAGCAAACAGCCGAGGAGTGATGGGCGCGTGCCGAGTTTGCCTTCCTGGCTGGAACGCTGCTTATCGCTCTCCTGGCATTTCCCATTTTTTCTTGTGCAGCACTTCAAGCACAAGAGAGACATTGTCACTGTTCCTCGAGCTACCAGCCAGGGGGCACGGAGGTGGGGGGAACCACCCTTCTTGGCCTCCCTCTGCCTGCACCTCCATCTCTATAAATCAAGTAGATTTGTGTGGCTCCCCGGTCAAGTATGGGCATTAGCGCTGCACTGTGAAATCATTTCAGTAATGTGCACCCAGGAATGCGCCTTATCTGATTTTCCTCCTGGATTTTCTTCTTTCCCAGTCCTGCAAACCAAGGCTGTGGCTCCCCTCTGGGCTTATAGACAGAGATGTCCCAAGAGAGCATCACTAGGATGCTGGTGGGATTCACTGGAGCCTTCCTGGCAAACGTGGGCCCAGAACCATTCCCTAACAGTGGGTAGCTCCTGTCTTTTGGACACTAAATGCTTTCCCAGCCTGGACTGGGGCCATCCCACCTTGCTCAGGGAAGGGAATGACATGATGACAGCCCCCCCCCCCCACCGAGCAGCTGCTATTTGGGGGGTCGAACATTCATCTCCTCCGCTTTGCACTGCCAGGTGAGGCAAGGATGTAAAAATCGCCCTGGGAGCTCAAATATAACCTGTATGTGTGTACAAATCTCGCTGCAAATAGATTTCCCTCCGGATTATTGCAGATGGAGAGCTTTCTGTGCTGGATTTCTTTTGAAAAAAGAGCTTTTCCTTTACTGGAGTGGGAGGGGGCTGGTGGCCGGGGGAAACACGCCTGGAATGTGACAAGCCTGTTCTCCTGCTTGTTTGTGTAAACGAGTTGGGTCTATTCCCTTCCACTCAAAGTGCACATTTTTAAGCCTCCTTGCAAAGCAAATTTACTTTCAGAGCACATGGGTGCCAGCACGGGAGGGGGGGAGCATGGTGGTTGGTGATGAGAATAATTAATAATATTAATCACTGAGAATAATAAAAGCTCTTTTTCCCCCCCGAAGTGATGGGTGGTGAACAAGAGCTCCTTCCAACACTGCCCACCACCTTCATGTCCATATCTCTTCCCACCTGTCTCCTCTGCAACCATCTGGACATCCCTAACTGGGAGTTTCTTAATGAGATGGTTTTCCGTCAGGAAAATCTCAGGTGACTGCAGCTGACCCTTTTTGCATGTCCAGGTTGCAATGAAGAGCTCCTCAGTTCCTGTGTCCAAGCCACAGCAAAGAACTCTGGAGCAGACCACAAAGCTACTGATAATTCACTATAAAACCTAGCAATGTGGACCCTGAAGGCTGGTGGGTGCCAGCGTCCCTGCTAAGTGAGGGACTTGCTCAGCTGCAGGAGGACACTCCGCCTGGCCCTGCTGCTGTCCCAGGAAGAACATCTTTTATTTCCACCGCTGATGCAGAGCTCTGAGAGGTCTCTGTGAGGCAGTTCAGAGAACAAAACCCACTGGTTTTGACCTGAGAAAGTCACTATCACCCCCTCCACTGCCTCCTTCAGTTACATCTTAGAGCAGTTATTGGCAGCAATATCTTAGATAACAAGTAGTATTAGACCAATTATTGTTATTAGACCAATTATTGTTATTAAAAACAATAATAATATTAATTACAATTATGATGATTATGTTCTGTGGTCAATTACAACATCCCTGGAAATTTCATTCTCCCAGGAGATGCCAGTGAGTCCCTGAAGAATAAGCCCCTCTCTAAGTGATGTGCAAGGACCCCAAAATGTCCCCTCTCACCCATCACCCTGCACACCCGGAGGGAGGCAAGTTTCCAGGGTTTTACCCACTAAAACAGTTCCTGGAGCAGGGGACTGGGTTTTGCAGAATGATGCTAGGCATGGTAAGGAGCTGTGGACCACCCTTGCTTCTTGGCCACCTCTTATATGTGACCAGATGTTTCAGGAAAAATCCATGGATGTCCTCACTGTCTTGCCTTGCTCCAAGACAGCCAGCCAGCCATACTTCTCCTCTTTCCCTGTCCTGCCTGGCTGTCAAACTGGCTTGTTGCTGCTGGGCAGGCTGGCAGACAGCCTTGGCATCACCTTATCACATCCGCCCAAAGAGCGTTTTAGCTGAAGCTGTGCAGGTGAAGACAGACACGTGAAAAGGCACCTTCTGCCTCAAATGGTGCAAGGCTGGTGTTTACCCTATATGAACAGGTAGGGAAAGTGAGACAGCCAAAGGCAGCTTGCTTGTAGCAATTAGGAGTAACAGCCCCATCATCTTTTCTGTCAAGACCCCCTGGACCACCTGCATGCATTTTCCATGGTCAGGCTCACCCTGACTTCACCCTGAGCGGGGAGGTCACCTTCTCCTCCTCTCCCTTTGTGTCCTGCACATTTCCCTGGCTCCGTACTCCACTTGCAGTTTCATCACCTGTAGGGCAATGAAGACAGTGGGTTGATTGACATTGATAATATGCAGCTGTGGCCTTGCTTTGACGATGTGCAGCTGTGATCCTACAGCAAAGTGGTTAAATAGCTCTGAAGAGTGTGGGAGAAAAGCCTGGATGAAGTAGAGACAAGGAGGAGTGTGGTCTGGCCTCTGGAGGATGGAGAAACCATGTGGACAGTAGAGTTTGACCAGTGGTATAGATTTTTGCTGCTTGCTAGTTTGTGTTGTGTTATTTCCTGACCACTGTAACTCAAACTGCATCAATCACCTTTGCTGCATGTGCATTGTCCGGCCTTTCCCACTCTTTAAATTTGTCTTGTGAAGCCAGTGGAAAAAATCCTCCCTGTAAGCATGATGCTGATGGAATGTCTCAGTACTACCATTGCTCTGTACGGACCTGCCACGTCCTGGGATGGTGCCAGTGTGGCTCCCTGGGCTTATCCATGATGTGCCAGACTGAGGGCTCTGGTGGTCAACAGGGCCGGGAGGCCAGCAGAGGATGTTGGCACCTCCTTGATAAAGCCAGTTGGGACCATCCCCACCTTTCCACCTTGAAAAAAGTGACCTGTGGCACTTTAGACTTCCTAGGGAAAGCTGGGCACAAAGGGACTGAGAGTTGTTTATTTGGGAATATTGCTGGTTTTGCAAGGAAAAGTTGAATTCTGACATGTTCCTCTTCAGTGACCCAAACCCTAAAGGTATTGATGAGCTGAAGGTGCCAGAGAGGCACTTTGTGGCAGCTACACTTGGTGTGCAGGATAATCTCCCAGGCTGCCCAGATAATCTGTTTATTTTAGCAAATGGGGAATAATCCTCCTTTTTCTCCCCTGCTGTTGCTTCCCAGGAGATGTCTCCCGGCCCACTGAGTCCCTCTCAGAGCAGCTGGGATTTTTGTGTGGTAAAATGGGGCTTTTTACCCCACTCGTCAGCTCTGTAAAGCCCAGGAGTTTTGTCCAATGTGGCTGCC
Source organism: Falco rusticolus (assembly GCF_015220075.1). Classification (NCBI taxonomy): domain Eukaryota; kingdom Metazoa; phylum Chordata; class Aves; order Falconiformes; family Falconidae; genus Falco; species Falco rusticolus. The sequence goes on along the minus strand of NC_051190.1, from coordinate 53,434,171 downwards.
ACCATGCCTGAGCCTTCAGAAAGCTCTTTCAGTGCGGTGGGTTCTTCAGCTCATGCGTGTCAGCTCAGCCAAGGGCAGGAAACTTGCTCCAGGGGTCTGCGGGTGCAGCAAGGGAGACCAGGATGTCCATTTTGGAGCAGCTCCTTTGGCTACAAGTGGGACAGACCCCAGGACTTCCAATGCTACCACCACCATCCAAAATAATGGTTGCATTATGGGGCTGTAGACCAGGATCCAGGACCGGGTGCTACTCAGGTGGGAATGTCTGTTGCAGCGCTGGGGTTCTGCTTAAGCCTGTGTTTGGGGTGCTCAAAGGTGTAAAGCCTGTTGGGACAATGTTGGTGAACCAAGCATGGGGGAAGGATTGAAACTGCTTTCCAGTTCATACTGGGCATGTACCCTGGAGTCACCTGTCCCCATGTTCAAATATGCCTGGGGTCTGCCCTGGAGAAACCCTTGCGTGGTCCAAAGTGGAGTTGACATTAAATCGCTTGAAGACCAGGATCACACTGATCTGTTGAGCCCAGTGTGCCCTCTCACCTCTGCTTGATCCAACACATCATCAGGGGAGGAGATCTCCTTTCTGGGATGACTTTGCAGGAGCAATGCACAGGTGCTTTTAATATGTGCATGGACACACTTGAGGAGCTGTGGTCTTTCCAGATGAGCTGGGGAGCTCTGCTGGTGCCAAAGCATGTTACCCACCTGGCTGAAAGGCAGGAGGTGATGTGTGGGAAAGGAGGGAGGGTTTGCTTTACCTCCTGCACATTAATTGAGCAACAAGTGAATTCCCTGTCTCTTGGTTTGGAAAAGCCCTCCAAACCTGTTTCCCGTGAGCTGGTGTTTAAGTCCCGTTTTGATTTGGCTTGTGCTTTGTCTTTGTCTCTGTGGGAGTGCTGGATGTGCTTATCTTGACCCCGGCCAGCAAGACTGTAGCATAAACTGCCTTTAGTGCAATTCCCTGGCATGAATCCTTTGGCACTTGAGAAAAGACGATCCTGTTGGTTCTTCTGATTTTGCATCCCCATCTCTCTGTGCCTCCTCTATGCCGATGGAGTGGAGATGGTTATTTCTGAATGAGCAACACTTTTGTACAGCTGCACCTGGGCTACAGCCTGAAATCTCCCAAGGTGCTGGATCTACTCCTGTTACACATGACACGTGGTTGAGAGGGTCCCCCGAGTAAGGGGTAGCGTGTGTCCCAAATAGAGCACTGACCCACATCCTACCCCATATTTCTCCTCCACCCAGCAGCCTGCTCCACCTTATTCTGTGGTATTCACTTGGTCTACCTTGGGGTTAACAAATCATTATTTCCAAACCCAAAATGCTTCCATGCTTGAAGGATTGCTTTCTTTTATTTTGTCTTTTTTACCTTTCAGTGGTTTTAAACTATAAATGGCTGAATGCGAACACTGGAGGAAATCTTCCAAAACTGACATAAGGTCCATTTTACAGCCTCTCCTCTGCTCCAGGGTGCCCCCACTGAGCACCAGATTCATGCCCTGAGATAAAAACAAACCCTCTCCCTGGACATGGCCAATGGAAAGAGGGACTTTCCCAAGGCAATTTGTCCCACCAAATCTCCAACTTCCCTTCTGAAGATGTTCCCATTTGGGCGACCACCACCATCAATGGAGAGAGGCACCTTCCTGAGAGAACTCATCCCACCAAATCTGTGGTTTCCCTCTTACAGTTATTTCTATCTTGGGCAATGGTGTTCCCAGCCAACGTGGTCCTTTAAGCCCTTGAACTACGCAGGATTGGCTGATTCTGGGTTGAGCCATTGGATCCTTTTTTTCATGCAGCATTTGGTTTCTCCACTGGAACTCCCCGGGGAGATGCTGCTGTGGGTTTGAACGGACGCCTGCCCACTCCAGGCCTTTCCAGCCCCCAGACATGGTGTTAAACACTGCAAAGTGTGTCAGGCTTCATGTTCCGTGTTGGGACATGTCTGAGGCATTAGGCTCTGAATGCCATGTGGAGATCGGGAACATTTTTGTGGCAAGCTGCCATCTTCCCCCCGGATCGTTTACCTCTTGAGTGACAAACCCAGCTCTGAAATGCTTCTAATGCTTTGCAGTGCTGTGGCTTCTCTCATGTCATCGTCTCCCAGCGCGGTACAGACATTATCTAATTACGGCCCTCCCTGAAGCAAAATGGGGCAATTCCTGGCATTTTCAGCGTGCTTGTGTTTGTATCGTATGGAGCCGATCCAGGCAGACAGGTAATCCCAAACACTGGCGATGCTTGAGTCTACCTCTGCAGGCTGCTGCCTCCTTGGATGATGGTTGGAAAGGACAGTTGAAAGTAGGGCAAAGGTTTTCAACATGTCTTTGCTCAGGAGCTCAGGTCATTATGGAAATAGTCCTTCACATTGAGTTTTCTGAAGTTTAGGTGCCTGGACAAAGTCCAGCACCTCCACTGGTTTCAATGGGAGCTCAGATGCCAAGTGCCTAAAAAGACATTTACCGTGGGCACCTCAATTTGGATGAGTGACTTTCATCCCTAATGTTAGGTGGGATGAATCCCACCTCAGTTGCAACTAGTAGTGGTGGGACCATACTCTAGGCCCTCACTAGAGCATATGCACTCATTTTCTTCTTGCACAGATGCAGCCTGGCCACGTGGGCTCTGTGTGGGGTGGAAAATATTACACCAGATGTGTGGTCTGGGGTTATTAGTCAATGGGTGAATTGCAAGCCCACTCCTCTAGCTGTCAAGCAACATGGTTATTTAGATTCGAAACCAGGAGTTTATTCCCCCCCCCCCCCCTTTTTTTTTTCTTGCCCACCCCTTTTGGCCAATACACTTGGATGATTTACTGATGCAAATCTGCCAGATTAAGTAATTGATTTGAAGCCTCTTGAGTGCCAAGAAAGAAATACTCCACATTAAAATAATAAAAAATCTGCCAGCAAATCCAGCCCTAAATACTGTTTAAAGACTTCTGAAAAGCTTGGCTTGACACTAGCAGGGCCACCCAGGCTCCTGTTCCCATGTCCCTTACCCCAGTGCCCTGGGAGGATCCTCCACAAGAACGAGAATGGGTTTTTATTCCCATCCCTTTCAGGAGCCAGTGGGTTGTGTGGGGTGCATCGGTGCCTTCCAGCTTGAGAGGTGGGAAATAATTATATTCCAGGCTGGGAAATTGTAACAGTAGAAATTTTCTCATTCCTCAGCAAGGTGAGCTCCAGGCTGCCAAGTAAAGAGCAATGAGCAGCATTATGGGAGGATGACTGGTGAACGGATCAACCCATCCTAAGGTCAGAGATCCAAGTTCAAGACTCTTTCTACCCTCTGTCTTGCCCTTGTCGTAAACTCTTCAAGGAAGGAAGAGATTTGATTGTGCAAGCACTTAATTACTCATTGGAACGGGTACGAACTACTCTGGGGATGGACATTTCTCCTTTGCTTTATTAGATATCCTGGGACAAAAGAATATTTCCTTGCAAGTTTGGTATGAACTGAGATGTGCCTAGGAAAGCGCTCTTTCTTTATGAAAAGGAAAAACACTCAAAAAATTGTTCAAAACACAACCTCACGCTCAGCTGCTCTCTGAATAAAATTTTTGGTGGCCTATACTGGATGATAATTTTGCCTGGTAAGCCCAAGTGGAATAAACTAGCAAAGGAAAGTATAAAAATATTGCAGAAAGCCTTTGTCCTTTCTGGATTTCTGCAAATAAAGGTTTGATTTAGCCCATGGCAAAAATATTTCAGTGGGGACTTCAGGGGGATAAAGTTAATTGAGGATAAGAAGTGAAATGGAGATAGGAACCTCTTCCAAAAAGACTTTGAAAGGTGACAAAAGGTGGAGTATCGTCTATGAAAACAGTTCATAGTACATTTGGTTCCTGTATGGCAGGATGAAAGGTGGTCAAGATAAGAATGAGAAATTCAGGGGTTGTTTTAACTATTGCTGCTAAATGACTGCATTTTGAAGCCTAATTCTGCAGTTGAAAATTGGCTGCTGGTTTTAGGCCCATCACTAAAGCTGAGTTTAGGAACCTCTCACAAGGCAAGTCCAAATGAAAGCAGCCAGAGAGCCCCAAACAGGGATAAAAAAATTCATAGCTGTGCTCACAAACAAAAAAGATTTGATCATCCTGGGCCCCGGTTTCTCACTTGCAAAAAATGCTAGGAGCAGATTCAAAGCTTCTCAGTTATTTTGAACCTCAAAATAAATACCATTGATTCAGGGAAAACCTCAGGAGGGCTGTCTACCCAGTAATTTTTTTCAGCATTTTTTTTTCCCCCCAATTTTTTTTTTCTGGGGAATATGGTTTCAGCATTGCCAACCACTGTGTCGTTCTTGGGGTTCTCGGTATTTCTCCTCTTGCCGTGCCAGCTCTGGAATTCAGGAGAAATCATGACTTTCCTTTTGAGAAACCAGCAGCTTTTATCTCATAAAGAAGCATGGAAGACCTTGGAAAACCTGGATGCTACAAATTCAAAGTTGACTGAAAGAAAAAGGCTGCCTCCAAAGTCTAGATGGCTAAAACGATTACACGTGTTTGAAATCCTCTCTGTTCCCGATCCGCTCATCTTTCTCAGGGCTCCCTCGCTTGTCAGCTGCTGAATATTTGAGTTGCCAGCCCTGTGCTGCTATGACTTGGTTAAGACCTGGCAACTGAAGATGATAATTAGTAAAAAATTATCGCACCACCAGGAAAATAAAAAAAAAAACAACAAAACACCAAAAAACCCAAACAACAAAAAAAAGGGGGAGAAGAATGGCATGACTGGAGCTCCCAGCTTGTGCTTGGCATGCTTTTTCTTTGGCAGTGTATTTTTGTTTTTTGGGAGAGTCCCTCAGAGAGCTGGTGAGCGCCCTTCATGGTCAGGACTCTAATTAGCCACTTGTCTCTCCCTGCAGGCATCTGGATGGGCTTCCCTAGCACGTTGTGCATCCTTCGGTAGGGCACGGAGGGGAGGCTGGCAGCCTCGGGCTTCACAGGGTGCAGAATTTGCATTGGCTTAATCGGAGGTAGTGGAGTTGGCCTGTCTCTATTTTTCTCCTTTCCCCCCCCCCCTTTGTTTTGCTTCGTGATGGGCTGCTGAATGCATGAAGTGATGTGAATTGGTTTGATTTAATTAATCCGTTTAAAAAAATATAGATCTGGTGTTTGTACATTTCCTCTCCATCTCTCTTGACAGATTGTTGGCTCTCTGCTCCAGCAGGCTCGTGAGCCGGCAAACTCCCTCTGCTGGCACGCTTACCTCCCATTTTCCTCTAGCCAGAAATGTATGATATAATCAGACTTTCCCCGGCGGTATGATCATCTTCATGGGAATGACACTACGCATCGATTTCCTCACTTTCTACACCAGTTGTAGCGCATATTAGCATCCTGGGGATGCTGCGAGCCCCCATTGCTAACCTGGCAGCAGGTGATGGACAAGCTAATGTGGACATCCCCGTGGGAGCAGGGCTCTGTCAAATGGCCACTCTTGGTGCCGGCGTGGTTCCCTGATCGTATAAATTTTCTAGCAAGGACACAGGTCAGGCATGAGGGATCTGGGCGTACTTACTCGCGAAGCAAATTATTACCCAGGTTGAGTAACTGGCGTCTGCCCAAGAGGGCATGAGAGAAACTTTCTGGAGAGATTCTGCCTGTCTAGTGCTGGGACCTTATCGGGTCAGGACTATGTTGAGGAAGGATGTTTATCCATTCAGACACTTTTTGTTAAAGAGATTTGTCCTCCGCCAACCAAAAAAGCCCATACTCATGTGGAGAGCTTCCTCCTCTGCTGTGGCAAATGTACTTGACGGCATTGAAGGTGTACCTGAGCCCACCCTTGAAAGCAGCCACTGTGCTAAAGTGTTTGCTTGGTTCAGAAATGTTAAGAGAGGGAATTTCTCTTTAGGAAGCTCAGAGATGTTGGTTTTGAGTTCACTCTGTTCATGATCTAAAGCTTCTTGAAGTCAATGCAAAGCTATCGCAGACTTTGAATCAGGCTCTGAGCCCACAAACTCATACGTGAGTAGGAAAGGAAGGAAAAAAGGCAGCAGATATTTCCAAATGAAGAAAGATCTCGTGTCCAGAATCCCACCCTGAGATGCCAGTCACTGGAGGGCTGGTTCTGCTCTCCCTGCTGGACACCGCAGAGGTTACCCTTCTGCATCTCCACCTGTATCGATGTCCAGTTTGCTTTCGAAACCTGCTGAAATTTTGTCCTTTGTTCTACAGAGCAACACCCATCTTATGCAAAGGTTGATTTTTTTAAAATGATTTCTTTATTATCTTTTCCACTGATACATAAATGTTTTATCTTTACCTGTATAGCTTCAGCAGGTTGTGTTCTAAGTAATGAATGTGCCTTTCTTCTCCAGCACTGCTAGGGTGTGAAGCTGGTGCAAGTGAAGATTGGTGCCTGATCAGGATGGAGAAGTTGACTGCTGAAGGGCTTTGAAGTCCTTTGTAGGAGGATTCTTCTCTTTCTTGTGACTGCCCTAGACCTATAGAATAATTATTTGGGTGGGAGGGGACCTGCAGAGGTCATCTGCTCCAACCCATGGTGTGGTCTAAGCCATTAACTTGACCTGTGCCAGCTAGCAGGACTTGAGGACAGGGTGGTGACTGTTCCCACAGGCGGCATGGATGGGACTCCTTTGCAGTTCATGGGAACTCAATTGTCCATGATCTGAAATTCGTTTGAGTTTGTCATCGATGTGGTTTGGACCTGGGCCAGCCAGAGCTCTCCCAGGCAATCTCCATGAAGCAGGGAGAGGACTACAGACCACAGGCTCGCCCTAGGAGGCAGTTTAGATGCAGCCCCCTTTGCTGGAGGGTTGGAGGGCTGGATGGCACAGAGTCAGGGCTGTTTGCTCAGCCCCCAGTTCCCAGATGGATGGGTTTTGGCTGCCTTAGCGCCAAGGAGTGGGTGCTATGTTCTTGGTGTTGTGATGTGAGGCTTTTAGGGATAGCATAGAGCTAACCTGGTGCAGTCAGTGCCCGTGCTGCCTTTGCCAAGAGCCAGTTTTGCTTGGGGAAAGGTGTTATCTTGCTCTAGAGTGGAGGTGGCGCACAACCAGGGTGACCCTAAAGACCTGGGAGCAAGAGAAGAAGGGACAGGAGGTGGTGGCATCTTCCAGGAGAGCAGGAGAAAGGGGGGTGGTGATGTATGAAATGGCCCTAGGAGCAGCCAAGCTTGGGAACCCACCGAGAGCCATGTTATGTGAACACACTGCACTGCAAGAGTGCATTGGGTGGCATTCACATCGTGTAGGCAGTGTCAGAGGACAGAGCTCTGGTGTCAGGGAGGTCTGGGAGCAAAGAGGGGGCACTGGCAAATGGGAGGAAGGAGGTGGAAGAGGGCAGGGGGGCAGACTGGCTCCGGCAAGAGCAGGCAGGGCTGCACAAAGAAGGGCTGCATCTTGCAAACAGCTGCAATCCCAGGGCAGTGTGTTGGCAACATGAGATATGTCAGCAGGCAGCAGTTAGGGCTGCAGCATGGAGCCCTGCTGACCACCCAAAGAGATGACCTGCCTGGGGGACCGTGGCCAGCCTGAGTCTCACTCAGTGCCTGCCCTGGGGCTGGCACAGCTGGATCTGGGCAGGTCTCTGCCCCCACCATGGCAGCATGCTTTCCTGAGTGCCCCAGGACACAGACATGGCCCTGAGGTCCCACCAAGTGCCTTCAATCTCTCCAAGTGTGAGGAGCATCTTCCTGCTGATGTGAGTCCTCGTGTGGAGATCACATGCCCGTTTCTGTTTTGTGAGGGGGGTCACAAGCAGCAGATGGTTGGGAGAGCAGCAGGCTGTAGCTTGCACTGTGTCGTGGTTTCTCTCTGTCTCTGATGGAGGGTGGTCTGACACTTCCTATTAGAAGTTGGTATTTCCAGTTTCTTCAAACTGTCAAATGTTAAGTACTTGGGATGAAATTTTCCAGGCCCACATCGGTGTGTTTGCCACAGCTGAAAGCTGAGACCACAGTGGTCTGTCCCTCCCAGGAGCAGATGCTGGTTTTGCTGGTGTAAGCTGACGCATGTTGGGGGCAAGAACATTAGCAATGGTGTTAGTGTTGAGGATTTTGTCCTCCTGCAAAAGCAAAACAGAAGTGTATTCCTCCAGGGAGGAACCCCTGCTGTTCGCACATGGAGAAACCAGTTGAAGTGCAGAAGCCAAATCCTGTAACAGCCCATCTTCACGGATAACCCACCAAGCACACAACCACTGCCATGTCCTGCCTTGCGCCTGAGATGTGGCTGGTTTGTCTTTGAAGCTTTCCATTGCAGTGACCATCACTGGCAGCTCAAGGAAGCCCCATAGATTAGCAAAACTTGACAAACCCTGTGGAAGTATAAATTTTGATCGAGACGGTACCTGCAGATTATGGGGATGGGGTTTCTCAAGCTCAGAATAGCAGCTGCTGTGGCTAATGTCTGTCAGTCGTGCCATTTCTGGACTCAAAGTGGTTTCTCGATGAAACAGCTGAACAGAGCCAGCTGCAACCACCTGCTTTGTGCAGGTATCACAGGGACTTACCTCTGTCTCATTCAGAGCTGGGAACCTGTCCAGGACCACATTGCTGCTTGCTTTTCTGAGCCCTAACACTCTTTTTCTTTCTTTTTTTTCCCCTTCTTTAAGGGGCTTTCTTTGAGCCATTCTGTAGGCATGCTGCTCCAGGGGCTGCTCATCTCCTGCAAGGTCACTCACTCGCCAGTATCAGACCCCACATTCCGGCGGGCAGCTTGACACCTTGGGCTCTCACAGGCCAGCAGTGGCAAAGCAAATTTTCCTTCTAGGCATGTTTGAAAGAAGGCATCAGAGAATAATTTCCAGTGGAAAAATACCAAACTTTTGCACTTGACTGAGAACCAAAATAGATTGCAACAGTGCTTTCCTCTGGGAGGAATTTTCCTACCTGGGGGCGGGGAGCGGGGGGAGGAAGGGCTTGAACGGACAGGTATGAGGTTAAAAAGTATTGTCAGGTCCTTGTTTTGCACCAGCAAAAGGGGAGGTTGGTGGCAGGGCATCTCTTCTGCACATGCTGTGCACCAGGGACAGGCACTGCACCTTGCTTTGAGCTTCTTGTGTTTTCCTTCTGCATCAGCAGGGCTGGCTGGCTGGTGTCCCAGCAGCCAAGGAAGGACTGGAATACATTGTGTTCTGCCATGGTATATGTTATGCAATCATTTAATTTGCTGCATATGGTTGTTGACTATCCATATGATTTCACAGAATCATGGAAGAGCTGAGGTTGACAGAGATCTTTGGAGATAGTCTAGTTCAAACCTCTGCTCAAGCAGGGCCATCTGAAGCAGACTGCACAGGACCATGTCCCATTGGGTTTTGCATATCTCCAAGGCTGGGGGCTCCACAGCCTCTCTGGGCAACCCAGTCCACTGACCACTTTCACAGTGAAAAAGCTTTTTCTTACATTTAAATGGAATCTCTTGTATTTCAGTTTGTGTCCTTTTAATTATTTTATTTTGAAGGTCCACCAGGGTCTTTGAAATAAGCCTCCTTTTCAGTGCTCCTTTGTGTTCATCAGTCTGCTGGCCAAAGGTCCAAATTCAACTCCAAATTCAGCCTCCAAGTCTCTGGGGGTGATATGCAGACCTGACCCTGCTCTATGGATGGTCCCACCTGACCTACCCTGTTTGTTGGGGAACAGTGAAGAAGCTGGGCCACCTTTTAAGCCACACCTCCCACTACCTAAATATCTCACCAACCATCACTGTGGCCCATACAGGTGTTGGGACATAGTGTGCAATTGGCTTCTCAGTACCGAGAAGGGGATGGGTGCTTGTCCGGTGACTTCCTACCATTACCTGGGTGGCAGGATCTGGCCCCACAGCTGACAATGGGCTGCTTGTAGGGCTGAGGCGTTCAGCAGGACCCCAAGGTAAAGGGGAGACTCCCTTTTACTGCTTCTTGCTTAATAACAGGCTTGAGGATATTAATTACCTTAATTAGAGCTGGCCAAACCTGTTTGGCTTGGAGCTGGGAGTCGGTGGGGACCAGCTCTCTCAGCTTTTTTCTGCTCTCGGGTCTCATGATGTTCCCCAAAGAGAGAGACCTGTTCTATTTCAAACATAATTAAAAGGCTCTTGAGAGGCTCCTTAGATCCTGCAGCTTTCTGAGCAAGGAGCCCTCTCTTCAGTAAGGGGCTGTTCCCTAAACAGCAAGGAAAGTGGCTTTATCTTACTGCCCTCCCCAAAATAAAACCAGGTATTTTTAGTAATGCGGGGTGGCACCTTCTCAACCATGGGTGTAAGGCACATGGCTGCAAAAAACCTCATTCTTGGGACTGTAAATCCCCTTTGGAAATGTGGAGGGTGGGTTTTCCTATGAGGAACTTGGGCCAGTCGTGAGGCTGGAGGCAACTCGGCCCCCTGCTTGGCTGGCAGTGCAGGCAAAGCCTCCTGCCTCAGTTTCCCAGATGCAAAATGTACCACGTGCTGTCCAGTCATCGCTTTTACTGGCACATAGGTAATATTTCTCTGTGGCCTGGGGAATCACAAGCAGTAAAGTTTGGTGACTTAGTTGCTCAGGGTTCGTGACTCAGAGAAGTGACTTCCTGGGGAGTGCCACGTCAATGCAAGGTGAGACTTTGGGTTCTTATTGCCATGTGGCTTCTCTCCGGGTTTCCCAGGTTGTTGTCACTCTCCCATAATAGGTAGTGTTTGACACGAATCACCTTTCTTTTTTCCTTTAACTGAAGGTGCTGAGCTCACCTCAGGTTGACCTCCAACCAGTGATTTATGCACTTGCAGGTCATGCTCTCCCTGTGGCTGAGAGACGATATTGGTGTGGTCCAATCTACAATTCATCTTGCAAGAAAGCAGGGCTCTCTGTGGAAGCACAGTCCCTGCAGCATGTACAGGTGGCATGTCACACCAGGGCTGTTGGTCCCTAACCTTCTCTACAGCCCAAGGCATTACTGAACCCATGCCAGATACCTCCAGTACTCCCTGTGTTTGAGTAACGACCTTGGCACTCTGTATCCTGTACTATCCTGTCTGTGCTGAGCAGCTCCAAAGCTTCCATCTCCTCCTGAGAAAGCATGAGGACATGCTGTGGGCCAACCCTCTTTAGCAGGTGTCACAGAGTAGGCACTCTCCAGATGAAGGCATCTCAGTAAGATGGTTGAACTACCGTCTCATCTGCCTGGGGTCCCTCTGTCTTCAGGGGAGAGCTTCCTCCAGAAGGATATTTGGAGCTCCTAAGCTGGGGTTTTGCCCTGAGTCACCTCCCAGAGGCACCTATCATTTTGCAATTCTTCTGAAGGCTCTTAGAGATATTTCTTATTCAGTTATGGCAGTTGGGATCCATCGTGCCTCACTGGTGCCATGCGTGTGTGATTGATACAGCCAAAGTGAGACTTGCCTTAGCCTAAAGAAGAAGAGATGAAATGTACCTTTTCCCTCCAGTGACTACACAGGGAGCCTGGGGTTCTTCACAAAACATCTCGTGAAGGTTTGAACCCATATAGGGGTAGCCCTGGGTCATCACATGACCCTCAAGTTGACTTTGTTTCATTGCTGCTAGAACTGATGGTATAGACCTGGCTGGGTCAGGTGCAGGGCCCAGGGTCTGTCCTCTGGGCAAGTAGGCATGTGCATGAGCACTGAGCAAACCTGGCCTTCTCCCCCTTCCAAACTACCAGCTGGAGAGGATCCAGCAGTGCTGGGGTACCCAGAGCAGCGACTGACATCCCCACACTATATACCAAGCTGGACTGGTAGGGTGTCTATTATCCTGTTTACTCTTTTCCTCTACACGGCAAGGAGAATGCTATCTCCTTTGGTGGAACACCATGCTGCCTATAAAACATAGGTAGAAAACACACAACATGGTGCATAGGTTTGGTCCAGACAAAGCAGAGTTTTCAATGAATAAAATATTTGCACTTAGAAATACTTTGTCAGGTGCAGATGTTTTTTAGCCATTTAGCCAACTGGCTTTTCCAAGCCAAAGGGACAAGGTGCCCATCGTAATCCTCTTCCTCCTCTTTTGCATTTCTTGGTGAAGGGTGGACACCTAAAGGTACAGTATCCACCAGCTACTGCTATGACACATTAGAGAAAGCATCTATCACATTTATTACTTTAATCCTGACTCAGTGTGTGAGTATTTGGAAGGTTAGGAGAGCTGTGGGCTGTCCCGGCCCTGAGATATATATAATTCTTGCATTTGCTCAGTTGAAGAACAGATTCAGCTGAAGGCTGCGTGGGAATTACTCAGCTAATTTTTGCGTAGGCATCTTGCCTTGTGCTGCACACAGCACTTCTGTGGCCACTGAGTGGGGCAGTTCAGGAAGCCAACAAATGGGGAACAATTCCCCCAACAGAGACTACACTGGCTGAGGGACACCCTCAAGGTCCCTTCCAGTTATATCGTAGTGATTCCACTTCTTAAAATGCCTTTTTTCCTTTTCTCTTTCCTTTTTAATTTTTCCTTCTCTTTCTCTCTTTCTCCTTCTCTCTTTCTTTCTTCTTCTTTCCTTTTGTTAATTTTTATTTTCCCTCTTCCTCTCTCTCTCCTCCTTCTCCTTCTCCTTCTCCTTCTCCTTCTCCTTCTCCTTCTCCTTCTCCTTCTCCTTCTCCTTCTCCTTCTCCTTCTCCTTCTCCTTCTCCTTCTCCTTCTCCTTCTCCTTCTCCTTCTCCTTCTCCTTCTCCTTCTCCTTCTCCTTCTCCTTCTCCTTCTCCTTCTCCTTCTCCTTCTCCTTCTCCTCCTTCTCCTTCTCCTTCTCCTTCTCCTTCTCCTTCTCCTTCTCCTTCTCCCTGTTCAACAGGGCTGCTCTCACTCATGCTTGTGAAACACCAGGTCAGAGCCCAGGCTGTAGGCTGGCACCTTGTCCGTCTGTGTGACAGGGACCTTAGTGGACGCAGCACTGCTGTTGCTGGAACCTGTGTACATGGGTGTGAGGATAAAACAGACCATGGAGGTTATGAACTGGAAAGATGGAATTTCACACTAAATGGTGTGAGGTCAGGTATTTGGGGACCTATTCTGTAATGTTAAGAGGTCTATTATATTGTACAAATAAAGTACTTATTAATATAGCTGGGTACTAAATATTAGCATGGTATCACTGGGGACCAGTCTTAAAATTTGTGTATGTGTGTGTTTGTGACCTGATTTAGGGGTCTGTCACCCTGTATTTGCCATTGACATTGTGCATGACCTCAGCAGGCCATTCCTGCTGGAGGTGGTCAGGCACGTTAGGTGTGCCTTCTCCCTCCTCAATGACAGGAACCTGGCCCACGGGCCAGCCGCTACCTTCCTCCAGACCAGCTGTCCTCCACCTTTGCTGTTTGGTGTCTTCTAAAGCTGAGCTGCAGGCATGGCCCCAGGCTGTCCAGCATCTCCAAGGGCAGAGGCTGCAAGTGGGTTTCAGGGGGTCTCACTCCTGCTAGACCCCTTCAAGGCTGTCAAGGTTGGTCCCAGCCACTCTGTTACACTTTGTCCTTAATGCTGAATTAAAGACCCTTCTACATTCCCTTGATTACAAATTTTGCTCAAGCCACTTCTTCATCTCTTTAAAGCACTATGAGTCCAGAGGAGGCCACGGAGATGGCCAGAGGGCTGGAGCCCCTCTGCTGTGCAGCCGGGCTGGGAGCGCTGGGGCTGTTCAGCCCGGAGAAGGGAAGGCTCCTGGAGACCCTGGAGCACCTTCCAGCACCCAAAGGGGCCGGCGAGGAAGCTGGGGAGGGGCTTTTCCCAAGGGCCTGCAGCGCCAGGACAAGGGGGAACGGCTTTGCGCTGAGAGAGGGCAGATGGAGATCAGAGCTGAGGGAGAAATCCTTCCCTGTGAGGGCGGCGAGGCGCCGGCACGGGCTGCCCAGAGCAGCTGTGGGTGCCCCAGCCCTGGCAGTGCCCAAGGCCAGGCTGGACGGGGCTGGGAGCCACCGGGGCTGGGGGAAGGGGGCCCGTGGCAGGGGTGGGACTGGGGGGTCTTTAAGGGCCCTTCCAACCCAAAAACATTCTATGACTCTGATTCTATGATTCCTAAGCCTCTGAGTTTGGAGTTGGCTTCCTAGATCTCAAACAACTCGTGCAGCTTCTTCCCCCAGTCCTGGTACTTCAACAGCATCTCCGACTTCTTCCAGGAAATGTGTCCTGTGTTACGTCTTACCCTAGGAGCAAAAAAATTGTTGCTTAAGCGAGTTTCAGGCATCTCAGCCTGTGACCTTTCTGTAACTATTTGAATAAGTGTATTGACTTGTTCTGTGAATTATAAACTCCATTAACTCTTTAGTGACTGCCCAATGCTTGATGAGAAGGGCTCAGATCCAGGGCATATCTAATGTGCCAAAGTCTCATCAAGCTTATGGGAATGAGGAGCTTAATCCCTGCTGCAGATCTGGTTCGAAATACCCTTTTCAGTGGCAAAGGCTGACAGCTGGTGGTTAGAAATTCAGAATTAGTAACTTCATCACCCAGCACTGTAACCTCTTTGTTAAATGCTTTCTTAACTTTCAGTCTATGAGAAATAAATGTACTGTGCCTTTAATCTTGCCCTGCTAACATTTTCTTCTTAAAAAAAACCCCAAAAAACCAACACCAACACACAACCCAAACCAACTGCACTCCAGCAAACACCTGTATTGCCACTGAAAGGCCTTTTGCTAATATATTTTTCCCCCTGTTCTTCTTGATCACACCTGTCTAGCTTTGGGCAAAATAAAATATTCACATAGCTGCCAGAAGTAAAGTTCTTTCCTGGCTTGAGCTACCGTGTGTAAAGATCTCCAAAGAAATGTCAGATCACTTTATTGAATCCTACTGAAAACTTGTTTGACAGTACATGCAGAAAGGATCAGGACCTCTCTGTAATTGCCAGTGAGTTGAAAAGAGCGTTTGTTTTGGAGGCTTAAAAATGTTTTTTAATTTCTTTCTTTTTCTTTTTTTTTTTTTTTATTTTTGTGATGATTTTTGAATGCATTAGGAACTGCAAAGAGCTCTCCGTGCACAGTTGTGTTTGCAGAGATGCATGAACAAGGCTGCCTGCTCACCAGGAGGTGGGAGGGCTGGACCTGCAGCAGGGTTGCAGCCACCTCTGGGGCAGTGGGGCAGGAGGCAGAGCCAGCTGGCAGCACCGTGGGGCTCAGCCTGGCCAGGGCCCACCTTCACCTGGGCAATTTCTCAGGTGCTCTGAGCTTCACATGGGAGTAAAAAGCACCTTTATGCAGGGGACTTTTGCCCCTATGAAGCCCCTGCGTGTGAGCAGGTCAGAGCTATTTCAGAGAGGCAAATTCCACCCTTTGCATGCTGGGTCTTACAGCCCCGTCTTCCTGTGAGTGGAAACAAACACCTATTGTAGTGGGGAAAATAATTAGGAGCAGGTGAAAGCATATTTTTAATGATCCTCTGACCAAACTGATATTTAATTCACAATAGAAATATTTGCCTTTCCAAATCCTTGCCTGTTGCCCCCAGGTGTTCATTACAGTTTGTCACTCCATCTGCTGTGTAAAATAGATGTTCCTCCTTCCTCCTCCCAGTGCTAACCTTTGCCTTGGCATCCTGTGGAGCACTTCTTTAATTACTCTTTAATTTTGAAAGGAGTAACCTGGGATTACTAATATGATTTTAGTTGCTGCCTTTGAGATGGGGAAGGCAGCTGGAGAATCTCTGGAACACCCATTTCTATCTGAGCTTCTCATATCACTTCGATGTGAGCTAGCCTGTTTCAAGTAGTCTACCAAACCTCAAAATCTGGTTTGTGGGAACACTCGATACACAGCTCTGGGTCTCTTTTCCCCAAAAGCTGTTGTTCTTCTTAGTCCAAGATGAAATCTCCATCCCTGGAGATGGAGACTCACTTTGAGGTCTAAATTTGCCCAACAGCCCACTGCTTCTCAGGCTTCTTCGAATCCTCAGTCCACATCCAAGATTTTTCAGATTCAAACCCTGGCCCCAGACTTCCTGATGTGCCTGTTCTCCCATGATCATGTCCCTACTAAATAGCACCCTGGATCTCATGGCTCTTGTGGGAAACCTGAAGCCACCACCAGCAGCAACTCAGAAAATACACAGAGGAATCTCAGCTGCCTTGGCTTGAATGGAAGTCCAGCAAATTCAGTAAGGGTGGGATTCTTCTCACCCGCCTCTTTGTGCCCACAGGGTTTATTTGGGAGTCTGAGGCAGTCACCTGCATCTCACTTTGTTGCCTATAAAAAGAAATGGGAAACTCTTGAGGAAAAGGTTCAGTCTGTGTCAGAGGGGGACTGAGGACACATCAGAGAAGGTTGCACCTTGTCTGGATGTTCAAAGTTAGGAGGGTTGGATCATTCCCAAGGTTTTTATCTCCTAGCAGAGCTTTTCATCTGTCCCAAGGGGACCTATTTTTGACAGTGAACACAGCATCTCAGTTGTACTCATGTTCTTGGTAGAGCCAGGGCAACTGATTCAGCCAGGCTGAATCTGGTTTGTATTGTAGACATGGACACACATGTTTATCACACTCATTTTGGCATTGTTATCTAGACCTTTGGAACCCAAATACACCTTTCTGTGTTGCAAAATTAAATAGCCCAAGGCAAAGGGACTTGCCCAAGGACATAGAAGGAGCCAGACCCACAACAGGACAAGGCTGAGGAAGAAGAGCTGGTGGAGGCAACAGTTTCACCTTGGAGGCATTGATAGTGAAATGCGTGGTTGATGATAGAAGTGATGTTTACTGTCCAGTTCCTCTGGACATCACATTTCACAGCTGAAGGAATGACCAAATGCTTTCTTGGCTTTGCCAGCAGGAGCCCTACAATTAGCCAATATCCTAAGCAAAGCCCCCTCGTAAAACCAGCATGGGGTCAACCAGGGCTTCATCCTAGGAGGGACTGCACACAGTGTTAATGTCCAGACACCAGGCACACGAGCTGATTTAGAACACGTCATGTGTTCACAAGGACTCATGAAGTGTCATGTTGGAGGGATTGATTGGGGAGGCTAACATGCCCCACCTCCCACCCAAAGGATGGTTTGGCATTGGCATCCCTTGTCTGTGGCTTTTTTTTTTTTTTTTTTCTTTACAGCTGCAGCTAGGGAAAGGGAGATGGAGTATAACTGAGCAAGGTTATCCTGGTGGCCAGGAACCTAGAGTCTGCAAAAGACCTCTCTTACCCCAGTAAGAGAAGTCTTTTCCTATGGGTTTGGGAACACTGGATAAGAGAAAGCAGGTCCTCCAACATGGCTGCACTGAATGACAAGAATAATTTCAGACCAGGTCTGTCTGCAAAAAGCTCATGCCAGTGTAACAAACTTGGCAGGGCTGTAAAATCCTTTTTATACCAGTCTTGCAAAAGAGAGGCCAAAAAGGTTTTGATTGAAGGACATCCAATGTCACAGGAGGAGCTGGGAGTACCTGGCATCAGCCAAAGCACTTGCTTGCTGATTTGGGTGGTATGCCCACCTAGCAGCAGGAGCTGCTGGGATTGCTTGGCTGGTAGAGCTCTCTAAAGAGACCTCCTCCTGCACAGTGTTAGTGTCTGCTGGATCTCATCCATAGAGACACCTGCATTAACACAGACTTTTCCCTGTGCTGCCCGGGAGTGCAGACCCAGGGGCATGCTCATGCATGCAGGAGCCCACGCTGACAAGCTCTGGTCTGTGCAAGCATCTGTGCTCATGCTGGTGGGGTGTCCTGCATGGAGCTCTGCCACCACCTCTCTGCTCCATATCAACTCACACAGAGCCTCTTCTGTTAAGTCAGACCATTGGAAACCTTCTCTGGGGCTCATGCTACCCCTCACAAGTGTCCATGCGTGCATGCATGTCCGTGTCCATGCATGCACATGCATATGGACTCTCTGTGTCCTATGTTAGGGACTCACAGTCCAGCACACCTGCAGGTCCAGGCTCAGGAAAGAGAAATTAGGAAGCTGAGTTGCATTATGTTTTATGCTATACTAGGGTAGAACTTATGCCCAGATCTCTCCCACCTCCTTGAAACCCGGAGTCACCATTCCCTCGGAGAGGGACAGACCTCTCCAGTGGCAGGTCAGACCTGGGGTGGCCGAAGTTGCACACTGGGAGGAGGTTTCTCTTTCTCTCTGCAGCTGTAGATGAAGCCTGCTGCAAAAAGGGTCTGATCGTGAGTATCCACTGAGTATCTGTTCTTCTTAGTGTGGAACAAACCTGGGGGATATTCAAGCTGGATCTAGGTTGCTCTGTAAAGGTGGAGAAAATTGGCAAGCAGGACTTGAAATCTCCAGTCTGCTTTGTCACAGGGGATCCAACACACGTGGAAGTTCAAACCAGCACCTCCAGAAGGTCCCTGAACAGAGAAATGTGACCTACACCGGGCACTCGTGTCTCCCAAATGCTTCCCACGCAACCCTGCATCTCTACCTGTGTTAGCTCCCCATCAGCAAATCTTCCCTGTCTCTCTCCTGAGATTGCAAACTGTTTTGGTGATGAGCTGCTGGCCTATTCTGCACCCCGTCAGCACCCAGCACGGTGAGGGCTTTGTCTCATGACAGCAAACTCGGAGGCTTTGCAGCTTCACCACTCACTAATCACTGCTAAATAAGAAAGGGGGCAGGAAGGCCGCTGAACTCATAACAGGCATGTTTAAATCAAGGAAAGAAAAATCAGAGACCAAAAATTAAGGGGCTTTGATCCTTGATTTTATGTCAACAGAGACGAAAGAAGAACACTAAGTCTTTTTACTTTTTACCAGCTGCTGCTTGAAACAAAATAATTGGATAATTAAAAGGCCTTGCCTTATGTCAATTTTATTTAGGTGCCTTGATCCACTGATGGAATGTGTCATTGATAGAAGGTTTAAGAGCTCATTAGAAAAATCCCAGAGATAAACCCAGGGCTCAGCTCCTTCAAAGGGCTGTCAGCTGGAGGGGAGCAGGGATGCTGTCCTGGAGTGGCCCAGCATAATGGTACCACAAGGGAGAAACTGTGCTGGGCAACAGCTGTAGAAAAACAGGTTATGCCATTAGCACAGCCAGGCTGCAGGTATTGTGAAACACCCTGTGCCCTCCCTCAGCAGCTGGCTTGGGTCTGAAGGAACAAATTTGCTTTCTGTGACGGCGTGGCATTTTTCCATGCCGAGGTGGTGAAGTTTTGGTGGGGTCCCACCATGGTGTCCCATCTCAAAGCAACGATGTTTTGCAACTTCTTGATAGTGGCATTTTCCTACCCAAAAATCCCATCCCTGCTTCTCACCAGCCATCACTGCCTGCCGTGTCTGACACTGAGCACTGGGTCTTGGAATGAAGACCCTATAGGAATTAACACGGTGAGTGTACCTGGCCCTTCTCTACCTCCCTTGGCTCCCCAAGCCCCAATCTTTTTTTCACCAGACTCAGTTGCCAGCCATAAATGACTCAACAAACTTCTGCCTCTTTTGTAAACACCACCACATTAAATACATGTTTAATGCCTTGCGAGGGTATGGCCTCTCATATAAGAACTCTTCCTTGTGTAAATGCATCTCTTTAGAGCCAAGGCTGAGCGTGATGTACAGTTCTTGCCTGGGAAGATGGTGCCTTTGCAATGATTAAAACACTTGGGACAAAGAACAAATTCTTTTGAAGTATTTCTTCCCCGGATGGATTTTGGTGAAAATTTCCAAAGGCTCCTGAGAAAGAACTGATGGTCCATCAGAAGCACATTCCTGACTCCAACTGCCATGTCAGCCTCACCACCTTTGGAAGTAGAGTTCGGGGTGCTGGATAAGTAGGTGCTTTTGAAAAATGAACCTTTATCTTAAATATCTGCATCAATTTGTTAACATTGGTTATATAATTATTGTCCTTGCCGACTCCGTTTCCCTGTTTATTCCTTCTGTGATCACAGTAAACTGCAGTTCACAGCCAGAGAGATGATGTGGTACCTACACTGGGTAGGACTGATTTCATGTTGTCAGAAGGGAGACAGGTAGCTTAAGCCACTCCCTTGGCCCTTTCTGGAGTCAATGGATAGAGATGAGCATCCCCAAGAGTGGCATATCCTGGTTAAAATAGGTCCCCCAGACAGATGGGAATGACTTGCCGTCTGAAAATAGCCTACTGATAGAAGAGAGGCCCCAAATGCCTAGGTGTGCCCCACATTTAGAGGTTAAAGTGAGCGGAGATGAATGGGATACTCTTGCAACATGAAAAATTCAGGAGCCCTAGAGAAAACCCTCTGACCTGCAGCCACGCCTGCAAGACTGAATGGTCTGAGACCTGCCAGTTAGCCTGCTGTCGTGCCTTGTGCACGCTCCTCTGCATAGAAATAAGCGAAGAAATAAATAACCCACATATGCACATATAGCACATAAAGCTACATATAATGTGCATATGGCTCCACACAAACACACAAAATCAAAATTGTATATGTATGCGGTATATGTGTGTCTAATGTCTGCATATGTAGCTGTCTTCAAATAGCATGAAGAGCAAAGAAAAACATATACAGATATATCGCGGGGTTAAATGCAGCCTGTATGGAAAGGGTTTATATAGCTTTGCAACCCAATTACATGACCTGGAGTCAGCATGGGAGGGGGAAAGGGCTACGGTGGGTCTGGGTCCTGACTCTGGAGCAGCAATGGCAGCACAGGCAGCTGCCTGCATTGCTAAAAGTGCCATCAGCCAAACGAACAAGCGGACCCCCATCCCTGGCACAGTTTACGTGGTCGGTCGGAGCAGGTCTCCGGCGTGCTGAGCACTGTGTGAATCCGAGGAGGCTGTGATCCTCACAGCAGTGGGTGGTAGAAACCACAGCATGTAAGCGATGCTTTCTGCTTTATTTGATTTGTGATTGATTTATAGGCACTTCTGTGGTGTAATTGGCTTCACTGAGCCCACTGCGGCTTTGAGCTGCCACGGCCAATAGCTGGGCTTGGCTCTAATCTCCTGCTCCCCGACCTCTCCCTGGAATGATCTGTGCACTGCTCTGACATGCGGAGAGATTATGGTGCTGTCTTAGGAACTGATTAGTTTGAATGATATCTGCATGATAAATATCTTTATAAATAGCTTTCCTGAGCAGATTTCATTAGGCAGCCCTCAGTAAGCACCAGGGCTTGCTGAAGGAGCAGGGGGCTCCCCACCACCCCTTGGATTGGTTGTACCTGGTATGGGGCGTTGTGGGTTGAGGGATCGTCATGGGGTGATGCTGCTCCCTGATGCCATGCTGTCTAGTACCTTGGCTGAAGGGTGTAATCCCGCTGGTGTGCTCAGTGTCCAACACAAAGTGTGGGCTCTTCTTGCTTTAGATGCCCATCATCACAGTCAGCTCAATGGCCTTCTGCTCTCCCTGGAAGGGGATGGCTGGTGGGGATGACATCCTCCCATGTTGCTGAGGCCATGAAAGAGTCCAGGTCCAGACCAGGCAAAGGGCCTGACTTGTGCTAGGTCCTCTACGTGCAAACTGCAAAGAAGAAATGGTCCATGGGCAAGAAATAGGAAGAGGTTACGATGGTGCACAGCAGTGTGGGGAGCATCCCCAGCCCCAGAGACCTCCCCTTTTGTAGACTTATCTGATTTTGGTGGGTTTATCCCTCCAATAGATTTGGTCCCAGAGCTGAATTCCTGTGGAGCTGCTGGTTATTTATGTGTTAGGTATAAATATAAGAAGGTTCCGAAATAACACAGTGATAGTACAAAATATTCCTTAATCCAGTTACCACTGAAGGGTTTGAGTCACAGCTGCTCTAACTGCTATATGAGCCTAAAAATCGGGCTGGGCCATGGTGGCAGACGAGATGGGAAGGTGAGGGGGTGGGGACTCATTCTCAACAGAGATAGATGGCCAAATCTGCCGTTGTTAGTGCTGCTTTATGAAGATGTTGCTATTTTGTAGAATCATAGAACCCTAGAATGGCTTGGGTTGGAAGAGACCCCCCAGTCCCACCCCTGCCACGCGCAGGGCCCCCTTCCCCCAGCCCCGGTGGCTCCCAGCCCCGTCCAGCCTGGCCTTGGGCACTGCCAGGGCTGGGGCACCCACAGCTGCTCCGGGCAACCTGCGCTGGCACCTCATCACCCTCACAGGGAAGGATTTCTTCCTAATATCTCATCTAAATCTCCCCTCTTTCAGTTTAAAGCCATTCCCCCTTGTCCTGTTACTACAGGTCCTTGTAGTAAGCCCCTCTCCAGCTTTCCTGTCGGCCCCTTTGGGTGCTGGGAGGCTGCAATAAGGTCTCCCTGCAGCCTTCCCTTCTCCGGGTTGGACAGCCCCAGCTCTCCCAGCCCGTCTGCACAGCAGAGGTGCAATGGAGTGAGTGTATGTGCATGCACATATGGAAAGGAGGAGGAAAGAAAATGAGAAAAATGCAAAGGAATCCCTCCCTTGACAGAAGAGATGAGAAGACTTCTGCAAATAGTGGTCTTCACAGGTGTAATTCTTTTTTCAGGCAGCTCACGTTGCATTCCCATATGACGGTGGCTGTGCAAATGTCTGACTGGACTGGGAGTGACTCATGTAATGATGCTTCTGTGGTCTTCAGAGGACAGCCTTCCTCCCCATCCTCTGCCTCAGTTTAGGGACGGAGTTTAAAGGGCCAGAGAGAAGGGCTGAGATTACTCTCCCAGGCCTCTGTGTAAGAAAAGCCGGAGGAGGACACTGCATAAATTCCTGGTTGAACTAGAAAATATATTTTGATTAAACATTTGTCCATCCTTTTAATCTGTGTGATGTGAATTGTCTTTTCTGTTACATTGTTTCATCAGTCAAATTCAGTATTAAGATATGTGCCATGTTTGGGTTTTGATTATATCTAACACTGGTTTTTGACATTTAAAACTTCTCATACCTTTGTGTGACAGACTGAAGAGCTATTACTGAACATCCATTCAATAGACGACTCAT
Organism: Falco rusticolus; assembly: GCF_015220075.1. Lineage (NCBI taxonomy): Eukaryota > Metazoa > Chordata > Aves > Falconiformes > Falconidae > Falco > Falco rusticolus. The sequence goes on along the minus strand of NC_051190.1, from coordinate 53,411,406 downwards.
GGGCTCACAAACTATCATCCTTCTGTCCATTGAGTTGGTGGGCTGAGCTCCTCTAAGGAGCTTTTCCAATCTTTTTTCCAGCCCTTTTCCAAGGGTTTCCTACCTTGCCTCCAGTCCTGGAACTTCTCTCCAACTCCTCTTTGATTCAATGACATCCTTTGGGGGTTGTGTTCCCTACTGTTTCAGCAGCAGTGCCCGGTTTGCAGTCTGGGAGGAAGAGTGTGGGGTGGGGGGTTTCACCCCTACCATGTGCAGCCTGGCTCGGGCGGCAGGAGGGCTTAGCGGGTTTATGTCCTTTTGCTCCCTTGGGGGAGTGATGGGCCATTCAGCATCTCCCTCACCAGCTCTGGTAGCTTGCTTTGGATCCTGCCCAGCAAAAGCATCTCCTTCCCTCCACTGCCTGCAGAAGCAACCCAGGGGTTGCTGCTACCTGCAACGTGGGGTAATGAGGACATCCCATAAATGCAACATTTCCTCCTTTCTGGCATCCAAGAGCACTAGACTTTTCAGCAGTGGATCCCAGTTGCAAGCAGATCAGGTTGTCTGCTATGATGCCCAGGTCTCTTCCAGCAGGGTGTATATGGCAGGGGTTATATGGCCACATTTTTGCTTCTGCACATCTGCCTTTACATTTGGCCCTCATCTGCTTGCAACCTGCCTGCCCCCATCTTATCAAACAAGACCTTTGCTCCATACCATTGATCTCAGCCCCTTTCTTAGATGCTGATCTGGTAGCCCTTGTGTTGTCACCAGGATTTTCTGATTATTTTTTTTTTCCCCAGGACATAGAGAAAATGTGAAAATCTGTGCTGAGGAACCATTCCCTGTGGGACCTGACCAGGAACACACCCATCTGGCAATGATCCCATGTTTAGAGTTACGCTTCGAGACCTACGTTAGCCAGTTTTTAATCCCTTTAATGTGTGCCATGTTTGGTACACCAGTTTCTTAATCAAAGTATCATACAGTACCCAGGCAGTTGCCTTGAGGAAAATCTAAGTAAAATTACATCAGCACTCTTCTCCTTATTAACCACGCTTGTGCTCTTATCAGAAAATACATCAAATTAATTTGACAAGATCTATTTTTCATAAACCCAAGTTGATTGGCAGCAATTATATTACCTTCCTTTGATTCCATAATAAACAAATCTCATATGAGCTATTCCATTATTTTTTTTCTGGGATTAATGGCAGGCTGGCAATCTAGAACCCGTGTTGTCCTGTCTCCTCTTTTAAAACACCGGCAGAATGTTCATTTTCTTCTGGTCCTCTAGAACTTCCCTGGGGTTCAAAGACTTTTGAATAGGCTCCAATCCCTTCTTGGCCAACTCTTTAAAAACTCCTGGATGTAAATGATCTAAATCTGCAGATTTATTAATGGCTAGCTGTGGGAGATGCTGATTACCATCTCCCTTGCTTATGGTTAGAGCCACACTTATGGTAAGTGTGATCATCAGCAGTGTGTGGTAGAAGTAGCTTGTGCAGCTTTTTCTCAACATGCAGAACTGAAGTATTTATTGGACACACAGTGCTTTTCTTGGTTATTATCCGTGGTTCCACCATTCCCCTAGAGTAACGAATTAATGCTCTCGTCAGGGTTTCTTTTGTTGCTCGTACAAGAAAAGCACCTTCTCTTCAACCTTGACTCTGCTGACTATAAATATTTCTTCAAGTCCTTTACTTGCCTTATTGATTTTCTCCACTCCTGAGCTCTAGTTAGGACAAAAATGTCTTTCTTTCTCCACACATTACACTGCTTTTATTTTAATACAACAATTCACTGTTTTATTCCTTATCTTAAATACCTACTTTTACTTTCCTTCTTAATCTGGCTTAAAGAAAAGCTAGTATGGTCTCTCTCCTTGTTGATAAGGATTGTAGATTTTAAATCGGTAAGTAGAAACACTCTTGAACAGTTCACATATTGACTCATGTAAAGGCTCTCCTATTGAAGCTACTGCTATTTGACCATTTGAATCTGTTCCTCCTTTGCTGTAAGATGAGGCCCGTAAGGAATTCCTCTCCTTGGGATGCTACACATGATGTACAAACTTACCATCCTTGTTAAAGGGATTTCTCTGGTGTGCGGTCCAGCCTCCATCGCTCAGGTCGCAGCTTCCACGTGCATGGATCCAGCCTCCCCTACAGAGCAGGAAGGTGCTTGAGGACATGGTTGTCTTGTTCTTTGTAGAATCCTGGTGGTCATCAGTTCATGCCAGCTTCTGGTCTGCACTTCCTTCTTGTGCGGTTGTGAAGGTTTCCTGATTTCTTCCCTTTCATGCCTCACCAGCAGACATCATCACTGTGGTGACAGGCAGTTACGCTGCCATTACGCACACACTCAGAGCTGCCCCTCACATCTGGAGGAAATACTTGCCAGAGACCTGGGCAATCAAACCAGGCTTCTTAGCACTGGACCTCGTTCTGTAATTCTGTAGTGAAAGGTTTTGTGATTTTGTAGTTAAAGCAGTCTGGTTTGACCTCACAGCTGGCCCTGCTTTGAGCAGGAGGTTGGAGTGCAGGTCTGAAGTCCCTTTGTGCTGTGAGCCTGATGTCTTTGGTTAATCTCCTCACTTAAAAATAGAAAACAGTATCTGAGAAACAAAATTTTCAATTTTGGCTAAATTTCAAAGTTCCCTCTTCTAATTAAAATACGTTTCCTGGTAGGCTTCAGTTCCAGACTCAGGTACCTGCATTTAGAAGTCTACACCATGTAAGCTGGTGCCTGAGATATCCCAATAATCAATAAAGATCTGGTCACTGGAGCCCACAGCAATACAGCCAACAAAGTCTGTGGGTGAGATGCACAGGGATCTCTGGGATCTGCTGCTGAAAGGCTCAGCTGAGCTACTCACATGGTGGATGCATGGTGCCACGTGGGATTGCAGATCCCTGAGCAGGGTGGACAAATGTGGCACAAGAGCTTTGGGAACTCCAGGGCCCTTTGCAGCCATAGCCTGAGGGCATCTCACTTGGTGTGAGGCACCACAGAATGGACTGCAGTGGGAGCCCTGACACCCAGCGTCCATGGAGACAGTCTGCACGTGGGTGTCTGAGTCTGGAGATGACTCTCTGGAATTTTAATTCATAAACACACAAAAGCCATTGATGAACTCCTGGAATCTGTTGCTAGGGAAGGTTGTTGAGGCAGATAGTATCATTAGGTTCAAAAAAGGGCTAGACAAATTTGTGGACAACAGGTCCACCCATAGATAGGTATAGGAGCAGGCAGAGGTGTACCCTCCAGCATTCCTGTGTGATGGTTTTGGATGCTGGGGCAACATGAGGGCAATGACCACAGAAAGTGGCCTCCATGGAGAACGTCTCCTATTGCTGTGTTCACTGCCAGGTTACTGAGCTACACAAACTGCATGTCTGACTCAGTAAAGCATTTTTTGCACTCTCATTTTCTTATGACATTGCTTAATATGAAAATGCAGTTTTTCATTTGAGATTACTGTGACATATGCCTTTTGCCTCTCTAACTTTTTGATTCCCAGCAAGATTTTCAAGAATTGCTTTACCTATGTCTCTGAACAGCTCTGCAGGTGCCTGCAGCACCCTGAGCCCACTGAGGACCTCTCCCCAGCCCTCCCACAGTCTTTGGCTTGAAGCCTCGCTGAGTTACAGACTCCTACCTAGGCACCCTGTTCTTTTGGGGGTCTAAAGCTGTGACTGGCTTGGACGGTCCCTTCCTCTCCGTGGGAGGTTACCGGCTCCGCAGAGGGATGCCTTACCAGGACTCTGATCTTGCTCCTGAGCCAACACATTTTATAACCCGTTTTTCTTAGTGTAACTGACATTGGCAGCAGTTTATGTCAATATGTTGGGCCAATCCCCCAAGACTCCAGATAAGAGGCAAACACTACACTCTTCTGCTGCCTACAGCATTGAAAGAGAGGCCAGACTGGATCTAATCTTTCTGTTTGCATTATAAGCATGCCTAGAGGCCTTGCTGTGCTAGGTTCTACATGTCGACCTAATGAGAGACGGTTCCTGCCTTGAGTACCTGGCAGCCAAAACGGGTGAGGGAGATGGGAAACATGGATGGAGCAAAAAGCACAGAAAGCATCTTACCCAGGGTCACTTGGTGGTGGCCAGCAGAATACTTGTGTCCCCTGATGACCTGTTAGGGTTCTAGGACTTTTATATAGCATATGCTTGTTGATGGGACAAAACTGGGGAAGAGGAGGTGTTCAGGTAGCTTTGGGCTTGGTCAGCAGTGTGTCCTCACAGACACTGTGAGAGAGCACCCTGGCACCCTAGTCGCAGCACTCCCCAGCTAGGGAACCCCAATGCTCTCGTGACTTGGCAGAATGAATTAAGAATGGTCAGCATGGACCATTATGAACGGTCAGCAGCAATTTGACCTTGACACTGCTCTTGAGAGTGCTAGGAACACCTCAGGGGAATGCACGGCTTAATTAGCTAAATAAGGCCCTGGGACCTGGGTGTTGAAAGCGGTTATTTAATTGCGCTCATTTCTCTCACTTCATATCTCCTCACCATGCATGCCCCACCTGCTTTAGTCATTGTGAGCTAACCAGCAGAGATGGACATTTCCCAGTCACCAAGGCGAGCGGGTGGGAATGGGATCGGAAAGGGCAATGAACTTTTCAGAGCTGCACCCTCTTTTCAAGTCTAACCAAGCTGTGGCAACATGGGGTGTAACTTAATAGTTTGGTGGTTGGGTTTTTTTTCCTGAATAATTGCTCTTACTGAAAAATCTAATGGGAGGTGATTGCTGTAAAGGGCAGTCAGCTGGAAGTCGCGCTGGAAGGATGCCGTGGTGCACCCAGCCTTGCAGAGAAGTTTGCAGGCTGGATGCAGGAGGCATGATCCCAGCTGGGACCCGAGTCCAGCAGAGGGCACTTGCTGAATGCAGCAGCCTTAGCACCCATTCCTGGGCCACAGTTTAATTACAAACCTTGGCATCCAGTGATCTCGTCGTCTAAAGTCTATGGTTATTCAGTGTATCAGTTTCATAAACTTGCCTGCCTGCCCTCTGTGACTCAATTAATAATAATTAAGTGATTCTTTAACAATGCTGGGTAGATTTCCAGCTATTTTTCAATATGCATTAATAATCCCTAATGCTGGTGAACTTCCAGAATTCCTGGGATCTGGGTTGCTGAAATATACTCACATTGATGGGTCTGATTCTCTGTTCCCTTGGGCAGTCATTTACTGGTATTTAAAATGCAAAGTAGGTGTAAGTGAGTGGAGAATGCTGATATTGGTAGTATTTTCTCTTAATGGTGCTCAGGTTTGTGAACCTGGTCCAACACCCCTTGGTGATGCAGCAGCAGCAGCAGGCTTCAGTAGGCTTTGGAGGGCACTTGGCATGGCTGTGCAAGGTGAGAGGCAGCGAGGCACGGGATGTTATCCAAAACTCCTCCAAAGGCCTCAACCTGCTGACTCTGTGCAATTAAGCAAGTGTCTCCTGAGGACAGGCTGCTCTAGTGCTCTGTCCTGTCATGAGGGAAAACGTTCAGATGCAAAAGTTCCTGCAGGTAGCAGGGCCCATCTGTCTCCTGTCATGCCCAGAACCTAAGAGAACAGACATGCAGAACAAACCTTACAGGGGAATAGCCTTCAACTGATCTTTGCAAACTAGTCACATGGTTGCACTTGTTGGGCAACTGCAGACTCTGAGCCATAAGATTCAAGAATAAAACAATAAATTCCTAGACTTCTAAAACTGGGACGTAAGAACACAAATTATCATCTGGTCTGATCCCTGGCATCACACAAGACAAAGGGCTCCACCCAGTGATTCCAGAGGCAAGATTTAAATCCCAAGCCAAAATACATTTTGGAGAAAAAAAGGATGGCCTTGATTTAATGAATTTATCTCATTAGCTAGTAAATAAATTCTACTCCAGATTGACAGGGTATGCTGTATTTCTAGCCCCAGCTGAGTCATCTGTTTTATTCTAGATATCTGCTTTAGGATGGAGTGAATGCATCCATAGCTCCAACGACTTTGCTGGCGAAATCCATGCTGACCGTAAAGGCAGTTGAATGAGGTTAGCTCGGACAGACGTCCACCACATTTAGTCACATGAAAGCAATCCAGTATAGGAGCTTTATCTATTAGTTCCTAGAGCATTCAATGCTCAGTTCTGTTTGTTAGATTAAGGACACATCTGCTGTTAGAGAGCCTTGTACTATACAGCAATACCACATTTTGGAAGGCATCTACAGACCTCTCAGAAAGTTTGATGCCTATACACAAAAGCTGGCTGGATATTTGGCTTAGTTAGCTATCTGTGCCCATCTATCAGCACCAAGGCTCAGCTCCTCAAAGGAAAAGGTGCATCCAACTTTTTCACTCAGATGGCAACCAACAGGCATGAGAGGTGTAACTGCTACTTTAGAAAAACTCACTATTTGGCAGTTAAAGTCAGCAGATGTTAGTCCCCTGAACTGTAGCTAAGCCATCTCTGAAGCCCTTATTGACTCACTTGCTGTACTGATGAGCAATGGTGCAAAGCCCTAAAGGACTTATGAGTTATCTTCTTTGCAAAGAAAGTTGCAGCCCTCAGATGGCTGTGGTCCTGGAATCTGCTCCTTCAGCAGAGGAGGGCTATCAGCCTCTGCCAGAGTTGTAAAGAAGTCTTTAAGTTTTGGGACCAACGTTATCAGACTGCTCTTTAATTCATGTTTGTTGTGTTCTCTGCAGGACAATTTACCCCTCCGAAGGTCCCAAAGCCAGGGGAACTAAAGATGAGGTTCAGCTGTCTGCCTTGGGATGAGAAAAATTGTGCTCCACTGATGGTACTAACCAGATTTCCATGGTCTGTAAAAGGAGTCCATGAGGACTACCTCAGAACCAGATGGCTTTATCTCATGTGTTCGCACATCATCACCAGATGATACCTATATGACACCTTCTCCACCTTCTATATCAAAAGTCTTTTCTAAATTTCATAGAATCATCAGATGGTTTGGGTTGGAAGAGACCTTAAAGACCATCTCGTTCCAGCCCCCTGCCACAGGCAGGGACACCTTCCACCAGCCCAGGTGACTCCGAGACCCATCCAGCCTGGCCTTGGGCACTGCCAGGGCTGGGGCATCATCCACAGCTGCTCTGGGCAGCCTGTTCCAGTGCCTCACCGCCCTCACAGTAAGGAATTTCTTCCTGATATATAACCTACATCTGCCCTCTTTCAGTTTAAAAACATTTCCCCTTGTCCTGTTGTTATAGACCCTTGCAAAAAGTCTGTCATCAGAGGATTTGTGGATCCTCTCTTAAGGCTGAAGTTCTCAACTGAAGGAGTACTCCCCTCCACTCATCTTTCTCCATGGATGGAAATTATCCAAGAGACCATGTGTAGAACAGGTTGAAAAAATAGGTCTGGCTTCCTTTGGGAAATGACAGTTGTGTGCTGAAAGGTCTCATTGGACTCTAATGGGGAGTCTCAGCTTCATGCCTGATAGTGGCATTTCTCCTGCTGTCATGAACAGACAGCTCCAACTTCTCCACAGTGCATCACAGTGTCGAGACAGCTTGCCCTCATTTCAGATTTCCTGGCGTCCCATCTGGTCCACCTGCTAACTGCTGGCTTTGAACCTGCAGTGACCCATCTGGCTTCCTGAACATCAGGTGAAAGGGGGAGCTTGGATCCAACGTGAGCCCTGTCGCAGGGACGGTGCGGATGTCACAGCTCAAGCCACACTGCACCTTCAAGGTCACTTTTTGGCATAGTTAAGAGACAATACAGCCACTGCCAGTGGGGCTCAGGAGTGAGCATCCCTGATGAGCCTTGTGTTTCTCCAGGATACTCTTCATTTGCTTGCACATCTAGCAAGACGTTGAACACTATATCCCTGATCTCTTCCATATTTAGCTTTCTAAGCTATTTGGGTCCGTGATGCCCCAAATGAGTTTACAATCTTCTGTGTCCCAGGCTCTTCAATGCATCTGTTCTTCAATGCCAAGAAACTGCGTGATGACCATGTGAAACACAATCAGAGGATCACTCCTCCTTGCCATCTCTTGAAATAATTTTTAGTAGTGCTTGGTGTAAATTTTATGGAAAATAGAGTCTTTCCACTCCACTTTCCACTGAGTGGGCTTTGAGTCAGGTCCAGAAGGATGGCTACGTCCTGCTGGGAACCAGGAGAGCAAGGACTGGGGGTGTGTGCTTAAATGCACCTAATTTTAAAGAGAACATTTGATTCTGCTCCCAATACTTTTTGTAATAGGCTGGAGGCCAGGCTGCTCCTGTAGCTCTGTTTGGAGGCTGCCCTCAGACGAAGATGTGGACTTAACATCTCTCTTTCCTTGTGCGTTTCTATTCTTTGTTTGCTGTGCTTTGAAGCTACACCTTAGCGCTCTGGGATCCAGCCAGACATTAGGAGGTGATGAATCAGCACCCAAACTAAAATCCAACAGGCCAGATGCTCAGCTGGCATGGAATGGCAGCTTCCTACTGAAGTCAGTGGAAATGGGCTGAGTTGTATCAGCTGAGGGATTGGCTGTAGGGGTTTTAGGTGAATTAGCCTCTATTTTCTCAAGACATTAACAGGCTGAAGCAGGTAAATGATCCTTGGTATATGGTTCCTGGCTGCAGAGAACACCTTTCACCTTGATGTTAGGTTTTTAATACACCCAAGCCTTGGCTTTGCAGGCTAACACACTAAAGGGGATCTAAAGGAATCATCCTTCATTATCAGAGTCATCCCATTACTGAAATAGCTCCAATGATTCTTCACAATTACAATGCCTAATTTGCCCTCTGAGCAAAAATGATATTAACACCAGTGACGTGCTCAGCCCTTTTTCCACCTGCAAATGTTTTGGGTAATCATTGCAGGTGCTTCTTTATAAAATGAAGCAACTGCCTTTAAATATTTCTATTATTTTTATTAGATTCCACTGTTTTGCAAACCTCATTGGCTGCTAGCCAGTCCTCAAACTATTCCCCTGTCTTTTAGTGGCTTAATATTGAATAGGGTTCGCCTTGCCCTTAGACTGGATGTGTTCGTACAAGTGAACTGTCTGTTGATAAAAACAGATGTGCAAACCCCCAGTTTCTTGCATGTTTGGTCCACATGAGTCCTGAAAAAAGACATATGCTCCCTAGCCGACAGCCTGATATCAGAGCTACTATATAAATGTTTGTTGTAGAGTGCCCTGTCTGGTTGCTTCTGCAGCAGGTTTAAAGGTGTGATTAGAGTTTGACTCTGTGGATGTCCTTGGTTGTCCTGTTTGCTTGACACTGACTTCATTGAAAGGTGGGATCAGGTGGAGGCAACTGGGCAAGTCCCAGAAGGGTGTGTTGCTTAGGGTCTGTCACCAAGTCTATACCAAAACTGCCACCAGCTCCTGTGAGAACTCGGTGTGAATCATTTCTGGAGGATTAGACACCAAAAACTATGTTAAGGAGTTTTATGACTCTTCCCCCTCCTCCTTCCCTCTTCTTTGCAGAGAAGCATGACTACCTGGGGAAATTGCTTGGAATACCTTTAACAGAGCAACATTGGCACGTCCTTTTTCTCACAGTGGCCACACTGCTTCCCTCTATATGTAACTCATCCCACCATTTCTGAAGCAAAGCTGCTTCCCTCCACAGCCACATCCTTTGGGGACAACAGAGCAGTCAAGAAAGCCCTAAAAACTACAGGTCTTACTGCCTGTGATGGATGTCTTTTCCTGGTTAATGGCTGGAGGGTAGGTGAGATGGGCTTAGGGCTGGTTCTGTGGCCATTCTTATGCAAAACACAGCCCATGAGACTACAGAAGATTATCATGGCTCTATTTTCTACAGCAGACCAGGTATCTACATCCTTTGCTGAACTGTCTGCAAATAGGTCCTATTCTCTTTCGACCATCCAACCCTCTTCCAGTGTCACCAGTAGGATGAGATATGGTGTAAGGAAACCCCTCTGCCTCCCTTAGGGCTCAGGTGGCCTGAGGCTGACTTGCCAGACTGTCTCCAGCCCTGGTGTTGGGGCTCATGCCTGGCCCATCTGGCCCATCCCAAGTGAGGTGAGACAGCCATCGCCTCCCCTTGTTCTGCCAACACTTTCCCCCTTCACCCAGCTGCTAATTGCAGTTCACAAGGACGTGCTTGCTAACACCTTTCACCACCTTTACCTTCTTGCTGGGAAATTGAAGAACTTTATTGGCCCGGGAACAGACAGCCAGACTTCAAAAGAAATCCTGTTTGTTTTAGAGGAGGGAGACCCTGTTGGGAGCTTGGAAAGTGCATGCAGCATGTTGCTTGCAGATCCTGTACAGGTCTACCAGGACGTGGAGGGGACTTAATCTGTAGGACTGCTAACCTCTTGGTGGATTTAGCTGAAAGTGGCCAGTGAGCTTAAATAGTTAATGGGGGGAAGGAGGGGGTGGATTGTGTGCTTTAAAATCACAGATAATGTCCTCCTAACAGCCAACATCTTTGGATGCATTTGGCCAGGTAGATAAAGCCAGAGGTGCAGGATGTGTTTGCTCTGACATCAGGTTTCTCAGCTATTGGAGTTTTTGCTGGGCAGGTGGAAGGTGGTGCACACAACTGCTGTTTTTGGTTCACTGGCTTCCAAAGTGTTCAGAGAACCAAAAAAATGTCAAAACCATTTTGCTTTGAGGTGAATGGAATTCTGTATTTGACTCCAAAGTGATCATTATTTTTTTTTTGGTATTGTTTCTAAGTTTAGTATTGTTTCTAAGCTCTCCATGGGTGATTTTAATTACTTAATATTTGTGGGATTATTTAAAGGCAAGAAATTAGAAGTGAAAAAAGAATCAAGTTTTCACTTTTTGAGATGTTCCCTTGTTTTCCCAAAACCCTTTTGTTTAAATCAGCATGAGTTCTCCCACAAAACCATCTTAGATGAATCAAAACTGTGTTGTCTCACTGAGCACTTCTCCCCCTTCACAGAGGGTGGAACAGAGCCACCAGAGAAGCGGTTGCTTGATTGCTCACCATACCGAGGTATCAACCCACTCCTCACCACAACAGTGTCTGCATCTTCACACCTGCTTTTAGTGAAGAAGGATGGGTTATCTCCACTGCTCAAAGGGGAGGATGGGTGGTACACAGGGTTCACACAGGTTACCTGTCCTTCAGCTGGAAGCTGAGACCTCCTGTGAGGTCCAGGCTGAGTGGCAAGGCTCTTCGATCAGCTTTGCCTGTCCCTCTCTCAGCCCATGTGCCTTTAGCCTGGGATTGGTTTCCCTGAAATGGATGTTTTCTCCCCAGTACCCTGGATGTTATCTATAAAGGGGAGGAATCTTGGTATGTGAAATGGCTGGTGGGAATGAGGATTAACTGGGTATGAGCTCCTCACAGCCTCATTGAAATGAAGGTTGCACTTTCAGCTGGGAAGTGGGGCATGGGGATGGGCTCTGGTGAATGTGGGGTGTCTCTGAGGATGTGTGTTGGGGAGTGCTAAGCTGTGGGCACAGACCCAGGGCTGTTCCCATGGGATGTCAGCAGGGAACCCATCTTTACAGAGCCAGGGGCAGCCTCCCTCCGGCCGAGGGACTCTGCTTGCCACACTGGAGTTTTCTGCTGATAGCCCAGGACTTGGATTTTCTACAGCAGCTGGGTCAAAGGCATTTGGGCATCTGAAGCCCTTAGACTCCCCAAACAAAAAAAGCAATGAAAAAAAAAATATTAAAAATCAGCCTTGGATTTGTCCAAGTAGCACCTAATGGTGAAGGAAGTGCAAAATAGTAAAAAATAGTAACATTTCACTTTTCTCTGGCGTGACCCAAATGATATCCAGGGCCTGGACCCCAGATAACGGAGGTTTCAGCCTCACCTGCTGCTCGCCCTGGAGGAGCTTGGGGTGATCATGGAAGAGCTTTTGGGCAGGTGGGTAACAGCAGCACAGTTCATACCCACAGCCTGGGAACCACCTCATCCACATGGTCCGGAGCAGAGAGTCCCACCACTGGCAGCTCTCCTCCTTCCCCCCTCCCCACCCTGTAGCCCTTCAACAAGAGCTCTTAGATTGATCTGCAGATACAGCTAGTAAATAATCCTCATTATACAAATGGGGAAAACAGAGGCACAGAGCAATGACATGATCTTCCTCTTGTTTTCCTGGGTGTAGGACCACCCCTATGACCAGCCATCACAAATCCTGTTTGGCTGGTCTAACTGCCAGCCTGTGTTGTGGGATGCCCGCAACACCTGTGAGATGCTACGCCCAGAGCCACCATTGCTCTAGGAGATGGATAACCTTTGTTTTTAAAATATGATGAACACAGCTGGTTGACCAAAGCACCAAAGCCCTTCTCCAGTGGCAAGCACAGCTTTTCGTCCGTGTTGAAGAGGGGACAGCGTTAATGGCTGGTCGAATACACTAACTGCAGCTTGCTGCTTCTGGCTGGGCTAACCCAACAGCTGTCAGCAGCACCTGGAAATCCAGCTTTCTTCCCCACTTTACAGACACAACTTACACAATTCACAGTCCATCCCTAATTGAAAGCACTTTTTTTTTTTTTTTCTTCCTTCACAGGGTGAAAATGCCCATACAGAATTTCCATTTAAACCTAATCAGTTGCTACATGGGCCCATCGTTTTTGCTTGGAAATGCACAGGACATGTCCATACAGCTCTACAGCACTATACTCCTCCCTACACCCTCTCCAACCTCACTTCCCACCTTCCCCCCTCCCCAAACTATGACTCATCTTAAGGCAGAAGGTTAATTTAGGTTAATTATCTTCCTGGTTAGCAGTGCATACATGTCCTGAGCAGCAATAAAGGTTTGACACCCCTCCTGCTGCTGCAAATCAATTTTCTTCCTCATTTACTGTAAATGGAAATGAGCCAGGTTCTCTGGCATCAAAGTAAACATTTCTCTGCATGAAACTCAACTTGTGAACCTGGTAATTTCAGATTTGCTTATAACATGCGCATTTGCCAAGAATAAAGAAAAGCAGCTGTTTGATGTCTCCAAAAACTAGAATTAGCCCTGTAGATCAAACATCAGTTCGCCTGCTGCTTTAATAATGGAAGGATCCAGTTGCTTTAAGCACGAGGATATCATTACACTATGTACGGTGCTTACATATAAGCTAACCCCTAATTCCCCTATTTAACAGCTAATGCATATTATTGTTATTTACTCTTTGAGTTAGAGGCTCAACCATGATCCGAGTCCTGCGGTGTTAGGTGCTCTACAGACAAGCAGGGAAGGAGAGTCCCTGCCCCGAAGACCTCGCAGTCTAAACAGACACAGAAGACAACAAAGGAAGTGTTCCTGCCCCAGGCAAGGGGAGCGTGCAGGGGCGTGCAAATACCCCTGAGCAAGTTTACAACAGAAGCAAGAATAAGACGCTTGTGGTTAGAGTCCTAATCTAGTCAGCTGCCGCTCCTGAAGGTGGATATCTTTAAAAGGGGGAAGTGAGTTCCCCTAACTTTAGCCCCTTGAAAATTAGGCTTTTCCTCTAAGCTGCTCATTCAGGCTGTCTCCGTAGTCAATGGAGACAGGTCAGTACCTTCGGAGGGTGATTCACTGCATCCTCCATAGGTGGGACCCTTTTCCCATGGACCACAAAGTCTGGGGCCATGTTAATTTGTCTGAAATGAGACTTCAGCGCCCTTTGAGGTGCCTTGAACTATCTACAACAACCAAAAACATTGGCAGCCATGGCACATGTATCGGAGACCCTGCACTGGTGGGATGCCAGGAGGGATCCCAAGGCATCTCAAGTGAACCGAGCCCTGGATGACCAGATAAGACTAAGCATTTCAGTAGAGGTGGTGAATCCTAAACCCAGTTCCCAATCCTAAGAGCAGGACTATAGGATATAGGGTATTTTTCCCTCAGGGGTAAGTGTACCTTTCCATGAAGTTCAGCTAGATGGTGACATGAGAAGGTACGAGAAGACTAGTAGTCTTGCTAATCAAAACTGAAATTGCTCACTAGAGGTATGAGTTCTATTCAAAGACATTCTGTGCCACCTTGGCGTTGTCTTTTCTTCTGTATTGTGGGAATGATGATCCCTGCTTTCACCCCAGATGCTGACAAAAGTTTCTGCTCAGGGTTAACATGGTGCTCGGAGAACCTTGATGGAAAGAGGCTGCAGAAATGCGAAGTACAGCACCAACTAAATATTGCTGCTGTGTGGTCATAGACTCAAGACACTGACTGCTTCAGCCTTGGTCTGAAGGGACAAATGTCCTTATCTTGATCTTCTTTCCCACCCATGCTAGTGCCAGGGTAAGATTTCAAATGTATTTCTCATCTGAGTGAATGTCTCCACATCTTAAATTAGCAGGACATGTCAAATGGCCAACTCTGTCTCTTCTAACCTCAGTTGTTCTATGAGTCTATGGCTGAAGACAGGAATTTTTAGAAGATGACTTGATCAAAACTGATCCTGGCATCATGAGACCAGCACTTAAATTTCATAGTCAACGAGGAAAATTATTTATCATGATACATATTCAAACTTAGGAAGGAGGGACTGAAGCAATGAAAATGAAAATTTGCTTGAAAGGCTTCCAGATTTTTGTTGTTGTTCGTAAGCAGTAAATGGTAACTGGCAAATATCACTAATAAGGGCCACTGAAAATCTGATGGAGGCAAACCCTGGGCATTCTGATAGGCAACATGGTATTGGCTCTATTTTCTCTGTTTTGAACAATCTGTAAGCCAAAGGTGAATTTTTTATCTGACTTGCTAACACACCAAACTTGGCCTTATTAATTTTTCTTTTATTCCCCCATGCAAGCTGATCTTTGATAGCACAAGAGCAGTAAGTTTCTGTCCCTTCTGTACCTGGACTTTACATTGGGTCAGTCTGGTCTGGGTGGGTTTGGCAGCTTTCTGCAGGAACTGATGCTCCTCCCATCTTGTGGCCCACCAAGGATGCAATCTTCCTCTGCCACTCCTCAAGAGCTGTACAAGAAATACGTTCAATTTGGCTGGGCAGTGCCCCATGGAAATGTTGCCTCCACTTAGGTTTCTTATGGAGTTCTGCCTAACCTGAGAGCAAAGGGGCAATTAAAATTAACTTGGTCCTGCAATGGAAAAACTGAAGACAAGAATTACTAGCATTTATATAGGACTGTTTTTATGGGCTGTGAACTGTCAGACTTCAAAACTGCTGCAGGAAAAGCTGAACAGCTATATTTATAAAATCTTCATTTCACCCCATTTGCAAAGAAAAATCTCACATCCTTCTATATTTTTCTTCATCCCATTTACAAGATTAGTTGGAGGTTCTCAGAGATTGGGCCTGCAGCACTACCTCCTCCGACAAAGGATATGATTAGTAGACAAAGTGATGTCACAGCAACCAAATGTCTGAGAAGGGCAATTACTTACACAAATCTATAATTCATCACAGTGAATCATATTTCCTCTCTGACAGTGAGAAGCATGAAAACTCCTTTTCATGCTGTATTGCAGCAGCTCGACGACTGTGATAAGAACAAGGCAATTAGGAACCTCCTCGAAGGGATGTTATATTTAAGGTAGAGTCGATCTTGCTTAGGGCGGAGAGATGGAGTAGATTTCTCAAAATTCCTTCCAGCAGGATTATATGTGCCTCTATCTATGTTTAGAGCTCCAAGGAGAGCACAAAAATGTAACCCTATAGTGTCTCTGGATTATTTAGGTCAGGAATTACGATATATGTGATAGGTTTTCATAATTTTGTGTATATCTGATTTTTCTTGCTGCCCACACTGCAGCCCATACTGCTAGCTGGTTTGTTGGGTTTGAAAAAAAAAAAAAAAAGTGCAAAGGTGTTCATTTGGCTGATCAGCTTAATGAAACAGTGACCACTGTAGTAGAAGCTAATAGGAAAAGAGCAGCATTTCTACCCTGTCCTACATCACACACAAACGCACAGAGTCATATACAATATCATCTCATTTCATTGCCTTCCTGATCTTTTCCTTGACTTTCCCATAGAACAAGAATAAATAAACACACGGGTTGGGTTGTGATACCTCCTTACCTTGACTGGTCTCTGCATGTGATCTCTCCCTCTCTTTAGCCATAGTTTCTCCTGCTGGTGGTGATTCCCAGCCTTTTATGCAAATGGAACTGTGTCTTCTGTGTCCTGCCTGCACTGGTTTGTAAGATGCAAGAGTGGAGCGGATTTCTGTGCCATCTGGGCAATCGAAATAACCCTGCCTAAAGAAGAATAGGAGCCACAGAAGACTGCTATGCCAGGACCTCCATACTCAAAGCAAACCACTGGAGCTGAACAAGTGACTCTTTCATTGAAGGTAATAGTAGGGTTGTTTTTTTCTCATGGTGGGACACTTGCTTCCAGCTCTTTCAACATGATCCTGGTGCTGAATTTGATGTTCACTCCACTGGTGGAATCTTTGCACCCAGCCAAAGTTTCCATTTCACTCAGGTTTCACTAAGCAATATCCCTGAAAGAGCTATAGGGGAGATAGTGCTGACATTTTTTTCAGTCCCTTGCTTGGTTTCTCCATCTGGTGCTCACCTTTGTAAACCTTTTGAAACCCCAAAATGAGAAATATTTCTGAGAAATTTTGTGTTGATATTGGAGCACAACTGAGCAAGAGGATGATGGACGAAGGTACCACCATTGGCTAAGATGAACTACAGGTGACTGGAAGCTGAGAGGGCAGATATTTATATTCCCATTTTAAAGCTTTGTTTTTATAGTAACATCTCAGTCCTTAATGAAATGAAGTCTCCACTGTGCTCGTTTTAGTGCAGGAGCTTAAACTCCGCATTTGTGCATGGGTCAAGAGCTGTTCTTTGGTTGTGTGGTCAACTGGATCAACATGGCTTGCATCAATACTCACTTTCTTTTGAAAATGATGTGACTGCACCCAAACTGCCCTCCTCAGTCTCCTGAACTGAAGCAGTCACTGTGCAGGGCTGATCAGTGCCAGGGGCTGTGCTAAAAATTCAGCTGATCATGGCTGAACGATCCTCAGATCCATGCCTTTTCTGGTTTGCTAGCTTGGCAGCTGAAGAGGGGCAGCTCCTACCTTACTTAAAGAGCTTGTGGTGAAGGTGATGGAGAGTGGGAGGAAGGAAATGAAATCACCCCTGAGCGTACCTGGCCCTGGAACACATAGATGTTCCATGAGTTGTCAGGGCATTGTTTTCAGGCTCACAAATGGCAACGTGCAGGTGACTATAATGAAAATTTGAAAAGAACTGCATATTTTGAGGGCATTGCACTTGCCTTGGGGTCTCAGAACTTCCAGCATGAGACTTCAACCAATTTCTTCTCCTCCAGAAAAGGCAGCAGCTTGAAGACTTCTAATAAAGCTGTTATAATCACAGGACTCAGGGAGCTGAGACCTGCTGAAAGAAAACACTAGAAATCATAGAGTCTAAATTTATCTCCTTCTTGAACAACTGTGCAATAGTGCAATGGATCTCAAACTTTCTCACTCTGTCCCCTTCGTGTTGCAAATCCCTGTTCCACATTGCTGGATTTCTCGTCCTCTTTCTACAATGCCTGGGTTAGGATTTGCCTGCCCAAGCAGAACCGTCTAAAATAAATCAGATAAGCTGCTCTCTAATGGTGCTTATTTTCCCCTGCTGACCCTGGGAGGATTCCTGTGTGAGCTGCTCGCATCTGAGGCGAGCTGAGATGAACCCCATCCCTGCTGCCTGCACTCTGCTGGCTTGTGCTAGCTTGAATATCAGACTTGTTCAGCTCTGTATGATTACATTATTCCCAAGCACCTGGAATCCACAGATCATCCTAGTTCTAGAAAATGAAATATATTCCTTAACTTGAGAAATTAAGAGCCTAGTTGGTAGGAGCAGATCTTCTCCCTTGGGTTATGCCATGTGAGGTCTGGTGGCACTGATGTCCCTTGTGCATGTGCAGCAAGTCAGCAGATGCAGCCCAGCCACCACCTTTGTTTGGTGTTTTTTTTTGGCTGAGAAGGCAAGTTTTGTTTCAGGATTACTTATGCAAACAGCTTGCTCTCTGCATGGCTATAAACACTAATTTGGAGACCCACACCAAGCCAAATAGTTGTTTATGAGATGTTTATGAGGTGGAGGCCAAAAAAGTGTTTATGAGGCAGTGGTAGTGCCAAAGTCAAATAGCAGCTCTAAGCGATGACTGGCGCAGGACCATCTCTTCAGGCTCAGCTATAGAGACTTTATTGAATTCATGGGTGCCTCTGATGAAGCGCTCTTTGCAATTAACCCAGCAGTAGAGTGGATGGGGAAGAAATGAACCCTCCCCGGGTTCTGGCAGCTGGGAGCAAAAGACTCTGTAAAGAAGATGGCAAAAGTGGTGTGAGAAAGCGAGTGTGGTACTGAGCCCTACAGAGACTCAATGGCCATGGTGTCCTTTGCTCCTCACTCTGCACAGCCTGAAAGCACCATTTCTTGACTGTCCTTATAGCTTGGACTCATGTGGGATCTGCAGTGTTGTTTCAGACCTTCCCTGCACCGAGACCTGAGGTCTTATCCTCTCGTAATTTGAGGCCTGCTATGGTTCCAACATTTATTTTTTAAATATGATGATTTGGGGCTGTTTACCTCCACAGGTATCGTATTCTTCATTGTCCTGTGGAGATCCCACAAAGTTCTTGGACACAAAAATAACATGACTGAGATCCATCAGAGGCTGTATGGGACAAATACTTGTTATCAATAGCTGCTTTTCATCACAAGCTTAGATGTTTTGGACAGACTCTTGTTTAACCTTTGTTCTTAAACCCTCCACTGAGTGAGAGTCTCTGCTCCCAGTTTTCAGCCTCCTCTTTTCCAGACCACCAAATCCCTTCTATGCTTCCTTATGGCTCATTTTTTTCTAAGTACCTTACAATTTTCCTCTCTCTACTCTGAATCTTCCAGCTTGTCTACAGTTTCTTAGTTGGGTGTCCAAAAATAGACCATTAACTCTGTCCACTTATGCATGTGCTTTTCTCAGGAAACAATTTTTAGGTAAGGAACTCCTCTCTCTTCTGCTATGACCTCCAGCCTTTGTAGCTGCCCACTGCCTTTGTATTCCCTGTGAGTATCCCACAAATTACATTAAAGGAGAATCACTTCAGAGGGAGTCCAGGGGATGGAGTATCTGCCCGTCCTTTACAAATCCAAACACCTGACTTGCCTGGATTTGTGGATCAGAGGTCTGAGATCTGCACTGTGGTCTTCAGGGCAGGTGAGATGCAAGTCTGGAAGGTCCCTGGTACAAACTGCTCCGGCTGGGATGCAGGTGGGGAATCCGACTGCTAAAAGGGGAACCTCATCCTGGTTTCCTGTGTAAGTTTTTGTGGCAGTGGTGAGGTCCCAGCTGGAGCAGCTCCAAGAAGGAGCTGATAGGGGAATGACTATGTCCAAACATCCCCAAATTAGGAATGGTAGATCCTGGCACAGGTGCTGGAGGTGGTGGGTGGAAGGGGATTGATGGGGTGGATGAAGAAATGTCATTTCACAGCCCGAGGGGATGCTCTGTCATCAGGAGGAGGCTGTAGGAGGCAGAAACCTGCCTGAGTCCTGGACAGAAATCCTGCTGCAAACTGGAGTGTCACCTGCTCCAGAGGCAGAGCCACTTCTCCCCTGCATCCTCATTAGCACCGACCCTGTGCAGCATGGCACTAAAAACAGGGTCACAACCCTACCGAAACAAAATACCCCACCAAACGCATGCCTATGGAGCAAATCACAGATCCTAGGAAAGGTATGTCATTTAATTCTGGAAGGGAGTCCGATATTATAAGAAGAATATATGATAAAAATATAAATTTTTGTGAGAAACATCAGTTTAAAAATGAACTTAGGAAAGAAGAGCTACCAGCTACTGCTCTGTAATAACACTACACCTCATGCAATTGCAATAAGAAACTTCCTTTATATTACCTGAACATGCAGACATCAGCAGCATTGTATCACCCCCAGCTATTTAGATGCTGGATGTTTATTTACACAGTGAAAAGTGAAAAGCCACGTGGGAAGCTGTTTTGTCTCTAGTTAGTGAAACAGTGTGGCCTTCTTTAGAAGAAAAACATTACCAAGATAAACACAGCTGGTGCTGCAGCACAAGAACATGGGATGGGGAAAAAAAAAAGGCAAAGATGACGAGCCAGCATCTTCTCAACCCTTGGTTAGAGGATGTTGGAGTCATCATTCACTCGAAGACACAAGAAAAAAATCTTAATCGTTCCCTCCCACCACGCTAAGATTTGAAAGCCTTGATGTTGTGGTGGACATGGCCAGAAGCCCTCCAGCAGGTGGTGAGGTGGAGGATTTGCTGCGCTGCAGGTACCTGGAGTGAGCAGGAGGCGTATGCAAGGCTGGTGCCTCCATCGCTACCCTGCCAGCTGCAGCCCATCTGCAATTACAGGCTCTGCATGCCCTTAATAAAACAGAGGTTGGCTCATTATTCACATAATCACCTGGAAAATGTATTTCTCAGGCTTCTTCTTTGCCATATCAAAGCTGTGTTTCTATATCTCTCCCTTTTTGTCTGTCCCCCCCCTCCCCTTCTTGCCCCTGTGAAGTGACCAGGGATGGCTCACAGTGTAGCCCTCGCCTGTGATTAACTTGCTGACCTAGCAATTATTCACATCTGGATGGGCCTTTGTTCTACTTTGAAGTCTCTCAATGACTTCTCTTTCCCCCCACCTGTCTTCATTTTCCCCTCTGTACCCCCCATCCCACCTCCTCCCTCTCCACCTTGTCTATTACTCCTCAGAAGTGCCAGTGGGCCCAAAATGAAATACAGGATGGACCAGAAATTCCTTCTTAATGGGCCCAGGTGAGCTTGGAGTAGGAAAGGGAAGGTTCAGACCTTGAAGATGACCTTTCCAAAGTGCTTAAGTCAATAACAGTGTGCAACCCACCCTATTCCCTTGTTTGTAATTGCTGAGGTGGAGATGGACTGGAGGCTCTTTCTTCTCTCTGAGCCTGTGAGATCTTTTAATCTTAGTCACCCACCCACACCCCCGCAAAAAAAAAAAAAAAAAAAAAAAAAAAAGGAGAGGGAAAAAGGCAGAGAAAAGTTCTGGGTGATGGAAGAGATAGGGTAATTGCTTCACTGCAGAGAGGCTGGGGAGCTGCAACTCCTTCTGAGTCCTTCTGTGGTGGGAGAAGTGCTGGTTGAGCAGCATCTCCTCTCACAAGTCTGCTTTTGTATGGCAGGAGAGGAGGAGGGGACACCTCCCTCTTACACATCCTTACACCCAGCTCGTGAGGCACATGCGCCAGCAACTGGTTAAGAAGAAAGATGAAGGGTTGCGGGGCTTGGGGGAGTGGGAAGTCCCTTTGCTTTGAGGAGATTAATTTTCAAGACAAAGTAAAACACAAGGTGATAGCCTTTCAAAATTGCCTTCCAGCCGTGACAGGCAATGGTTAGATTAATTAGATTAGAATGCTCTTTTATATTCGGCAGATGGGCTGGGACAAGGTGGGGTGGGGGGCTGGGAGAGAAGGTGGTTTTTTTTTTCCCCAGTACTGCTGTTTTCTAATGAACACAGGTGTTTGGTGTGTGGCAAAGCCCAGTGGCCAGCAAAACTCCTCCCAAGGGCCTGAGTGGACTTTGGAAAGCAAAGCTGGAGCAAAGGACTGCTGCAGAAGGTCATGGAGAGAAACTGTCCATGGTCCCAAAGACAGCAGAAACAATAGATATGAAATGTAAGACGTGAGATGCAACATGACCAGGATGAGGGTTTTCTCCTTTTTGTAGAAGGTGTAGGTGAAATGATAGGAAAATACAGTTTTGGTACCCAACGAATGACTTCTGAAGGAAGCTGTATCCGTTTCTAGCAGAGCATGAAAAGAGCTTCACTGAAAGCTTTATGTTTACATGTTTTTTTAATGTCCACCTAACCTTCAGAACTCCTTTTTTCCAAGGCTTTCTGGACGTAAGGAGGAGAAGCAGTCTGCACTTTGCTCCTAAGGACATTGGAAACAGTGGGGACAGAAAAATACACAGGTGGAAGATACATCTAGGATGGAGCAAGAAAAATGTGGGGTAAAGCCACAAATTAACAAATGTCTTACAAGGGAGACCTGTTGTTCCTGAAGTTTTGCTACTGAATAATTTTACCCATCTTCAAGCATCAAAATATTCCATGCCAAATAAGACTCCTTACTTTCATGTCTAATTGATAGAAGTAGACATCTCTAAGGATGCTTCTCTGACATTTAGATGGGATGAAATACTTAGATTTGTTCCCCTTAATTGACTATGAATGAAGCCAATGCGACCAATTGTCACTATTAAATCCCAAACTACAGCAGAACAACCGCAGATGTTTTTAATTCATTCCCAACTTCTGACAAATTGGAAGATGTTCTCCTTCAAAGCATGTTGTCCATGGAGCATGAGCTCTGACTTAAAGAGGAATTTTGCTGATCTTGGGTGACCTTTCAAGATGTAGGCTGTCCATCGATGTTGCTATGGTGCTGTAAGGTCACGAGATAGTCTCCAGACTTGGTCCATGACACTCAGCATCCACAGTCTGAGTTTGGGCTCAGATTGCTTGCAGTCATCTCTGCTTGTCCTTCCAGTGAGAGTAGTCAGGGCTGGTGGACACAGCATAATGTAAACCACTATGGAGATGCAGTTAGGCCGCAGTTGTTCATAAATTATTTATGTGCAAATCAGAAAACAGCCAGACTTTGCATGGATGATGCTAGGCTAAAATGCTGAATAACTCAGCAAGTCAGAGCAATAAAAACAGCAACCTAATGCGAACATGGAACTTGAGATCCAAATAGCCCAAACAAGACTTGAGGCTTTAACTGAAATATTTGCATAGAGGAGGAGCTCTGAATATCAGTCAAGATATTTGTGACACTGAATGCACAGGCAATGGCAAGTGTGAAAACAATTTGTGTAGCCAAACTAAAGGACATGTAATACAGTGGAGTAGGGCATGTTCTGTATTTTATGGGAAGTTAAAGGACAGAGTTGTTGGAGGGCTGTGTCCTACAGCTGGGTGTGTTGGAGGAGTGAACCTGGCTGGGTGAGCTAACCACAGGATAATGCTTTCTGGGTTAAGCCCTATGGAGCTGGAGGAACCTTGTGAAGAAAGACACTGATGGAAACACTTGCCACTTGAGTGGGAGCCTCTCTGAGGTGCAACGTAGATGTGTATGGACCATGTCTACCACTGCCTCTGCCTTATTGGTCTCTGACAAGGTGAAGGGACCTTTTAGAAATATCACCCTGGACTAGTTGTATGAAAAGTGTCCAACTTCCCAGAGATTCACGGTGTGCCTGCAGGCCACAGACTATTTTCTTCTCATTTCAGGCAGAGGAGGGGGAACTTTCAGAGTAACTCACAGCCAGAAGATGCATCCCAGGAGCACTGTTGCTCCATGGTGGGCAGGCTGCAGTGGGGAGCAGCGAGTACCTGTGATGCAGCAATGCCAACCTCAACAGCCCCTCCTGGCTCCATCTCCAGTATGTTAGGATTGAGCCATGCTTGACCTGCTGCTGGGAGACATTGCTTTTTGAAGGCCCTGGCTTGTTTGTCACCCACAGTACAGGTGGGAATAGGAGGTATATTGTGGTTTCTGCTCCTAGCCAGTCCATCACTGTCACCTCTCCTGGCTCCCAGCCGGTCCCAGCCAGACCATACTCTGGAGACAACATGAACACCATGTGGGCAATAGACTAAACATCTTCATCTTCCTTGCAGCTCCGTTTGCCTGTCATTTTGCCCTGTCTTCATTGTAAGTATCACTACGGATGGACCTAGAAAGCTTTTCCTAGTGGTATAAGGGAATGTTTGACCATCATAATGTCCCATCTGCCTGCTTGCAGCTTCTGAATGAGATTCTTATTTGATTCTGTGTCCTGCTCAGGACCATATCCCTCATATACTGATGGCTTTATTGCATTGCTCTGAACTGAGGGGTTTAGGGAGTTGTGGAAAAGTGTGCAGAGGAAGGAAATAACAAGGCAGAAATATGAATACCAAAGGATTTTGACTGGAGAACTGAACCTCATGGATGGATGCTCCTGCTATTGTAGGCTGTGGTCAGAGGAGCTGACCCGATCATGCACATGGGGTTGTTTGGGACTCAACTAGGACCTCCCCATCCCAAACTGCTGTTCAGCACCAGGTCAGGCAGATTACACAAACTGAACCCTGAGCACATCTGGAGGAGCGAATCTGTTGGTCATGACTGGGTAGGGTACTCTGCCTTTGTTTCCTGAGCTCTTTGGTTTTAGTTTTAAACCAGTAAGTTGGTATCTCGTGATTATACAGCCTGCTCTGTTGACTTTATCTCTTAATTATGCATGGATTATTGCAGAATTAAAGGTGCATTTATAAGGCTTTTAGAAGGAGGCTATGCTTGGCCACTGGCCCTGGAGATGAACCACTCTAATGACTTTTATCTCTCTTCCAACCAATGCAAAAAGTCTCTTTTCTCTTCAGCTTCCAAACCTGCCTGTAAATAACCTGCCTTGGAATAACCCCCCTGACCCTCCCTCCTGCCCTCCACACTCCTTCCACTCAGTTTTCTTCCTGTAATAGGTCTGAAAAGGTTGAAAGGTGCTGAACTCTTGTGAGGGGAATTCAGCTTTAAAGACCCTGAACTTCTTAGATTCCCTGAGGGGCACAGAGGAGGGGAGGAGGTGGAAGGGGGGGTGTCTTGTGCTTTAGCACAGTGACCTAAATGATACATCTCAGGTACATGTCATGTCAAATGTCATCTCTAGGGCTGGAAGTACTCTGAATAACCTGTCTGGTCAGTAGAGGTGACTGAAAATACTTATTTGCAAGCCATCGCTTTGAGCAATTCTTGCCTTTTATATTTCCTTCTTTATTTATGGGCTGGGGATTTTTTTTTCCCTCTCCTTGCACAAGACCCACCAGCTGGCTGTTGCTCTGGCAGATTGCAGAACTGTTGGATGAGCAGCAAACAGCAGCTGCAGAGCAGGAAGGAAAAAGTGACCCCCATTACTAGGTGCTTTTTGGGGGGTCAAAGTGAGAAACCATACCCAGGAACAATAGCTGAAGGCAGCAGCGCGAGCAGTATCATTTGGGCTCAGCAAGGAGGAAGACACTCAGCTGGGACCCTCCGTCTGAGCCTGGCACCCTGTGTCTTGCAAAGATAAACAGTGGTACCAGCATTATGGCCATCGTCCTTAGGCGGCTGGTTTCACCGCCCCCCCCCCCGTCCCCGCTTCCCTCTGCTGCAGAGGCTCTCACTACCTTCCCTGGGGAAGTGCCTGTTGGTTTTCCAAAGGAGGGTGTTAAGAGGTGCCTTCACAGCAGCCTCCCTGGGGGGTGAGCGCTGCCTGCTCAAGGGCTCTTCGATCTGCCAGGGAACCACCCGAAGACAAGCAGGGGGAGATGAAAACCCAGATTAATTCAAAGCAGAAATAAGGCAGAGTTGCCCCAGGAGGGTGTTTCAGCCCCCCTGTTTGTCTCTAAAAGCTAGGGAAAGCCTTTCCAGCTGGGATAAACATCCAACTTTTAAACAGGTGATGTTTAAGATGCCATTAAATAGGGAGGGAGAAGATGCTGAAGCAAAACCTGGGGTCACAGCCTGATGGAAGGGGAATCCTTTGGCCTGTGCTGTAGGGCAGACCAAATGTTTGTTACAGCCCCTCAGTCCCTCTCTGAACTGTAGTTTTCTTTCTCTTACCCATCAACACATGCTGAGCCTTCCTCTGCACCCACCACTGGCAAAATAAATCAATGCAAAGCAAGAACTGGTACATGCCCAGTACAAGCTGACCTCATGTAGACGCATCAGGACTGCTGAGACGGGAGTAAATACAGAGCTGAGTATTTCAGTCTTAGCATTGACTTCTGCACCTTTCCAGTGGGAGATGCAGGTCTTCATCTCAGCAAAACTGTGTTCTGTCCTGATGGCGAGATGGTGTTATGTGATGGGATTATTGCTTCTAGCAGGCACGCTGAAATGTGTTTTTTTTTCTGGGTGGTGGGAACTCAAAACTTGGAAGTCAGGTATGTGAACTTAAGCTCAAGAGTTTAAACCCCACCAGAGTAAGGAGGTGGCCAACAGCTGGAATGGCCTTGCCAACAGTCTCCTGGACATATCTGAGAGGGTTTTTTCCTGTACCAGTTTTCTGGAGGACAAGCAAAATCTTGCATAACAGCCATCTGATCACTACTCCTTACACAGCAGGGATTTCCAGGGGAAGACTTTCCCTAGCTTAGTGCCATCTTTTGCCCTTTTGCCAGCAGGATACAATCTGGTTTGTATCTGAACCTCATGTGTCTGAAACCTTGGGGTTTCAAGAGGGAACGAGAGGTTAGATTAAGCCTTCCCAGCAACCTCTATCCAAAAAGTTATTTTTTTTTAAATCTTACATTTACATGGTGATGGAATTTCCTTGGCTTTTTGATAAATGCTTTGAACTTCCAGCTGTTCTTGGGAAGAAAAGGAACATCAAAGGCATCTCTGTGACAGCTGTTTGTGTACCTGAGTGGATCAGGGCTGTGTTCTTCTCCTGGAGTGCTGCTATGAGACTGTGCAGGGGGACCAGGGAGGGGGAAAGTCTGAATTTAGTAATGAGGGACAAAAATCCAGTACAGGGAACCCTACCAAAAAAGCCAAATGCATCCAAGAACCTTCATATAATGCAATATTAATGTGCATATTAAGAAGACAATGTTGTGTCTGGGATTGCACGAAGCTACCTAGGGACTCTTCTCCCCTCTGGGGCTGGGGTGCCAGTTTCATCCTGGATTTACAGGGTTTTGTTTGAAGCAATGATTTATAGGGTGGTAGGAAAACCATGATCTCTCCTGAGCTTTTCCTGAGGTGCATGATGGTTTTTGTCCTTCCTGTATTTGGTTGAAATTCAATGTGCAGGGCATCACACTTGAAAACGTCATGGTCTTTTTTGGTGTTCAATTCTTGTACATTTATGAAGTGCTAAAGAAAATTAATATCCTTGCATATAAGTGCTTAAATGTAAGACACTTGCTTGGCAAAGCATGTTTGAACCAGCTTAGTTCCTATGCATCCTAACAGGGCTGAATTATACATTTAGAAATGTTTTTTAAAGTTTTTGCAAAATGTGAGGAATATTCTGATTTAATACATGATGAAACAAGTGAATAGGGAATACAAGGGTGAATTAATAACGTAAGAAATCTTTATAGCATGGTCCAGATGTTTAAATATTCAAGCTATAATAATAGCTGTCTCACTCATATCCAAAGTGGTTACAGACAATGGTTTAGACACATTCACAGAACCCTTTAAACTGGGAGATGTTGGGAGGTCCCTGACCAGCCTCCTGCTCAAAGCAGGACTGGTGTCTGAGTTGGATCCAACTTGGACATTAGATCTACTTGCTTAGGGCAAATTTTGACTCTCTCCAAGTAGAAGGGTGATGTACCCTGAAACACCTCCCTGGTGCAGGGTGCACCCAACAGAGTGTGGTTCCCCAGTCCTTTGAGTCTGTAACTACAAACTAGCAGCAAGAGGACAGCAATATGGTACAGGCACAGACCTCCGCAGGCAAGAGTCGTGGCCTTGGTTGAGGAGGAGCATACAGGAAAGATGGAAACCATCAGGAGAAGCTTGGGTGACAGCAGCAGGAGAAAGCAGAGGCACTATGTGCTCCTGCGGCTGGTGTAGTAGGCAAGGCTTGTCATGCAGGCAGGTCTATGTGTCCTCCTGGGCCAGCTCACCTCCGCTTTATCCAGCTCATTTCCAGGGTGGTCCCCGGGGTGACGATGGCGTTGGTTGTTGCTGACCAGCACAAGCTTTCCATAGCCATGAGATTGGCTCCCTCTGGAAAAGAAGGCTGGTTTAAAATCCGTAAGACTAAAGTAGATTGTCTTTCGTTGAATACTGATTTGGGCTCGTAAGTTAAGTCTTCCTCATAGTCATCAAGGTTGGCCGTTAGCAGTTAGAAAAGAAAGGGAGGGAGAAATAGGTAGAGAGGAAGAAAGCAAGAAGGCAAGACAGAAGAAGAACAAAAAGAAAATGATACCTGGAAAAGTGACAGAAGGAGCATGGGGCTGTGCAACCAGCCGCAATATCAGGATATGCTCAGAAAACCCCAAGAGATGGCAACATGGTAGCAATCCAGCTGCAGGTTGGAACAGGGCTGGTGTGGCTTCTCTTGGGAATTCAGGAGAATTTCCTGGGTTTTGTGATAGACTGGCCTTTTCATCAAACTTCACTGGAAAAACTTCTCCATCTGTCACTGTTCTCCAAGGCCCCACAGCACCTCAGTTCTGGTCGCCTCCCAGCCGTGTGCAGAGCCACATTGCACTGTGCAAGGTCCTTTGCTCGGTCTTTCCATAATTGCTTGAACTGTCTCATAACAACATTTCAAAACACTGAACAGCAACCATTTCATTGCTGAGAAAGGCAACCAAAGGATGGCTCTGAAGTTGGGGCACTGCCTGTGGGTGAGAGAGAGAGTGGGGAAGGGACTCCCGTGCCACAGATTTCTTGGATGACCTTGGGTGAATCACTTATCCTCAACCGGAGTCTTGCTTTTTAAAGAAATCAGAGCTGGTATTGCTTCCTCAGCTCAGAAAGGTTGAATGAAGATGAGCAGGTGAGGCCATAGGGCTCAGATGGGCGGTGGAAGGGCTGTGCAGGGCGGTGGAAGGGCTACAGGGTGGTGGAAGGGCTGTGCAGGGCGGTGGAAGGGCTGTGCAGAGCGGTGGAAGGGCTACAGGGCGGTGGAAGGGCTGTGCAGGGCGGTGGAAGGGCTGTGCAGGGGCTCGGAGCCAGCCGGGAGCCACCTCGCCTGGTGGGTCGCTGCGTGCAGGCAGTGTTCCCCCTGCAGGGAGCTTGCTGCAGCTCCGGAGCCTTCGGTGCTTGTGGTTTTTTTGGGAAGGCAAACTGATACAGGCAGCTAGGAAAGCAGAGTTGTGTGATTTATCACGGGGAATACGCACAACTGGCTGTTGCTTAAATAATTGCTAACGCTGTCGTGGTGTAAGGTAGGAACGACTTAGCAAGCAGCATCCATTCCTTTTGAAATCAGAGCTTCAATAAACACTTCCTGCAGGTTGTGACTGGAGAGATGAGCTGCCTGTTTTCATTTTTGGTTGCTTTTGTTTTCTTCACCACCACCACCACCACCCCCTCCTATTTTCTGGAGGAGAAAGTGTTGCTTGCAGGCAATCAATAGAAACAAACCCAGGGGATTTGAAAGTTGGAGGATCTGATTGTGCAGAACGTCCCAGTTCCAGGCCTGAAGTGACGGGGGAAGGGGAAAGGAGAAGAGAAGAGAGGAGAGGAAAGGAGAGGAGAGGAGAGGAGAGGAGAGGAGAGGAGAGGAGAGGAGAGAGGAGAGGAGAGGAGAGGAGAGGAGAGGAGAGGAGAGGAGAGGAGAGGAGAGGAGAGGAGAGGAGAGGAGAGGAAAGGAGAGGAGAGGAAAGGAGAGGAGAGGAGAGGAGAGGAGAGGAGAGGAGAGGAGAGGAGGGGAGAGGAGAGGAGAGGAGAGATAAAAAAAAAAGGAGAAAGAAGAAAAGAAAAATGAAAAGAGAAGAAAATAAAAGAAAATAAAAGCAAAGCAAAGCAAAAAGAAGAGAAGAGAAGAGAAGAGAAGAGAAGAGAAGAGAAGAGAAGAGAAGAGAAGAGAAGAGAAGAGAAGAGAAGAGAAGAGAAGAGAAGAGAAGAGAAGAGAAGAGAAGAGAAGAGAAGAGAAGAGAAGAGAAGAGAAAAGAGAGAAAAATACAAAATCAACCCCCACCACGTTAAACACTCTGACCTGAGAAAGGTTTAAGAACAGGAACAGGGTGGAGGGGATAAGAGAGAGATTGGTGACTCAGCCACTTGGCAGGCCTTTCCACAGGTCCAGTGACTTCTGGGATCTGGGAGGGATCTGTAGATCACCAGGGACCACCCTGACCTCTCCCTGGAAGAGAAAACCAGGGGTGCATTTGTGTACTTCAGCCTCACAAGCACATCTTATGCTAAAGAGCATTCAGCTTTGAAGCAAAGTTCAAGGTTTAGCCTAAATTTGGAAGGTAGGGAATGGGGAAAGGGATGGAAGAAGGTGTCTAAGTTACATGGGATGTCTGGGTCTTCTCATGGAGCATAGGGAGGGCCTAGGCAGATCCAGGAGGTTGGATGCTGGGTCTGACCTCCTAGACTGTGCAAGTGTGAGTGATCCAGTTGCAAACTTGATGCCTTATGGTGAAACAGATTTTTCTTCATTCAGCAAAAGGTCACCCCCCAAACAAGTAAAAGAAAATAAAAAGGGCAGTGACGCTGTGAAAACCAAAAGTGTTGTTCTTAATCGACTAAATGAGTGGAAAGAAAATTACTCTGAGCTGACAGACAGTCAGTTCCGTTTTTTCACTCATTTTAAACATCCATTTCTTAAAAAAAAATTAAGTGTTAAAAAAAGAATTTAATAACAAAAGTGGCATTGAGGCACGTTGATGATCAGAAACCATACCTCTTCCTTTGGAAATGCTGAAATGAAACATTTCCATTTTCCTCTGATCCTCCACCGACAGATTTTCCCCCTACATAACAAAATGAAAGAAAATCAAACCCACCAGTTAAACTGTCAGAATCTTGTAATGCATTTCAGGACCAGGGGCACGTGGTGAAAAAAAAAGATGATGGATGAAGAAAAATTACTTTGCCAGGCTCTTGTTTTCACTGCAGGAGTTACCAATGCCTGTCTGCAGGAAAGCAAAAGCAATTTTGCTACAAAACTTGTGTACTTGGGTTTGCTTTATGTGGGGACAAACATCTGGGATGCCACAGCCAGCTGCTGCCCAAACAGCCCCTGCACGATGTTGCAGTGCTCACCAACATCAAAGGCTGAATTATTCGACCTGGAGTGTGACACATCCCCAGTTTAGGAAAATGGTTCAAATAGCCCCCACCACAGCGGTAGGGATGTATAGATATGCAGGAACGCCGTCCCTCTGGGCTGTTCGCCTTGGCAGGGGGAGAGGGCGTTATGGCCGTGTTTTTTTGTGCGCTGGATGCTTGGGAGGGAGCTGATTGCCCTGAAAGCCGCCCCCAACCCTTTTATATGGTCATTAGGAGACCTGAATGGGGGAGGTGGGGGGAGCTTCTCACGCCTCCAGCCCAATCCAGCCAGCAGCCCCTCTCTCAAGTACCTGCTAACAGGTCGACTTGCCTTTGGTCTCAGTCAGGTCCCAGCGGAGACCAGGCACCATTTCCTAGGCTAATAGGTGTGAGGGGAGCCAAGAATTTCACTCTTTTTTTTTTAGGGCTTTTCAAGACAGGCTATAAACCTCTTGTTTTCGCCCTCCTTCTCTGGGTTTGTTTCTCTGTTTCCTCCCCCCACCCCCCACCCCTCCCCAGGTGGTGTTAAAAGTCAACAAGCCCCTGTATCTCAGGGCTGGCTTTTTTTTCTGGGATGCTGGAGCAAATCCACGTTGCTGGGGAGGTGGCAGTCCCACATCCTTTCGGGCTTTCCAAGTCCTCACTGGGACTTTCCCCACCTTTTGCTGCAGCAGATGATAGCCAGGCTTGGGGCAGGGTCCTTGGTACGCAGACTGCAGCCCGACAAGGCTGGCAATCCGCGTTTTCCTTCCTTGGCAGTGGTGCAGGTCAAGAAATACTGCATGACGAGCTGCAGGGATGCTAAGCTGAGGACAGCCTGGCTGGAGCAGGGGCAGGGACTGGCAGCTGGGTTTCCCCCTCCTGCCCTGGGTCACTCTTGGACCACTGGAGGTTGAACTGGATCCCAGTTTGCCTTGTAGCTCCCGATTCACCAGCCAAGCACCCAGAGCAGCAAACCCAGTGCATTAGGAGTCCTGTTGACAGCCTGGCATGGGCCGGATTCTGCTCTTCCTCTGGTTATTCCCACTGGAGCAAAATGGCTGTGAGCTGTTTTCCCAGTGCAGCAGGAGCAAGGAGGGATCGGGCCCAAATCTGAGGCT
This sequence comes from Falco rusticolus, assembly GCF_015220075.1. Taxonomy (NCBI): domain Eukaryota; kingdom Metazoa; phylum Chordata; class Aves; order Falconiformes; family Falconidae; genus Falco; species Falco rusticolus. The sequence continues at coordinate 53,379,626 of NC_051190.1, read as the reverse complement.
GATTCCGTGGTTTTGGCTTGGATCACGGGTGTTGCTCCCCTCACCAACCTTTTCTGTTTTTTAAAATTTGAACGACCCAGACCTGGAACATGGTTTTCTCCCCTCTCAGAGTGTTAACACTGGAGTAATTACTGTTACCTTTTCCCTATAGGAATTGCTGGATGGTGTTGAGAAAAAGTTGGTATTTGCTAACCAGCTTTGCAAAGACCTTCTCCTTCAGAGGTTGTTTGGGCTCTGCTCTCGAAAGACCTGATTTCGATGCTGTGGCTGCTAGAGAGCAGTGGGGCTGCTCTGCCTCTTTGCTTTTCTGTGGACGATGGAGAGCTGTAGCTCTGATGTCCTTACCCCTGGCCATGGGAAAGAGGGATGTGATGGTCCATGCACCAGGTAAATGTCTTGGTTTCTCCAGCCACCACCATAAAAAAGATACTTACCAGCAGCCCCTCAGGTCACTGGGTGGAGGGTGACTTCCGAAGAGGGTAGGTGAGCCATTAGGTCCGTGTGCCATTTCATCTGGTGTCTTCTTTTAGCCAGTCTCCCTCCCTCAGTTTCTCCACCGGCAAGCCAGGGATGGTGAGCCACAGCTCTGAGCTGAGCTTTGGGAGCTGCAATGTAGTTTTGTTTGAAAGGGCTTTAAGTTCTCTCCCCTCCTGCATTACACTGTCTTTTTTACCCCACTGCAGGAGAGGACTCAGACCTCAAGACATTTTCTATTTCAGTGTAAGTTTTTTTCATTGCAGACTTGACTTTTAACTCTTCCATGTGCTGTTTCTAACACTGGAAAGGGGGAATGACAGGATGGCATCCAGAGGTCTCTTCCAGCCACCATCTCCAGGACTTTTTCTACTTGTCAACTCTTCCCCTCCTGACAGCATCATTCATCCTCCTTGTCCCAGTGCAGTGGTAGGCAGAAACACCAAAGCCCCTTGCAGGGGTTGGCAGGGGAAAAAATTCCTGTGTAGTGCTCAGAAAAATCCCATCAGTATGTGCTTTTGAGGGACACCCAGAGACATTCCCTACAGAAAGCCTTAGATCTTATAGAAAAGAGGCCGTCCAACAGTGGTGAAGAACTATGAAAAAAATCCTTATATCAGGGGACCCTAAAGGAGTGCCTTTCTGACCAGGATAAGGCAGGTCTCAAGACAGCAAGGGATAGTCTGGGCTTAGACAAAAGCTTGGCAGTGTCATTCCTTCTCTGACCACATTGGCTTCCCCAGAAAAGAAACAGGCACTTTGCCCTCACTTCTCTTGACCGTTTAGACTAGAAGACCCTCCAAACGCCTTAGGTGCCTCCTGCTGAGGGCAATGCAAGAGAACACCTTTGTGGACATGAGGCTGGGGACGCTGTCATTTAAAAACCTTGGAAAGATGAGGATGAACTCTTAACAGGGTCTCTGAACCCTCATGTCCAGCAGAGATGAATGATCTTTCTTAACTGTTGCCTGGAGGACAGCAGATCCCTCTCTCATGCATTTTTTTTGTCCATGGACTGGGTTTTGAACACCACTGTGGAGGTGGTGGGGACAGGTGGGGACTGGAGGGATCATCCCCTGGGGATGTGCAACCTGGGGTGTGGCGTACAGAGGGTTAATTGTATTAGAGTGAATACCTGAGGAATTAATAATGATTTGCTGTTCATCAGGCAGCCTTCCTTGAGAAATGTAATGCAAGAAAAGACACGTTAGGAAGTGCCAGAAAAATGCAGCAAAAAAAGAAATTGTGGGTGTGGGGGGGTGGTGGTGGTGTGAGGAAGCAGTCTGGAACCTTGGCTGGGCTGGCTCCAGGAGTCACACAAGACGTTTGATTGCCTGCTGGAGGGGGCCACCCAGCACCCCCAGGGCCTGACTCTGCCCTTTGCTCAGCTCCACCAGCCTCCTGGAGACTAAAGGGTTGTAGGGGCTTTCATGCAGGGCACGACCTGGCTTGCTGTGGTGCTGCAGTTCCGTAAAAGGTAAAAGGAGCCTGGAGAAAGCATCTGTCTGTGCTGGGAAGGAGAGGCACAACCGTGGTATGACAAGTATTTGTGCCGAGGATAGATCATCTGGGTTCCCGTCAGGGTGAAAGGGAGGGATGCAAGCCCCACACAAGCCATGCACGGCTGTAGCGGAATGTCCCCATCTAGGGAACTCCTTGCTGCAGGACACTACTGTGCTATCATAAAGAAGAAAAGAGAAAAAAAAAAAAAAGAGAAATAAAGCACTTTAGAAAAGTGATAAAAGCATCTGAAGGTCTGCTTGGACCTCTGAGCTCTTAAAAATGCTCATGTTTCAGGGTATAGGGAGGTGAAGCAGAAGTGTTTAACAACTAGCCCTAACTTCGTACATTAAGGGTAGATGTAGACAGCCACCTTGGCGTGGGAGCATCTCTGAAACTTGAATGTCCCTGCTACCGTAGGGATGCCCTCGGAGGGATGGCAGTGCTGCAAACCCCGCTGCACAGAGAGGGATGCTGAGGTGCAGGGAGGTGGCTGAGTGATTTGGCAGGACACATGCAGATAGCCCGCAGCTGCCCCAGGCCCTAAGTGTGCCTCCACAATAGTCCCCTTATTCCCCCTCTGGGCACTCGTCCAACTTGCCATGACAATGCCCTTCCAGGGAAGTTGGGTGTCAGAGGGTGGGGGGGACTCGGCAAGATGAGACATTCCTGCTTGGCATCCTGTCCCCCACGGGGGCTGTCCCTAGTCCCCTGTTTCTTTTCTTTGGGAAATGAAATCCTTTGGTTTGCATCAGTCCCACGTTGCCCTCCTTGTGCTTGTTGGTTCCCACCACTGGCTTTCCCTAAGCTGGGGCTTGCGTTAGCCTGGGACCTGCTTGCTAACGGTATTTTGGCAGCAAAAGACAAGAGACATGTCATGCACTTCCCGACGGGCACCATGTAATGGCAGGGACGTCCAGAAGTTTTGAGGGCATTTTTTTCCCCCTCCCTTTTTAGAGGCTTTTGGGGTACCTACCCTAGTTATTAAGCAAGCCCACAACGTCAATGCAATCTACTGCCTGTCTTCTGCTTTCTCTCCCACCCTCTTCCCCCCTGAAGTGCAAGATCTGTCTTTGGCAGGTTGGAAATGGCCCAGGCTGGACGTCAGCTCCGCTATCAGAGAACTGATGCAGCCATTTCTGGTGTCAAGGTATATATTTCGATAGCCAAGGTGCTGCTCCCAACTCCCTTGTCTGTCACCCGCTCGGAGGAGGCAGCTGCCTCGTGCTTCTGGTTTGGAGCCAGCCCATGGACCAATGCTGCTTTCCTGCCGGGCTAGAAGCTCGTGACACTGCCAAACAGCTGATGAGCCATTTCACAGCCATCTCTTTCTCTGCCTTTTGCTTGGCATGATTTTTGTCTTGCTACCAGCAAGTTGTTGGAACATGGGAGATGTCTGATTTTGAGAAGAAATTTGTAATTGTACCATGTCCAAAAATCATGCAATAGAAAGAAAATATCTGGTGACTTCACAGACATCTATTTCATTGACCTTAGTGGGTATCAGGAATTCATTTAATTAACACCTTGCACCAGCCTTAAAATGCAGAGATTGGACCCTAGCTCTTGGATTTGCAGGGCTCATATAATCCTTCCTATATGACTTTTCCTGAAACTGGCATTCCTGTGAGGAAAGCAGGAAAAAAAAATAATCAGGACAATTTGTGTCCATTTACAGATCTGTGGTTCAACACCCCAGCTCATTCTCTCCTTTCTAATTGCTGCTTTCTTCTCTTCTTGGGCTCCTTTGTTTCTCTCTGCAAGCAGCCACAGCTTTCAGATGTTTTAGGGTCATTCCTCCATGTGCTGCAATGCTAATTATTTCTTCTGCCCTAATTCAGTTTTACATATCGCTCCCAGCCACACGGGCCACGTAGTGCACACAAGCACGCTCTCTGCATTCACATGATAAAACCTCCCCACAGACACAGGCAGGACAACACAAAGCCAGAGGATCCTGACGCCGGAGAGCAACCCACGGTTTCTGTCGTGCTGCCATCGCTTCGTAATCGTGCCATCTTAATTAGAGGGTTTCCAAAGCTAGAAATCTGGTGCAGCCGGGTACCAAATTTGCCCCATGAAGTCTTTGGAATGATGAAGATAGCATTGACAATCATTGCCAAGACTCCCTTCCTTGATGTTTATTATGGCCTGTCCGCAGCATCCAAAAGATATTAAGTGGAAACTACCCAAAAGACTTTCCGGTTAATGAATGATTGGTGAAAAGCTCTCTCTTCCAGAAATGACCAATATTAGAATCGGTGCTGATGTCATGTAACAACTCCCATTCAGGAAAACTATTGAAAACAGTCCAAATTCCTCAGAACTGTTAAATCTCTTTTAATTTCTCCTCTTTGTGTATATATAAGCTGTGGGGGTTTTGTTTGTTTGTTTATTTCCCTCTTGTGGAGAGTGAGCTTTAATTTAATTTGCATGTTGGGTTGCTGCTCTTTTTGTGTTGCATTTAATATATTCAGATCATTTGGGGAGCCTGAGGTTTGGAGGCGGCGGAGAGTGAGATTGTTTCCATTGATGAATGTGGCTTTCAGAAAAGAAACGAAAAAGTTGAGGAAAATAAGTTCCATGAGTGCCAGCATGGGCAAGGAAACAGAGGATTTTTTTTTTTTCCTTGCATTTTTCCCAGGTAAAATCAGCAAAAAGACCATCCTTACTCCTTTTGTTTGTTTTTGTTGTTTTTGTTTTTTTGGGTTTTTTTTAATGGCATCTGCTTTAATAACAATAATTGCAGTGATGGCAAGAAAACAACAGCCTAGGCAGGGATTAAGGTAGATAGGTCCTAAGGAGCAATTAATCAGAAGAATTAATGGAGATGTGCAGCTCCTAGCCAAAAATATACTGGGAAATTAATACAGAGAGGCTTACGCAGAGCTCTCCACGCACAGCGTTGGGTCTTGTGTGTTCGGATGGTGTTTTGCAACCTAAGCACTGTCTGCAAGGATGAGGGGCTGTGGGATGGGGATGCACAGCATGTTTTCTGATATATAAACCACTCTTCCTTAAGATCATTTCTTCCCTCTCCCATCAGTTCCTCAGACCTGCTTCTTTTCAAAGCAGTATTTGTAATTTCATGTTTTAGAGCCTGAAATGAGCGATGTGTTACAAGGAGGAGGTTTCATCCTGGCTGAAGGAGGAGGTGGTAAAGCTGAGGACTCCTTGCTGAGGACCCTTGTCTCTCCTAAAGAAGGATTTAGTATTTTTGAAGGGGAAAGAAAAAGCAGCTGTAGGAAGGCTTGTCCCTGGCTAGCAAAAGGCTGTGTGATCTAACCAGATTTTGCCATCCTGAGCTGCTGAGGTTTGGTGTGGTTGAAAGACACACCGTGCACCTGCACCCGGGGTCAGCCTTGCAAATTCTGCATTTGCAATGGTCTTTGGGAACATGTGGCCAAATCCAGACTTGCCTTTCAAAATGAAAGAGGAGGGTCCCTCAAAGGGACCTTGGGGATGTTTATTTTTTTCTTCCCTTCCCCCCAAAATACACATTTAGAAAGTGCACCTGTCGCCTGCCCAAGGGGTGCATCTGGGGGATGTGAGGACTGGCGAGAGGTGATGCTCAGGGATGCCCAGATGAGGGTCAAACGCCTGCATTTCCCACTTAATGCCGGCGACCCGTCCATGCTCCAATGTGAATTCCTGGAGACAATGCCAGCCGTCCGCAGCCGGTGAAAGGCTCCCGTCCTGCTGGGTCTTTGGGGAGATAACCCCGCCAAAACCCCCGCAAGCCTCCGCCGAGCGCCTGCAGCCCTCCCGCCGGGGAACCCGCAGGATTGTATCCCCCGTGTTTGCAAATTGTGTGTGTGGCACCATTAAGAATTGATATGCTCGATATGAATGGCCATACTTCAAAACGCCTGAATAGACCCTGAGCTCACCACCATCCCCCCCCCTCCCCCCCCCCCAAAAAAAAAACCAACATTGTTGAAAAAGTCCCCTACTCAGCCTGGGAGGGAAAGTTTGTGTATCAATCTAGTTTATAATAGTGTAATTTAGTGTCTAGGCCTGGGCTCTGGTGGTGATATTGTACTGCAATGAATGAAACAGAGGGCTCCAGGCTGAGCAAGAGCTCGAGGACCCGGCTGGCTCTATTCAGGCCAAACTAATCGGCTTCAGCTCAGCTCTCCGCCAAAGCTCCCCTCTCAGTAGTGGGTTTTTCTCTGGGTTTTTGTTACTGTTTCTTAAAGAGCTCAGCTGGCTGCTGAGGCTGAAAAGAATCAAATTATTAAAGATTTTGTGGAAAATCCAGTGAGAATGGGCCCATGCAAGAATAATAGCATTGTGCCACCGTGGGCCATTCCCAGCTTCCAGTCGGGAGAAATTGTCAACTCTGTCTTTGTTTTCTTAACCCTTTCAATGGAAACAAAATAATATTTAGCTCAGCACAAAATACTTTCTTTTTAATTTCTAATCCTTTCAGGTTCTTTTTTTTTTTTTTTTCCCTTCTCCTCCTCCTCTTCCTCCCTCCCTCTCTCTTTCTCTCTCCCCCTCTCCCTGTTTTTGTTGGCTGTCTTCTGAAATACATTTATATACCTCATACAATCCCCTTTTCCTTGCCAGTTGGCCAGAGGGGCATCTGTTATCAGGAAAGCCCCTTCTTTTTTAAGCAGGATGTAAAATGGGTGATGAAATCCTTTATTAACAGTCACCAATAGAGAAGGGAAGAGGAAAGGGAAATGTTTGCTTTCAAGCTTTTATTTTTAACATTTATTAGTGGTTAATAAATTGTTAGGACATTGTTCAACAGGCTGGCTATATGTGTCATGTTTTTAAATGCCTGTACATTTTAAATTCAGAGAAGGTATTTAATTGGGGCATTTTAATGTCATGAAAGGACAAGAAGGGAATCCCTGCCTGTCTCTCCATCCATCCTCAATCCATTAAGGCAGATACAGACAAGCAATTTTATCACTCTCCTCCTCTTGTGTCTAGGGAGTAAGTAGCTTTCCATTTGTGGGCGATATCTTTTCTGGGCTCTTTCTCTGCTGCATGTGCTGATTCTAAATGGGCTGAGGAGCAGCATTGTGTCGGTGATGGGAGGAAAAGGGCCCCGGCCACAGGGTGGACGTGGAACCCAGCTGTGCTGCCGGTCTCTCCAGCCTGCAGAGCAACTGGTTGTGGGGAGCTGGGCTGCACCCCATCTTTGCAGGGTAGACAAAAGCCCATGGCCATGGCTGCTTTGTGTGGGGAAGGCAAAGCTGCTGCCACCTTTTCAAGGCTTTCTCAGGAATGGAACAGAAGAAGGAGAAGGGATAAAATAACCCCCACAACAACTTGTCAAAACAACCCCCCTCCATGCCAGCCGGCCAGCACCAGGGATGGGGTGACAAAGCGCAATGCCGGATCTGCTCCTGGTGTAAACTTGACACTGGCTGAGTTAGGCGGAGGTAAACTGGACAAGCCTGTAACCTGCTGAGTTATAATGTTGATAGCAAGCCCAGTATTAGGGTATGGGGTGAAAATTAAAGGACAAAAGGGTACTCACTCTCCCATTGTGGGAGATCCCTCTAATCAGGATATTCTCCCTCAACTTTGCTCCAGTCTAACCTATTAACAACAGAACTAGGTCATCTTGGTGAATGGAGTAGATTTTCTGCCGCCTCAGTGTCTTTGAGGCTGGAAGGGATTGTGTGTTCAGTGTTACAAACAGACCTTCTGTCTTTATTTCCCGACCAACAGTGCGCCGCTTAACAAGGAGAACTGGACCAGCCATTTTTTCCCGTAACAAATGGAGGGTCCCATCCAAGCTGTCCTTGCCAGTTGGCTTTCAGACAGGGGAAGCTTATTCATGTTTTTAGACCTCAGCCAAGTTCAGTCAGGAAGCCTGAGATGTTTTAAACTGGGGGAAAGGCGCGGGTATTCAGGGCTCCCTTGCCAGCTAGGAGGAGGGAGATGTTGAATTATTTAGGTATTTTCTTGAGTTGGGTCTTTTTTGTTGTTGTTGTGGACTCCCAGGGATAGAGTTGTCTCTATCCCTGGCATAACACTGGCTTGGGAGGGAGGTATGCAAGGACTTTTTTTGTTCTCCTGGCACTCATCAGGAGGACAAGTCCACCCCTGCTTGCTTGAATCACCGACAATGGTGGGAGAAGAATGGAGCTGAGGTTGCTGGTGGTGAGGGATCTCACAGGTGAGTCACCACCAGTGTAGGTGGATATTACACTACAGCCCAAGACACTAAAACATCTTGTGATGAGCCAGACACAGAGAAGCTGTTGATTACCTTGCTTTAGAGAAGGTGTTTATTCCTCATCCCACCCCAGGATCTTTCCTCTTCAGCTGTCTGCTTTGGGGAAGGACAGAGCATCATCATGTTTTCCATCTGAGATCATGGTGCAACATCCCAGAAAAACACTTGCACTGCCTTTGTGTAATGTTGCTCCTGGCCCTTTTCAAGTCAAAAAACATCCTCAGATCTTTCAGGGTAGATGATAAGAATACTCCCTTCTAGGGAATAGCATTGCTCTATCGTAGAAATCCCACAGACATTAGCTCGTGGCCTTACGCCCGCTTTCCTAGTTAGCTAAACCTCACCTTGTTTACGATGAATGAGTGGCTGGTGTCCTGCATCCTTCTCTGCCCGTTTTCAAGCATCAGACAGAAATATCACCTATACCTGCTGAATGGCCACCTCCTGTGGATGGATATGCAGGAGAGAGCACCCTGCACTGTCCATCAGGTGCCCTGTGACTTTCCCCACTGTGATGCCCATTCCTGACCCCACAGCCACTCCTCAACATCCCCTTTTGGGACGTCTGAGATTAGGATGAAGGAGGAACACCTGGATGGGGCTACGGAAACACCGCAATGGTGTTTGATGCAGCAAAACCTTCTCAAGGACATGTCTCATCCTGGTAACACTCAGCCTGCCTCTTCACAAGCTTGGAGATCGGACAAGTCGGGTCAGCAGGAGAAGGGATCCTTCTCAAAGTGTCCTGTTACTTGTGGTCATCTCTAACTGTCCTCTTTTGTCTGCTCTTGGAGACTAGTTTTGGGGCTCAGGAGCCTTTTGGTCTGATCTATTTGAGCTGTTCTTGAGCTGTAGGATGCTCTTGTAACTGCTACAGCCAGTGCTGAAGATATTGTAATACAGGAGACAATGTGTCCTAAACTTGGCTATATGCCTGGATTAGAAATTAAAGGCAAATAAGGCAACCTAAGCTCTGGAACTGCATCAAAGGCAAATCCAGGCTAAACGGGAAGGATCCAATTTCACACTTAAGTTTGTTAAATAGGTGGGTGGTGGTTGCTGGTGGTGCACACGTCCCTTTATTAACAATTTAAAAATGAAAGGTCCCTGCCTGGAGATAGCTGGGGGATCAGACCTTTTTCTGGCTGCCTTGCCATAAGTAATCCTTACTCATGCAAGGTTCTGACTAGAATCGACAGAGCTGCTCACATGCACAAGGACCATCCTGGATAAACGGAATGTAACGGCAAAAATGATGGGAAAATTGCAAGGAGAGTAAGACATGCTTGGCAGACCCAGCACAGCAAAAAATAATCCGACAAATCTAGCTCTTTCTTTTGCACTTGTGAGTAGTCCACAAGCAAATAACACCCAGCCAGAAATTGTTCAGCTGTTTGTTCAGGCAAACATGTTTTTCATTTTGGATGCCTTCTGAATTTTGCTGAAATAAATTATACTTCAGTGTGTGCCTCTTGCACAGAGCCTCTGCCTGCTCTCCCTGAAGCACACGTCAGTTAAGGGTGACAATTGGCAGAAGAGATTTTGACAGATGATTTTTTTTCTGGTGAAAATCATGTCATCCTTAATGGGTATTCATTAAAGCGGGAGTTTGTAGAGCTTCCACTGACACTGTTTTGGTACATAATTCACATACAGATTACTTTTTGTAATGTGAAAAACAAAGGGTCTGTATAACCTTAGAAAAAGTTTAATAGTTTCGTTCAAGGGCTCTTACATATGTTTGTTCACAGTGTTCACTGGATGTGAATTATAAAAGGTGCTTTCTCCACCTACATCAACATCAGGATGAACAAATGTGACTATTAATATGCCACCTTTTGTATATATCTTTGTGTGCAATGCTGAATTCTTACTACCTTTTGGCTGATTTCTTTCTTGTTTATGGTTCTTTATGATTATGTTGCAGACCTTTTATATCTGAACACTATCCATAGCATTCCCATTCTCAGCCGTGTGATAAGTAGAAAAGAAACAAAACCTCTTCCCTGGATTTTTAGTACTTGGAATCAGCTTTGACAAAGAACCTCACAAGGACTCAGAAAATAGAAAACAAATTGCATGAATCCAGCACAAACTATTTCTAAGATGTCATGATTTTTAAACAGATCTTGTAATTTTAGCAGGGAAATGACTGGAGAAGCTAGGCTGCTTGGCAAGGGCAGTGCTGTGGTATGCTACATGAAATGGTCCTATAAACAAAAGGAGGTAATTAAAATACATTTGCCAGAAAAGAGCCCAGATTTCCCATGCAACGTGCAATACTATCTACACAGCAGAGCTTTTCCTTTCTGTGCTCCCCTCAGCTCCTTGGTTTTATCATCTCTCAGTCAGAGGCAAGCAAGACAATAGACATTCTTTGAGAAATTCACTACAGGGGATACGAAGCTAAGGTTTGTGGTGCCAGTTTTACATCTCCTTAGGACTTGTCTTCATGGCAAATGTGACCAGAATAGCTATTTTAGAATTAGCTTTCTATGGTGTCACTATTCCAGAGGAAAGAGATTTTATTCCAGATGAATTACCCTGTTCAGGAAAGCACTTGTTATTTTGCAACTGAAACACGTATGTGTGGAACAGCACATGGTGATGTATGGGGAACCCTGATATGAGGAGGGTCAGCACCAGCATGGCTGCACTAATGCCCTGCTCAGATCATGCTCTGATCTGCAGCATCATGTCGTTACATGCCCCCAGCAAAAATAGGGTATTCCTCAGTAAAATGTAGTTGCCTAAAATGCCCTGCCCAGTGTGAGCTGGCTGGACACCGTGTCTCTCTGCAGGTGTTGGGGTGGCAGGGTGCTCCAGAAGGCTGTTGGTCTCAGCTCCCTCAGGTATCCTAGGGTGGGCAAACCGCTTTGTGTTAACATTTGCCTCTCTGCCGATTACAAAGGAAGCCAAAATTCAGAGCTTAATCTAGATTTGCAAGAGTGGTGATGAAACCAATCCTTCTTCAGGTGACTTCTGTTCTCAGACAGGGGGTGGGACTCACCCTCCCCAGTTCAGGTCAGGGTACACATTGCTTTTGCAGGGCTGAACACACCTAAGGTAAAAGTTGTTGCAGTCCCTGTGATAAAGGTTTAAAATGCCAGCAGGTCACCTGTAGACAAAATCTTGGCACCTGAGTTCGGTTGTGTATCTGAGCTTCTTAGAAGTTACCACCTTCTCATGAATTTCCCTACATCGTTACCTCTTGCCAAGCAGTGTCTTTTGTGTGGCTCAGTTCCCACCACCTGCATGTTCTCTGCTGGATTTAGTGTGTGTTTAAGTGGATCAACTGGCCCTTGCCTTCGGCTGGGAAGCTGGCCACCGCTGCCTGGTAGTGACCTGCCTGCAGAAGCATCCATCCTGTCCATGATGGAGTTGATGCTTCTTTTTCGTTAACCATGTATGACCCATGGGGAATGATAAAACAAAATAACACGCTACCTTCAGGCAGCATCAGAAAGCATCTCTGAGCCACAGGACCTCCCGGGACAGTACCCCAGAGGACGCATGCCTGCATGGTTTCTACCACTTGGATGGAAAATGAGTAAATATAGCAGCTTTGGGGGGAGAGAAGAGAGTGAGGATGTTCTCCTCTAGTCAAGTATTGTTGGGGAAACTGGTCATACCCTCGACCTTGTGGTGAAAGATGCTTTATTAATGCTGAGGAAAATCAATGCTAGAATAGATATGGGCCAGTCAGAGTTTGTGGGGAGGCAGAATATTTTTTTATTAGGCCATCTGATACAACTGGAGCAAAGAGATGTGCTTCTGGGTACACAAGATCTTCTTTTCATCTAGATTAGTCAAAATTAGGAGAGATCAGACAAATGAAGTATGTAGATTAGATTGTGCCCTGTGGTGGTAAATGGTTTTTCAGCCTCCTAGCTGTGACGTAGGCTGAGCCTTATCTCATCAAGCTATGCTCAGAATGAACCTCAGGGGCCTTTTCCAGGTACAAGCATTTGTACAGGTTGGCCTTATGTGAAATACAGTTCCTAAGGATGTCAATGGATGGCTCTGGAGAATATGGGCTGAAAGGTTAGTGTGTTGCAAGACCGATTCCCTACTCAATACATGGATCAAATGTTTCTCCTTGTTGCCAGAAGGCATCTTACAAGGGTTAGGTTGAAAGACTGGCCCTTGGGATGAAGGGGATTCAATCCCTGTGACGCAAACGCAACATTGGGGAAATTATTTGATGTAGGACCTACCTCACATTGCCTATCAAAAAATAATGCCTAATCCAAGCTAGTCTTGAACCTTCTACAGTTAATTAGAGAGATCTAGTTGTCTAGCAAGTGATTTATCCCGTCGGTGTCAGAGGCAGTCCAAGACTGTAAGCTCAAGGTGTGGCAAATCAAAGACTCATTTCAGCAAGCTTTGCAGAGTGAGGCATGCCCATCTGTCTCTCCCGAGGGTAGCAAGAGGCTTGATACCTGAATTTGAGAAGACCAAAGTCAGGTGAAATGACTCGTCTTTTGGGTCTTTGTGCTTCAGCTCCTCATTTGTGAAATAAAGTTAAGTGCACTCTACTCCATCAGAGAAGGTGTGGATAGAAATACTGTGTTTGCTGTGGTCACAGAGCTGGAAGGGCAGTGTAGGTTAATTATCCTGACATCTGCTGTCTACTGCCTTGGTGGACAGCGGGTGAAGGCATGCAGTTCAGAGAAGGCAACCTATACAGTAAACCTCATCCCTGTTTCTGCAGGCTCACTACCCAAAATCAAATGCCACCACTGGGAGGCATCACTGGCAGGAGAGTTCAGTTACGCTCAGGAGTTTGGACTACAGCTGGTGAAGAAACCAACCTGGTCCTAGCATAAGGAAGTGCTCCAGCTTGCCTAAAGCAAAGTTGACTTGGGGAATTTTTGTAGGTGTTGATTCACTATCCAAGAAATAGTGGTGGAAGACCATGGAGAACTGTTGTCACAGTTTTGATGCCTAACATGACCTCATGAGTAGGTCAGTCCATCATTGTGCTGTCACTTTTAGCCTTCTGAACCGGGCTGAAGTGCTGATCTAAAACCCTTGTCTAACACAGGTGAACAAAGAGTGTGTGTTGCTATGGGAACGCTTTTGGTGGTGGGTACTTTACAGCCTACGACAGCTACTAACAGACCTGTGTACCTTAGTGAATCCCTTAGCAAATAGGGATAGTGATAGTCAGCCAGCGCTGTGCTGTACTTCAGTGCTTGGGGTGCCAAGAACCACGGGAAAACAATGTAGTGTGGGCCACCAGCTGAGAACGAAGCTAATTGTGGTACATTTTTTTCTTGCCTTTTTTTTTTTCCATTCCACGAGTAGACAATTCCATAAAGAAATCATATACTGGTGACTCTTCAGCTTTAGAGTCTGGACAGATTAACTGGAACCAGTAAAGGTGTGTCCTCTCCATCAGTGCTGCAGGTCTAAGACCTAAAGATCTTGAGAAGGTTTCTACGCTAGTCATACAGTGGAGGATTAGGAGGAATCACTGGCAGTGCTTCTGTAGGATTACTTTCCAGCTGCTGGTTTGAATGCTGTGACTCTTCTCTTTAGTCAGCTTTTGCTCTGGAGGACTGTGGGGGTTAACCAACCCTCTGCTCCACCTGAAACTCTGCTGCTGAGTGCAGAGGAGCTTCTTATGAAGCCCGGTGGGAAAAAAAACCTTTTTTCCCATATTTTCGTTAGGAAAGGAGAAATCAAGACCTGACTGATCACCATTCCTTGGATGTCCTCTGAAGTGAAATGAGAGAGGGCAGAAAGAAGACTGGGATGAGGGAGATGGGCTTGAAGCCAGGACTGGAATTCTTAAGATTTTGTTTGTATTCCCTGTTTCTCTGCACCACCACCACCACCCCCGAGATATTTTCATTCTTTGTAAATAGGGTTTGTGTTATTTATCTTTCCTATCTATTTTTAACATCTATGGGGCACACAGTGCCTATCATTATGTACATGCACAGTAGCCCAGCTTTGATTATGCCATAATAGAAATAAAAAAAAGAATTTTCTTGAGACCATTGTGGCAGAAAGACACCTTAGTACCAACTGCGTTGAACGCCTTTGCTGCACTAAAGCTGTGCAACATATCTCTGAGATTTGAGCCTTTTTTTGTGTTTGTATAGCCCCGAGCACAATGGAGACAATATAATTGCAGAATCTAGGCTCTGTTTGAAGGTAACAGCTGAACACTGTGACTAGCATTGCAGCGTAGGGGACAATACACACCTGCTGGCAGTTGTCCTCTACCCGGACAATAGTCATGCAACTGCTCATGTGCATTCCCCAGGACAGGGATGGTAGGCAACAGAATTTTTAGAGCAGAAGGAATTGCATATGCTGGTAATAAGAGGCGGTTTACACAAGCATTACAGACCTAGACTTGTCCCTGTTCCAGTCTGCAGTCACTGTACCATTCATCGCCTCAGTGGAGTGAGCGGTGAGAACCATCCCCAGTTCATTTCAGTGCTGTCAGCAGTTTCCAGTGAAATCCAGTGTCTGAGGCATCAAGAAGACATCCGTTGTCTTGTCAGACACATTTTGGGCTCTTTTTTATTGAATGGCAGATCTATGATTGAAGTGGGAGGTGTGACGGTGCTTCCAGCAAACTGAACGGCACTGTGCCTGGGAAGATACACATGAAGCCTGTGTCCGGGAAGATAAACATCCTTCTTGAGACACCAGCACAGCAGGCACAGCCCGGGAGGATGTGCTTGCTTGCGAAGAATCATTCAGCCACCAGATGTCTCTCCATGCTACCCTGGTGAACAAGGAAGACAAAACTGGAACTCCAAGTCATACAGAAAAAAATCCTCATTTGCCGTTTCTAACGCTTGTCTTTATTAAACACCTTCTGCCGGGAGTTGGCTTTACACCACCTCAGGAGATACTCTGCTTCAGGGGTGGTGTTTGATGCGTCTCCTTGGGTTGAGGAGACTGGAATAGATATTCTCTGTAGCTTTGTAAATCAAAGGGTTTTGTCTGCCCATGACTATACATGACAGCGCTGTTGAAAGATTAGTACTAAGAAGGTCGCTGAGGAGGTCAGAGGAGCTTTATGGAAGTGGTGGTCTTTAATGAAGGGCTTCAAAATGGGGACTAAGACGTAGTAGTCGAAGAAATCCAACCATGAATATAGAGCATGGAGAACAAGACTAGAGAGGACTAATTTCCAACATGCATTGTTTCTGCTGACTGCTGGTTCTCAAGCTTTTCATCCTTCAGATACCCTATACTCAGTCTGGAGTCTGAAGCAACTTTTGCCTGCTGTTTATTTTGAGAAGTTTATGGTTAGAGACCATCATGTCAGCCTGACATTTTAGGGTATTGCAAACAAAAGGGGAGACTGCACATTTCTGACGCTAAGAGATCATGGCCCTGGAATAAGTAAGTGCAGCTTCCTCTGTCCTCACCATTTGTGAGTGACTTCAGTTCCTAATGTGTTAGATCTTTTTTCCCAAAGCATGTTCTCTCTTCTTCTGCAGGACAGTCACATCTTTCCTAAAAAACTGCAGCATGAGCTGAGTTTGTGGTACTTGTGGAGTTACAGCCCCTTAAATTTACTTTTCAAAGTCACCCCCAATTTGGATTTACAATCAGCTCCTGAATCTGCCAGGAAGCCCTTCTCTTGTGGAAGTGAAAAGACAACAGCTCTTATGACTTTGGATCTGGAAGAGGAGTCCACTCATCACCCGGCACACTCTGAAAGTGTCCTTGCTAAGGAAGGCTTAGCAAGATGCGCACTAGGTTTGAACTGCCTAGATTCCTTGCAACCACAGGGTCAAAATCCAGCTGACTCAACCCAAGCTTGTTGTGCTTCTTCAGCAGCTGAGTAGAGTCTGTTCAGATTACTCCCACTAAGGATGTATTGATTCATGGTCTCGACAGACGTTAAGGCCATTTTTGGGTCAGAAATGGAAATTGCTTTGGTGTCCTCAGTTACAAGTGTCTCCCTAGTTAGAAGTGACCTTCATTCTTCAGGCCCTGTGATTATCAAAAACTTCTACTTATGGAAAGCATTTTAACTTCTCAAGGAGGACTATTCTGGGGGGCAGGAGCGGGCATGTAAACCTGGGGGGTTTAAAGGAAATTTTGGTGCCAAAATGGAGTTAGCCCATACAAAGTAATATTGAAATATATGTGCATTTTCTTTAGCCTTCAATACCTTTTTTTGGTATTTTTTTCATCTTCCACCTCACAGCTGAGATTCCTGCAAATTTGAGGTGAGGCTTGCAGTTTTGGGATCGTTTCATCAGCCCTAATTTACACCTCTAAAAGTTAGATGCACAGGTCCAAGTTAGTCAGCCCAGGTTTGCTTTGTAGTCAAGGGAGAGGAGAGTCACCCTTAGGGGGAGATTCATCTCTTAAAACACACAGCCAAGGCTGGCCATGCCAATCACTCGCTGGACATGTCCTGTTCTCCCTCTTGGCTGTAAAGGTTTGTTAGACTTTTAATCTTTTCAAAGTTAGGTGACATGACCAGTGTCTTCAGGATTTCTAGCCAGACTGAAAGAATAAAACAGCTTTTTCCTGGAACTCATTCACCGCTGATGCATAGAAAGAATATTAGTCTTCCCAAGTGTGTTTCATGGACATTTACATGTCGATGAATATACGATCAGCTGTGCTGGATCAGACAGAAAGTTGTGTTGGCCCCGTCTCCTGTCTCTGACAGAGGCCAAGTGTAGGTGCCTGAGGAAGAGCAGAACAGGACAAACACAGGGTGATATTTCCACTGGCATATGCCCAACTCTCAGCAACCCCCGGCTGGGATTTCTGATTGAAGAGCTGTATCTTGGAGTGTAAAAATTCCTCATGCATTTTTCTTTAGTGAATTTTGTCTGGTCGCTTTTTAAACTCAGGTAGATTTAAATATCCACAGCTCCCTGCAGCAGAGATTTCTGCTGTCAAACTACCTCCCATGAGAAGAAACACTCTTTTCTATTGTTTTCAAGCTGCTAATTACAGTAGATGGCTCCTAGTTTTAATATGATGAGAAACGGTGGATATTTGTTCTATATTCACCTCTCAGCCCTATTGTCTCCCCAGGCATGGCTGCTCCAAGGATTTCTTTTGCAGATCATGCCAGCTTGCACCCTATGGCCTCTGCTTACAGAGCAGTTCCCACCTCTTTATGCCAGCGAGGTGTAACCACATGCTTGGTGAGCTAGCAGAACTGTAACTTTTTTATTGGATTGTACTAATTGCAAGCCACAAGTGAAAAAAAGTAATTTCCTTGGCATGTTTGATAAATGATGCTAAAAGGTGGACGTTGCTTTTCTGTAGTTAAGCCATCATTGTTACTGTTACTAACTTGACGCTATGCTTGTGTTCAGGTGACTTGCATGGCATGTGCTTGACATGTACAGCTTTGTGGGCTCCTTGGGTATGGTTGTGTCTACAGGCAAATGGGCTCAGGCAGCCTACAGCCATGGCTAGGAGCTATTTTTATCTATCAGCATCACTGATGAATGTAAACAGGGTTATATAAAACCTGGTCACTTGGACTGGAAGTTCTTTAGGGCAGGGTCACCACTTCATTCTGCATTTGTACATCCCCCAGCACTAGGGTTGGTCTTCAGCCATGATGAGCCCAGAGACACCCTCACAAGAAGGAGATTATGATTGAGGGTATCATAATAACAATGGCACCTGGATCTTATTGTGTTCCTCAGATATGGAAGCATCCTAATTAAAGGGGAGGGAAAAAAAATTCAACAAAGTTGCTCAGCCGGCCTTTTGGTTGCATTTTATTCCATATGAATTTGGAATGTCTGCTGCCTTTTAATGTGTAGCCTTCCTCTCCCCTGCAGGAACAACATCTGCTGCTACGTTGAGGTGTGTCAAGCAGTCCCTGCCAGCCCGTAACAGCAGCTGGGGAACTTATTCAGAGCTCTTGAGGACCACTCAATTATCATTCATTAACAAGTCTAAAGGTTAGCTCCTTGCCAGCCTTCCATGTGCCAAACTCCTGGGTGACTGCTGTGCTTGGGGGATGGTGTTCCCACTCTGTGTCTGAACCAGTAACAACTGTGCTTATTGATTTAGCTGTTAATGTCAGCCAAAGTCCTTCCCTTACCCAATTCAGGAACTATTTACTTGTTCTGCCCTCTCTACTTCATTGAGACACCCTACTGTCCCAATGGACACTGTGGAAAGCACGCCTGAGAGAAATCCCCTACAAAGTCCAGCCTGCTATTCTGGCCCGGGTAAGCAATGTGGAAAATAACACTATCTCATCACGTCTATGTGCAAAGGGATAAGTCTTTGTCAAAAAACTTACCCATCTTTCATTCACATTGACTAGCCAAAGGCTACTGTGTAATCTCTGCTGTGAACTTGGGTCTAAAGAATGGGTCGGACCAAAGTTGCTTTTTTATTGTTGAGAGCACTCGGATGCAGGTGTATGGCTTGAGAGGGAGCAGCATGAGGAACAGAGAGGGAGCAGCAATTTCAGAGGAAGCATTTTTCCGCTGGAAACCAGGAGTTTGTTGAAATCAGAATTCCAGTGAGGTTGCTCAAGACTAGGTTAGAGCTATCAGTCACTCAGAAACAGCTGGTGACTCACCCAGGATACTGGCTGTAGGTTCAAGTCTCTGTCTGATAGGGAGGGGAGGCTTGCACTTGGATTTCCATACGCTGCCAGTTGTCCTTGCTGTGTGGCTGTTATGAGATGCTTTTTCTCACTGAAGCTATGCCATTTTGCATAAGGACCTTGATATTCCGGGGATGAAAGATGCTGCCTGCATAAACCAACTGCATTGATTAGGACAGAAAAAACAGGTTCAAGACTCTCCTTGGATGCCTGCATGAAAGAAATTCTCATTCTAACAAGTTGGCACCCCATCACTACCACCACTGTTTCCCACACACACCGGTGCTGCAGAATTGAGAATGGCTATGGCCTCACATATCCCAGGGGAAAATATCATAGGGAAAAAAATCACTTTATTCCTCAGAGCTCAGGTGCTTGGTAAGAGATACTCAACACAGCCTTGCTCTACTGCCTTTGACAAAAGAGCAGATGAAATTCAGGGTATTGGGATGTGCACGAGCCAGGGAGAATAGAACAAGGTTTCAAAGGGTCAGGTCCAGAGCACAGATCTCTTTTAGATCACTGTTAGAGTCTTTTTAAGCTTGCTGTCCTTGCACAAAACCAACTTGCAGAGAAACTGAGCTGACCTCACCTTAACACCACCAAGTTCATTAGTTAACACTTCACCTGTTGACACTCGCAGGCAAATCCCAGACCGGATTGTAGCCCTGTGGAATGCAAATCTGGCTATGTGCCTCCAAATGACTATATGATGGGGAAAAAAAAATCCACACCTGCAAATAAAAGAGATCTGTAAGCAAATTCCAAAGCCAGGCTGGGTAGCAATGAGATGGCAAAGCTTTCAAATTATTTTGGGTCACAGCTTATTTCTTTATGGCCTGGTTAGCTGCTGGTCAGGAATTGCTTTCAGCTGGTTTTTCGCAGCTTCAAAGGATGCTGTATTGGACCGATTGCTCAAGCGGGATTCAACTTGCAGATTAAGACATCTAAATTCAGGCAGCAATAAGTAGTGCACTGCCTACATGTGCTCGGAGAGCCTCGGCTCCCATTACAGCCAGTGGAGACTGAATTTTCAGCGTGCTTGTCTAAACACGGGTGTCTGGTACCATCTATGGTATCTTAGTGTAATTCCCCCGGTTAGCCACCTGCCAGTCCAGAAGGACATGTATCTCCTGAAGAGTCTGTAGCATTATATGTGCCAAGCCCATATGATATCGCAGACCCTCAGTGACAGAAGGCAGCACTCAGACCTCATGGTGAAATGAATCCCTTGTTAGACTTTACTAACGGGAATTTGAAAGTCAGACCTCAAATTTAGGCAAATTGGTCTCAATTTACTTGACTAAAACATCTAGTGCCTTTTGACATGTCTTGGGGTATCTGAGGCATCTTCCTGGAGCTGCCAGACATGATTCAGACCTGCAGGACACCCATGGTGGTTCTGGAACAGCCCCTGGAGGACATTAAAACGCCTGGAGGGCATCATATGCCTATTTGTTGTTCTGTGGGCACCTAAATTTGTGTGTTTGAACCTGTGAGTTGAATCCCACTCCTTGCCATCAGTGAAGCCTGTGTGGCAAGTCTGCAAGCTCATGGAGGCTTTGGAGGCCTTGTTCACATGCAGATTTGTCTGACTATGGGTGGTTTGTTTCCACCAGACTGGTGCGCAAGGACTCGGGGGGCTCTCAGAAGCCTTGGGCTCATTCTGCATCCACAGACCAATTTGTACATGGGCGGTGAATGTGGCACATCCCAGACTGGTTTGAGTTACTGTTCATATGCAACTAGGAAGCCTGTGCAAGGAAAGCAGTCGGGAGAGATGATGTAGTACTACCAGCAATGTGATGTGTGAACTTGGCCGTGGTTTTGCTTAGGAACAGCGTGGTCAGTACTGACTTTTTGCTTGGAACCAAACCTTTGGCCAAGTTCAGTGCACTGTTTCTTGATGAAGAAATGCGGAGCTCTCAACTGCTGATTACAGGAAGTTGGATGCTCTACTACCTCTCTGCACCCAGACCTGTGTGCACATCAATCCTTAAATTATTTTTGGGAATGAGGTTAGACCCTTGGCTCTGTGTATCAAATAGCTGCCACTTGGCAGTGGAACAATTTTAGGCGACTTCTGTGACCTAGGTTGTCACAAGCAAAGCCCATTGCCATGGTTAAATGTGGCTACAGTTAGGCTGTGCTACCTACCCATAGAGGGGAAGAAGATTGCTCTGCAAAAGATATGACCTCTACTGTTTCCTAGTGATGAAAAGTCCAAGTCATGGGGTAGCAGTGCTTTATCAACACCAGATTTTCTTTAGTTCATAAAAGAAAGGGTCTGTAGGGGTTAATAGCACATATAAGGCAAAAGTGACTGAGATGTCCACTCATTTCTTAGTTTTTCCTATTTAAGCTGGAAAAAAAATAAAAAAAAAAGGCTCTTGCTCAAACCTGGTGAAGCAGGCAACACAGCTTAACAAATAAGCTTATCTCAAGGGCTCTTAATAATAAGAATGTTTATCATTTATTTCTGGAAAATATGCTGAGTCTGGTATGCTGAAAGCTCTCTGTGGTGTTTGACCTGTGTCATTCAAAGCAAGGTGTGGGTGTGGGTTTGGGGGGGGGGGGGGAATATTTTGTCTGGGACATCACGGTATGCTACTTGTCTTCCAGTCCCTTGTCATAGGAAAGGTCTTTTTTTGTTAATAGATGTGTTCATTTAGAGTCTCTGTAGAAAAGCAGATGTCTCTAGAAGGTGATTTATACCAACTATATTCTCTATGTTTTAAATAAGTGGGATCAATCTCTGGATGTGCTCAAATCTCTCCATTGGCTATAAAGGAGTCATCAAGGACAAGCTTAGAGGAGATACCTGTTCTATGAGGGATAAAGTTGGGTGGCTTGAATTTCTCCTAAATCAGTGCCACAAGACCTGTGGGATCTGATCTGTTTCTGTTTGTATGAGTGGGGTGGGAGGTGAATAAGTACAGAGCCACTGGAAATGCTGCCCTGTCTGCCTACAGCTGTCTCCTCTGCAGCCAACCCATCACCTCTGCAACCAGCCCATCACCTCTGCAACACAGCCCATCACCTCTGTAGCCAACCCATCTCCTCTGCAGCCAACCCAGTCAAACTGAAAGTTTGAAGTTGAAGCTGTGCTGCTTTCTGAATCAAATGAGCCCATTTCATGAGGATGCCATTCCTCACTAAGGACAGAGGAATGGGAAAGGCTGCTGCAGGGTTTCTTTTGGGAACAGATTTCTCCGTACGCAGTCCATGGCAGGTGCAATGAAAGGCCAGTCATGGTAGGCTCCAGTGAAAGGAACATGGGTTCTCCATCTTGTTGTCACAGTGTCTCCTCCTGTGTGTATCCTGATGCTCGGTCCCTGCGAACTATTAACTTTTCCAGCCTGACTGTGCCCAAGGTACTAAAAAATTGGGCTCTCAACCCAATGTGCCAATAGAGGAAGAAAATGGCCTGAAATGGCAGAACCAAAATAAAATTTCTTAGAGCCTTCCAGGGGCATTGTGCAAAGTGATGTTTTGCCCATGTTGGGCTTTTCTTGCTCCAGAGAAGGAATATTTACAGTACTCATGAGCTGAGGTGGTAGTGGTTTACCACGTACCAGCTTTCAGCCATGAGTAGCCATGTGGCTGGTCTTTGTCCTCTCGATGTTTGAAGCAAGATGCATGTATTTCAGCCACCTGTCTTCACATTACAGCTGGACTCTTGGAAGGAAACTGGGGCCCCTGTCCTAGTGATGCTTAGTGGAGAAATAGGCTTGTTTAAGTGTACATGGTTTACTCATAATTGGATTGTCACCTACCACAGCAGCTGGGCATGGCTTAAATGGTGCCAAGTCAGGTGGCATCTCTTCTTCCAAATCGTGACTTCTGCCTACAGGAGGAAGGCACATTTGTTCCCCACTTCTCCCCAGCTGTATTTCAGCCCATGATATGAAACACCATCCCATCAAAACTGTGGAATGGTGGGAAAAATACCCAAACACAGATTAAAATTAATGCTTTTTTTTTTTTTTTAATTTTCATTATAAAGTTAACACATCTATCAAACTTAACTGGTAACAAAAAACAGTTACAAGACATCGCTAGTGTGCTGTCAGTAGAAAATAGGGTAAAAGCCAATGAGGTCACAAGCACAACAGCAGAGCAACAACACTGTCCCGATGAGTTATTTCCGCAAATATATACTCTTACTAATATATACATTTATTCATAAAATAAATAATCATAAAAAAAATCATCAGACTTAACAAAATACTGAGGAAAAAATGGTGACAATCCTACTTTGTACAATAGCTTTGGAATTTCAAGTTGTATCATACATGCAATCTGTACAAAGGGGTGCTCAAGTGGGGTGAGGGCAGGGGCAGGCTGGGGAAGGGTTACAGACAGTGATGTAGCTTTGAAGAAGGCGATGTAATCAGGCAGACAGTCTGTGGGAAGGGAAAGCAATAGTGAAAAAACCCACCCACAAGAAAATACTTGTCCATGACTGCTGGACAAACATGTTTTGTACCATGGGGGAATCCCCTGGGGTGCTACAGGTCTGTGTTTTATGTCTTCCACACTGCTGGTGGGCTTGTCAGATAGTCCAAAGCTACGACAGGTCTTGTTCAGGCAGGTTTTGTCCTGGGAGTGACAGAAAGTGATGCCATAAGTGATAGATCAAGTGGGTCTCCACTGAGATTAAGGGGCGTAAGGCTGAGCTGCAGTCAGCTGGGGACAGGTGGGCAATGGGGCAACCAGGGCTGGAGTAGCACACACCGATGGGAACCAGGGTTTCGGTGGGGAGGATTTAATCACCCACAGGAGGATTTCTGGAGGTTTGGGGGGGCCTGCCTTGGAAAGGCTCAGGCCTCCTCTGCTTTCCAAGTGGTAGCAGCGGGTTGCAAGTGCATGTTGGAAAGGAGATCTGACAAGATGGTGCCTTCCCTTAAAACCATGAGTGATACTCAGCTGTTTGCTAGCCTATGCCTGTAGCAGATGTGCCTTCAGTATTTTTGGTGGAGTGGAATGAATAGTGAGAAATAAATAAATACTAATAAATAATAAGAAGAAACTTGGGAAAGAAAGGAAAATGAGGAAAGCATCTCCTCACACCTTCCCCACTCTCCACTCCCATGCAGGGCTGTCCGAGACATCCCTTGGTCCACAGAGCATGTGTGAGAAAAGAAAGGTCTACAGAAACAGAGGAGGAGACCAAGTCCTGTGGAAAAGACCCTTGTGACTGTTGTGCTTCAGGAGCTTTCTCTATCTGGATGGTATTTATATAACAGCAGGATTTGGCCTTGGTGGAACTTGTCCGTTTTCACTGGGTGCTCACCAACAGCAAAAGCAGAGATGCTCCCTTGGGGGTCAAACCCATTACATACCAGTCAGTAGTGTAGATTCAAATAATTATTCTTACAGAATAGGTTTGCCCTCTGCTCCCTTTGATAAAGTAGTAAGTCTGGCATTATGGACATAATGGCTTCTGATTTATATCAGTTTTTAGTGAAAGCATAATTGAATCATCTTAAAGTCTCTAAAGACATGAGAGTTAGGAATCTGGAGTGGGATCCAGCTCATAGATTAAGACACACACTTATAGAAGCCCACAAGCATGTGCCTCCATGTGAGTTAGACATCCAAGCACCCATACCTGATGGAGATCTGGTCAGCACGGGCAGTGGAGTCCAGAGAGTGGTTCAGCTTGTCCTACAGCAGACACTTCAATTTGGGCAGCTGAATTGCTCTCTAGCCTCCACTGCTTATTGACCAGGAGCTTGACTGAGTTGCTCACCCTCAGGCATCTACTGCCATCTGAGATACGCTGGGGTTTCTGAAGCTGGCAGATAGGTCATGGGACTTAAAGGAAGCCCACAATCTTTCAGAGTAGCTTCTAGAAGCCAGTGGGGTACCCTGGAGCATCACAAATGGCTTTAGAGACCTATCTTCAATAATTTAGTTCAGCCCTAGATGCTATGTTTAGTAAAATGGATCCAGCCCATCACTGGGCTTGTATGGGAGTTAAAGCACCTAACTCACATGTAGATACCTGCATTTAAGCATCTCACTTTATAATCTGAATCCCACCCTAGGTACCACTGCCTGGGAGTTTTGGACTCTTGTTTTGCTTTGGAAAGTCTCTCTCTCCAAGGTGGAAATGCACCAAAGACACCTCTGCAAACTGCAGCAAAGTGGGAGAGGAATGACTTGTCTAAGTCCATGAAGATCCAGACGTGTCAGGAACGAGGACCAAACACCCTTTTCTAAAAATGGAGGCCATGGGAGCCTCTGTTCCCCACCAAATGGAAGTATCTGCACCCCACAGCAGTTAACAGGGGCCTGAGGCAGGAGTGTCCTGTGCCCTTGCTGAGTAGTGATTGACTGCACATCAGTAGCTCTTGTTGGAGCACACAAGAGAGGGCAGGCAACAGGAACATGGGCGAACTAGCCATGAAGAAAACAATTCAGCAAAAAGCAAGCTAGATCCCACTGTTACTGCCCAGTGAGAGATGAAAAATCTAGAAAAGACATGCTCCCATACTAAGAAGTCCCTACTATAACAGCCAAGATTTATCTTGGAGGGAGGTAGGAAATAGGAGATATATAGCTATGAGGAGGAGATGGGATCTCCTCCCACCCAGCCCACCTTCTCTCCCATCATCTAATGCTCCCTCTACAGCTTCTCATCCAAACAGCTGTTTGGGCACACGACTGACAGACCTGAGTGAACGTCCCACTCAGTACACCTGTGATGGCAAAGCATTGCCTTCTCAGCAGTGTCAGCTCTGGAGCAGGTCTCTGGAAGAGCTGGCTGTCAGTTTCCTATGGACAACCTATTTAACCAGGTGCAACGGCTGGTATCTGCAGGGCAGTTTGATTCAGTGCCTTTTCATGGCCCTGTTTTATCTTCCCAAAGCAATATCATTAAGGCATCAAGGGAAGCCTAGAGTAATTTTCATAGTGCAGAACCTAGGACTGGATTCACAACTCCTAGCTCCTGCAGAGTGCTCATGCTGTATGTAACCTTGAATATCCCCAGGAACATCAAACTCTGGATTTTCAGCACTGAAACCCCTCTTTGAAGCTAAAAATGTGACCCAAAGCTCATAGCGTTTCTCCTGTATTAGAATTTAAGGATGGGGGCATGACAAGTGTATGAACACACATGACAAATGTATTATAATCCATGGACATCTCTGTGGCAATGTATCTGAATGCACTGAAAACACCAAAAATATTTTAGATTGAGTGGCAGAAGAAACTGCTCTCTGAGGTTTGCTGATACAGAAATCCTGCAGTGCTCAGCTAAGGCTACTGCACCTCTGTCTGCAGGGCTGATATGGTTGGTGCCGGCTCAGAGACTTCTGCACCATATTGCATTTTGTGGTGTGGTTGTTGCTGCCGCCCCCTCCCATGATTAAATCCTGACTGCTTTAGTTCTGCACATGGAGATGCTCATAAGGAGCGGAAACAATTCTGGGAACTTCAAAATGCTTTGGAGAAGACTGTCAGTGCTGAGCATGACACTTAGCCATAAGAGATACATCAGGGGTCAAGTAATAGAAACTTTCATGCATTTCCCACCCTGTGTTTTTCTTTTCTCTGAGAAAGAGAAGCCCCAAATTCTAAAACTAAACTAAAACAAGAAAAAAACCCCAAACCTCTAAACATTCCATTTCTTTCATAGAAAGAGAAGAGATGAGGCCAAATTCACCCCTCGCAGGTAACTCCACTGTCTTTAATGAGGTTGAAGGTGGAACTGATGGGGCCCATCAAACCCATCTGTTCAGCTAAAGGAAAGGTTGGATAGCAGCATGTAAGAGGATGGAGTTATGTTCCTTTTTTATTTTTATTTTTTACATCTGTGTTACTTGGTTGGATAATATCTTCTCCCTTTTCCCTGGTACTGCCAGACACATCCCTGATACAAACCATCTGCCTGAGGACAAACCTCATCAGAAGTGAAGACTGAAGGGAAGGACACCATGGATCATGGAGGCTGAGTTGGCCAGCTCCCTTTTGTGGGAAATGATCTTTTCCTTTTGATCATAGACTGGTGCATTACCCAGCTCAGCTGAGGTGGAGGGGAAACTTTGACAGAAAACCATTTCCAGAGAAGTGCACAATTCAACTGTCTACACATTGGCACCTCATGTCATTTTGGACACCCTACAGTCTCTGACATATCTGCCCAGGTTTAAGGCTTGTGGGAATACTATGTCATTGAAGCAACAGATGGATCCCAATAGGATATTGTAGGGCACCTAAAATGTCACCAGATGCTTCTATTATTGAGTGAAACCATAAGTCCCCTCCGTCAGGGAGGCCCTATCATTGTCACAGAATGGGAGAACTTCAGGCAGAAGACGGCTCTGGGTTGTAGAACTAAGTTTAGTTCATCTTCTAAATGAGGCTCAACATAGGCATGACGATTCAGAGCAAGGGATGGCACCTCGCTCATCATCGACTTGATCTTTCACACCACTACTGTGGCAATCCTGGCTTGAGACATACATCTAGTATAGGCAGTGGAATGGGATCTTGGTTTCCCAGAGACACTTCCTGAATTCATATGTATTTGTGTACAATGGCCCAAGTCCCTTCTCCAAAGCCATGGGGTCAGTTGTGGGCCTGGCATGGGCACTCAGCGTGCTCCCAGAACCTTGGCTGGCTCTCTCTATTCTCTCCTCATGGGTGGCCAGAGTCAGACCCATGACTAGGACCTTCAGGTGCTCTTGGGGTGATTAACAGAATTCACACAGGCATGTTTCATTGACTTTAGTAACAGCTGCTCATTCCCTTACATTATATTGTCATGGTGGATGACTAATCACATAATAAAACCGAACAGTATGTATAGGCTTCATTAAAAATCCCTTGAATGGGGTGGAAGTCCCTATCAACTCAGCTGTTTCAAGCCTGACCCCAGCTCTGAATGGAGTACAACTTCCAGCCCATCTCAGTTGATGATCAGATTGTAGCTTCACCTCCTTGACTCATGGTGAACTTCACATCATCAGACTGTACCCTTCAAAGAGCTCATAATCTAGTATGAGCTCATGAGCTAAAGTCAGAAAAAAGACAGAGGTACACCAGAGGGCAATTTACCCAGCATAGTTTAGATACCATCCTAGGCTATAATTCGTCACCTTCTGGACTGGTTTGTTTCTTGCCATTGATCCCAGCAGAAAACTAGATAAATAGCTTAGACTAGATGACATGGCCAGATGAAACAAATTCCACTGCTGCAGTCAAAACTCTGTTTGTTCACCTCAAGAAGCAATTACTCAGCAAATGCCTAGTTTGTTTTTTTTCACCCCCGTGTTTCCCAAAGAGCTTCACCTGTTAGTGATATTGGGCTTGGTTCTGGTGCCAAAGCAGAAACAGTGGATATTAGCGTGCTGTGGATGGGCTGGGGTCAAAGTCTAGCGCCCATGCATGGAAGCCAAATCTTTCAACCCACTTCTTCACCGGTATGGTGTAAAAGGAGTTTGAAACCACCTTGCTTAAAAATATTGGGGTTAAGTAAGTTGTGGGTGTGACCCTGCTGAAGTCAATGGACTGACAGGGACTGTGACCTGCAATGATTTGCATCTTTGCTGTTGGGGCACCATTCACTGACAGAAGTACCTGGTGGGACATGTCTAACATCTCTGGCTGTGACTGCTAGCACTGTGTCACATTCAGTAGATCAGATATATCTTCCCTTGTCCCATCTTTTCCAATTCATCAATATCTTCCACCGCATATGTGATTTTCTTCAGCGTTTGCTTTCTCGACAGCTTGTGCTATTGTGGCAATTTCCCCCTGAAGTGGCTTCCTTCTCTATTTGCCATAATGATCAGTTTTTCCTTTTCTCCCAGACTGTATTACAAAAATCAGTCACACATTCATTAATTGGTCCATCTTTCTCTCAGTTTTTAGTCATCTATTGCTTTCTAACCTGTTGGTGTATGGCCATCCATTGGGTGCGATGTTCACATGTACAGGTAAGATTGATTGGTTTTCTCCCCCTTTTTTTCTTTGCCTCTCTTCTTGATCTCTTCCTCTCTCCTTCCCTCCCTTCTGTGTCTCTGCTCTCATTTCATTGCAGCTTTTTTTTTGCAGAGCATTGATAGAAGTGCCTCCATCAATAAGCAAAGCTTGCTTGTGCCCTTGGGCACAGCCCTGAGACAAATGGGTGATGCATAAACTGCACCAGCCTAGGAGTAGTCCCAGGAGACGCCATGACTCAGAGTCAACCCTTGGAGGCATCATTTCCTCCTGTTTTCTCTCTGATGGGATTAAGCTCTGTTCCCTGCCTCTTCTGCATACTCCCTCCTTTGGTTCCCGGGAATAAGCTGACGTGCAGAGAGAGAACAGCACTCTGCTTCCTCTACATAGATGTCCAGGCATGAACTACGCAACAGCCATGATTGCGTTGCCATGAAAACACTCTTACCGGTCCTTGGGGGTTAGATCTTTTGCCCCATTTCCCTTCCTGCACTGAAGAGGAAGAAAAAATGCCAATCCATTGTCCTTTTCCCAAGATAGGGACTCGGAGGTACAGGTAAGGCAAAGAGGACACAGGACAAGTGCATCTGAGGCTCATCAGGCTGCCACTCTGTTCTTGATTAACCACTCATTTATCTCAGTATTGACCAGGAATAACTCAAGCAGAGTTACAGTGCTGTAAATACTAAGGTGATGGGCTGAGAGTCACACCTGATACCCACGGCTGAAGGAAGCCCTGATGCCCACGGAGGAGGTGAGAGCTGTTTCTGTAAACTGGCAATCCTGACCTGAAACCAGAAGTAAAGCAGCATGCAAAGATGGGGAGTCAGAGGTGAACAGCAGAGATGGGCCAGTACTGCAAAGCTGGGATTTGGCTCTGTGTCCAAACATGCCCAAGCTCTGGGCTGGTTCCGAGTCTGGGTTTTGTGCATTTTAATCTGTGCCACTTTTAGACATGGGAAAGGCTGTAGAAATTAGGTGTGGAACAAAATTTGGCCCGAGTTTGAAACTGTTCCAGCTTGTGGGGTGTGGTGGTGGTGGGTTGGTTCACCATCATGTAAATTAATGGGTGACAAGCAGTCCTTCAGAGTCATGTTCCAAACAGACTTGTGGTCTAGGGCATTTGCTAAGTGCCCAGAAGGAAGCAGCCTGCATGAGGTGCAGAAAGTGGATGGAGTAAGTGCACTTTCCACTGTTGGTGACGGTGTTCTCTGATGAGGTGGGAGGGTTGAATGCTTTCCCTTCCCTTTACTCTTCTACAGGAACAAGCTGGGATGCTGAGGAGCTGGATGTCCTATGCCCAGAAGCACGTGTCCAACCCCGGGAGACTCGCTCTGCACCGCACATTTTCCAAGGAAGACTTGTTGGCTGAGCCACATAGCAGGCCACAGCTGGAGCAACATCTCTGTTGGTGGGACTCTCTCCTCAATGCACACACCGAGTCCTCTTCAGTTCACATATCAGGCACTGAACTTTTCCATACCGTGCACTTCACCTGGGTGCCAACAGGGCATTTGCAGGAAAACATCAGCAGTTCTCTCCCTTTCTCTCCCTCTCCTTCACCCTCCCTCCCTCTCTACAGACGTGACTAAATCCTATGCCAAATCTGGCAGAAGCTACTATGCTACAAAGTTCACGCAAAGAGCCTGCCCACTCTACAGCTCTAGGATATACTTGTAGACTTCTCCAGTTCCATGGCAAAAGCAAAGGAGTATTTGTGTTTTGTGGTTGGTTTTTTTCCCCCTTAAATCATTAATTTATCTGCTTTGATTTCTTTTGCTGCTGTTGTTGTTGCTCACATTATACACAGAGTCCGGCCGTTTGGGTATGTAGATAGATCTCAGAAAGCTTAGTGCTGCTGTCCAACAGCCTCTGCCTGGCTGAGGGAAAAGGAGATACTTGGGAAGATGCAAGTCTTTCAAAGGACACTTAATCACGAGTCACTTCACGTGGGTGAGAGCAGAGCAAATCCATGCTTTTGCTAATGCTCTTCTTTCCAGCTCTGTGTTGTCGGCTGGTTGAAAAGCCGCTGTCTCCTAGAGGAGGCATCGTTGGGGCGTAACTTGTGTGACTGCCAGATGTACCTTGGGATAGCCCAGAAGTCATTAGACCTATTCTATCCAACCAGTTTTAGCCTTTTAAAAAGTTTTTATTCTTTT
The DNA here is from genome assembly GCF_015220075.1 of Falco rusticolus. Taxonomy (NCBI): domain Eukaryota; kingdom Metazoa; phylum Chordata; class Aves; order Falconiformes; family Falconidae; genus Falco; species Falco rusticolus. Next base: position 53,348,755 of record NC_051190.1, on the reverse strand, counting down.
ATTATCAAAAATGTAGACTTCTCTCATGTCTGCAACCTCAGAGGAAGTAGGCTCAAATCTGTTTCTCCCCTTGGAGCCCAGCGAAGGGTTTTGTCTGCTTTATTTGCACGTGTGGACATCGTAGACTCGTATGCACTCCTGGCAGCGGACGTAGCAACACCAGTGGAAGATACAGTGGCACTTCTCTTTCCGTTTCTCAGTCCTTGTGTTGTGCCCGCGGCCGCAGCACAAAAGGTCACAACCGTCAATCCCATGGGAAGTGACATTACAGATCCTGTCACGGGTTCCAAAGGAACCTGTCTCAGGGTTGGGCTCACAAAAGTTTGGTGAGTTCTCATAGTAAACCAGGTCCTTCTCAGTTGGAGCCTTGAAGAAGTTGTATTTGGGCCTGAGGGTTTCAACCCAGCCACGGGATTCTCGATGTTTTTCCACCACCATTTCGGAAGCGCTGTCGTACTTGTCCTTGAGGTAGTCACCGATGACCCTGAAGTCTGGCTGAGACCACCAGCAGGTCTTCACTTCACAGCTGCCTGAGAGGCCATGACATTTGCACTTAAGATGCATGAGTTCAATAATAGACTGAAAAAGAGGAGAGGAAAGGCAAAGAAGGAGGAAGATGTTAGTCTGTGATCAAAACACATATTGCATTCTGCTATTTAGCCAAGATTTCCTAAAAAAATGCAATGTTTTCATAGATACATTTACACTTGTGAACAAAACCCATCTTATCCTCCAGTCAATGCCCTGTACAGATGCCTGGTCTAAGGCAGATAAAACCCCTGCAATTTAATTTTGTTTCCCAGTGACTATCTCTGATTCCCACTCCAACTTCAAGCACCTACCAAGTGCTTTTACTAAGGGCGGAAAATATTTCTGTGCATACTAACTTCTGTCTTCTCAGTGTTCATGTGTGAACGTTGCAGTACTGTCCCACAAGAACATAATTCAGACACATAGGGCAGAGGAGTAAAGAACACACAAACCTACTAAAACAATGTCTTCATAAACGAAGTACACAGCCACTCCACTGGAAATTAAAGAAATATCAAATGTTTTAACCATCTAGCATAGAATTCCATCCTATATGTATGTTTCATGTTTACTTAAACAAACAAGGGTCTAGCCTTGCTGCGGCTATGTTTGGAAACCTGAAAAGCGATGTATTTTTGTTGTTAAGCCAGGCTTATGTTTTTTTTTCTAAAACCATTTCAAAGAAAAAAAATAGGAGCCCAACTTTTTATTTTGAAAGGCTCAGACTTCAACGCAAAACGCTGTCCTGGAATAAATGGAAAGGTGATTATTGATCCCAGAAGTTTGCTATTCACTATATGAATTGCTATTATGAAATTAGTTTAAAAGTTTCTAGAGGTGTTGCCCCACAGTATTCTGAGGTGGGAGACAACCTTATGCAACTTACTTGATAATCTGCATTTTCAGGCTGATCAGCAAATTTCCGAGTACGTGAACAGACTAGTGCCAGCCTGAGTCCAAAAGATTTGCCATGAATCAGCACCTTGGTGTTCACCAGGTGCTTTCCTGTGTTATTTACGGAGTATCGCCCGCCGCAGAGGAGGTTGTAATTAGCCATGAGGGAGAACCACAAAATGTTTGGTTCATATAATCATGCTGAACTTAATCAAAGCTTCTGGTGTAGCGGTAGGGTTTGAGTTCATATGGGAACTAATATGAAGTGTTGCCTATGGCTCAGGTTTAGCTGGAAACACTTGAGTATGGAGGCCTGGAAGAGCTACCCCATGAATGCTGGCACGTAAGATTGGAAAACACTAGTGCTTTATAAAGCAGTAGGATTTCAGATGGTGGTGTCACCTGCTGTCTAATCTTTGACATCTCTAAAATGTCAGAAGATAACTCGGTGTCAAGGAATGAGACTTAGAGCAAAAAGAGCTCTGCAGGCCTGTGGTCACAGGGATGTTTGCTCAAAGCTCAATCCAAGGATTCTCACTTTAAGGCAAATCCCTCCTTTCCACTCTACCCAGCTTCTCCACAGTCCTATTTGTCTCGTTACCTACCCCATCAATGGCCACCAGCAATGCATGATGCCTTGGGGTACCTGGGATAATTTGGGCCAGTGCTGGAGGAGACCAAATTATTGCTTGTAGTCATCTACATGGCAGACAATTCTTGTTTCTGGTGGTATTTAATTTTGAAAGGTTGTATTCCCTATTTGAAACCAGGCTTTCTGTGGTGTGAGGTGGGATAACTCCACTGGACTTTGATGGTGTCTACCTGGGGAATTCACAGGGGAGCCCTGTCCTGCCTGAGGACAGCCGTTTCTTCTCACAGTACAACTGTGGTGGCTTTGCTATAGCTCATTGCAGTCATATGTTCTCCTAGACGTATGTAAGGCCTTCTGCTGAGGGAACAAGCCCATATTTTCCTTCTGATCACAGCGAGGTATCTTTCTTCCACTGAGGGATAAGCTATCTCAAGTTCACTACCTGAGACAAAACATTGTTACCTGAGAAGTAGAAGCATGGTCTCCATTAGCAAGAGCTTTGTGGTTCAGATTTATAAATTGTTTCCCTTAGATTATGTTCTTCTGGTATCTACAAGCTATTCCTGACATGAAAACCAGGATGTCCTCTCACTGGGATTGTCCCACTTTATGGAAAAGATTCACTGTGTATGAAGCAGTCACTGAGATGAGGGCAAGGTTTTGTACTTTCTGTTCCCTTATACATTTTACTCCATGACTATTTGAAGCAAAAACAGATTAACCGGCTCTGGGGCATGGTCCAAGTTTAATCAGGAGGTACCAGAGTCACACTGCCTGTTATTTCCTTTAAATATTCTCTGGGAAATAGAAGAGTGTTGAGAAAGAGGGGTGGTAGGAAATGCTCTCCTGCTCTTCCCCACCCTCCAGCCTACAGAGCAGAGTGGTGATCCCAGGGGAATGGACAGCTGCACTCAAGCTACGATTCAGTTGCCTAAACACAGGCATCTAATCCCATTTGTGAGCTCCAGAGGTGTCTAAAGCATCAATCCCAAGATGGCAGAGGACCTGCAGGAGATACACAGTCATTCCCAGTAGCAGTCCAAGGACAGGCTGGATACTTCAGGATATCTCAGTTTATACTAAGATTCATTTGCTTAAGGAGCTGAATCCTCCCTGTAAACCCTGATCCTTCTCTCTTAACTTCAGGTGTCTGCAGTACAGAGATCTCTGGCTGTACTCCGCATCTTCTTCCAACAGCCAATGGAAGGGAACAGGCACAGTTAGGGCATCATTAACTGGGCTATTTCAAATGTCTCCTTCAAGCTGGGATGAAATCCCATCCTAGACCTGTCTGTCTTGACCCATTCTCTATAAAAGAGGTCTGGACAGCTGCCTTCAAGGTAGACATTTACATCTGGGTGGGTGAATTTACTTCTAACTTTCATAGGTCAAGTATATCGATCACCTCCCTGACAAGAACTACCATAGGACAGGTATCATCACTTCATGATGTAGAACTTCCCAGATTTATGTTTGGTTATTCCTCTCAGCTCCCTCCCACTGTTCATTATGGACAGTAAGAAAAGGTTGAAGGGAGATTGAAATAGGTGAAACTAAATGTCCTTACGGTCCTTCCAGCTTCGTTGTTGTGCCTGTTCATGGCTGATCGAGCATCTGGTCTGTTCTCACGGGCATCCGCAAACTCCCGAGACACCATGCTCCCAAACTCCACGTCCTCGCTGCAGCCCCCCCATTTCCAGCCTTCCCCAGGAGAGCCCTTGTGGCGGGTGTCACAGCCGCAGATGGTGGCTGAGCCTTCGGCGCAGGATCTGGTCACCGCAAAAGCCACTCCAGCAGAGGCAATGGCATGGACAAAGGCTGATTCCCTGGTAGCTGTGAAAGAGAGAAATCAATGAATAGCGGCCAGTGAAGGGACCACGCGTGGCTTTGATCAGCCCTGTGAACACCTTCACTCGAAGGCATGGCAGAAGGCCAGGAAACTCTTCTCTTCCTTCTGGTCCAGCTTGGAACTACTCCAAAGACATTTTCTTATCCTAAGAAATAAGCTCCTGTGTAGGCAGGACCAGGCTTGATTCAAGACCACTGAGGTCAGCCAAGAAGTTTCGACTAAGGTCATCCTAAGGTCTTAGCACAGGGCCATGGCAAAACAAAAAGCAGGGCAAACCTGAGTTTCAGGGGACATACAGAAGATACTATATGGTACTTTGCAGGCAATGCACCACATAGTGATACCCTGAGCTACTGTCTTGGCTTTAGATGCACAGAATTTGGGCTATGTTCCTGGAACATGGAAAATGCAGGTATACACTTAATGACAGCCTCCATCCTTTGTGGTGGGACCAGCACCAGGTAAAGCACCTCTTCCTCCTTGACTGGGAGAGCTGCTGATGGCTGGAAGATAGGATAATGCCAGCATGGCCAGATACTCCCCAATCCTCACTATGTAAACTATACATTGTCCCCACCCTCCATCCTAAGGCCACCTTTTTTTTACCAGGCTGTCCAGTTCACTTAGAGACTGTGTTCAGTATATGACAACTTGCATCTATTCAAAGTTTTACTTACTTGCCCGATTACCTGACAAGGGGACGGGAAATGAGCTTTCCTTTTCTGCCCACTGCCTCAGGCTGGTAGGTGGGATCAGCCAAAAGATGTCATGGTTAGGGATTGAGGAGCCTTAGTCTCTGTGGAGACCTTCCTCCATAGCCTTTCATCCTAGCTGGAGCTGAGTGGGGAAGGGCAGCTCAGCATTAGCCTGGCTTTCCTGGGTGACAGTGCTTTTTTTCTACACTGTGCCAAAATGAAAACCAAACACTTCAAACTGGTTTTTAAATGAGGAATATATCAACATATCAGTTTTTATTCCCCCTCCCCCAGTTTTGGTCGCATGAGATTTTGTCATTCACTAGAAATGACCCTGGAGTTCAACACCGCACCTCAGAAAATGCCACTGCAATGCTTTTTGGTTACAGCAAAATGACATTTTTACCACAAACAGGGATTTTCTCAAACCTCTGTGGTAATTCCAAGAAGACACAAGAATTCTGATAACTGGCCTCCCTTAACCACTCCCCCCACGAGGTCACCTTGTGCCTATAGACCACTTAGCCAAGAACACATGTCTCTGACACATTTCAGATGGTTTGGCTAGGACAGAGTTGGAATATGAATGGATCCATCAAGGCAGAAGCTCAGGTTTTCAGGTGATGCAGCTTCACCAGCTTCTACTGAGCTTTGCATCAGCTAACGAGGTGCCTACTCAAAACCACTCAAGCCTTCTCTGCACTGCATTTTGCTGATCTGAGCTTTCTCTGAGCATTTTGGCTTAATCTTTGCCCTCTAGATGCTTCCAGGCTTTACTAATGTGAAGAGAGTTTAATACTCCAAGTCAAAAAGCCAACATGTTCTTGGGGAGAAATAAAAACTGCATGCTTGCAGAGAGGTCCCGGCTGGACTGAAGGCTTAAGCAAGCACTGGTGCAACACCACTTTGCTTTGGGAAGAGTACCAAATACAACAATATGCAAATCAAATAATGTGCATGAACTTACAAGCTGAAAGTATGAGCAATGTCCTGGAACATGTTCTCAATGCGCATTGTGAGGTTAGTAAGTCACTGAGGGCTAGAACCAAAAAAGGAAAATGCAGGAACCTTCAGTTCCACAATGTGATTTTAAAAAAACCTTGTTCAGCATCTGTCCACTCTGGAGGATCCCAGCTTCCTACAAAAGATGCATCATGCAGTTCATAAGCTGTGTGAAGGCTCAGTTTCTGAGCATGAACAGATGAGTCCAGTTCTAACAGGACTGGGAACCTGGCATCTTGCCCTTGCCTAAGCCCAGGTGGGATCCAGAAATTGAAACTTCAGGCTTCATATAATGTCTCAAAGGGTATCAATGACCAGCCCTGGAGTCTCTGAAAGGCAAAAGGGAACTTCTCTTAGAAGCCAGTCAGATAAGCTGGTGGGACAAATGCCATTACCCTCTGGTAGGGAGGTAGAGGGTATAGTGCCTGAGAATAACTGACACCCCTTCCATTTCCTCCCATTCTGGCCCAACTAATCTTGGAACCTTTTCATAGAATCCTAGAATGGTTTGGGTTGGAAGGGAACTTAAAGACCATCTAGTTCCAGCACCCCTGCCAGGGCAGGAACACCTTCCACCAGATCAGGTGGCTCCCAGCCCCGTCCAGCCTGGCCTTGGGCACTGCCAGGGCTGGGGCACCCACAGCTGCTCCGGGCAACCTGCGCTGGCACCTCATCACCCTCACAGGGAAGGATTTCTTCCTAATATCTCGTCTAAATCTCCCCTCTTTCAGCTTAAAGCTATTCCCCCTTGTCCTGTTACTACAGGTCCTTGTAGTAAGCCCCTCTCCAGCTTTCCTGTCAGCCCCTTTAGGTACTGGGAGGCTGCAATAAGGTCTCCCTGCAGCCTTCCCTTCTCCGGGCTGGACAGCCCCAGCTCTCCCAGCCTGTCTGCACAGCAGAGGGGCTCCAGCCCTCTGAGCATCTCCATGGTCTCCTCTGGACTTGCTCCGAAAAGTCCGTGTCCTTCTTATGTTGGATGCCCCAGAGCTGGCACAGCACTGCAGGGGGGGGGGGTCTCACGAGAGTGGAGCAGAGGGGAAGAATCCCCTTGCTTCACCTGCTGGCCATGCTTCTTGTGATGCAGCCCTGGATTTGGTTGGCTTTCTGTGCTGCAAGTGCACATTGCTGGGTCATGTTGAGCTTCTTCCACCAACACCCCCAAGTCCTTCTTAGGGCTGCTCTCCATCCGTTCTCTGCCCAGCCTGTATTTGTGCTTGGGATTGCCCCGACCCAGGTGCAGGACCTTGCACTTGGCCTTGTGGAAGCTCATGAGGTTGTCAGGGTCCCTCTGGGTGGCATCCCTTCTCTCCAGAGTGTCGACTGCACCACACACCTCGGTGTCATCGGCAAATGTAAACTTTGCTGAGGGTGCACTTGATCCCACTGTCCCTGTCACTAACAAAGATACTAACAGTGCTGGTCCAGTATGGACCCCTGAGGAATGGCACTACTCACTAGTCTCTACTTGCACATTGAGCCGTTGCCTATAACTATTTGAGTGTGACCATCCAGCCAAATCCTTATCCACTGAGCGGTCCATCCATCAAATCCATGTGTCTCCAGTTTAGAGACAAGGGAGTTGTGTGGGACAGTGTGGCTGTCACTGGTCACCTCCTTATTTTCCAGGTGCCTTAGCACAGCTTCCAGGAGGATCTGCTCCATGATCTTGCCAGGCACAGAGATGAGACTGACTGGCCTGTAGTTCTGCAGGTCTTCCTTGTTTCCCTTTTTAAAAATGGGGGTTACGTTTCCCCTTTTCCAGTCAGTGAGAACTTCACAAGACTGGCAAGACCTCTCAAATATGATGGATAGTGGCTTAGCAGCTTCATCCATCAATTCCCTCAGGACCTGCAGATGTATCCCATCAGGTCCCATGGACTTGTGCACCTTCAGGTTCCTTAAATGGTCTCAGCCCTGCTCTTCTCCTGCAGCAGGTGGTTCTTCATTCTCCCAGTCCCTGTCTTTGCCTTCTGTGACTTGGGCGGTGTGGTTGGAGCATTTGCCAGTAAAGACTGAGGCAAAAAAAGTTGTTGAGTACCTCAGCCTTCTCCATATCCCCGATAACCAGCTTTCCCATCTCCTTTCAGAGTGCGCCCACATTTTCCCTAGTTTTCCTTTTATCATTGAAGTATCCATAGAAACTTTTCTTGTTGCCCTTGATGTGTCCAGCCAGATATAATTCTATCAGGACTTTAGCTTTCCTAACCTGATCTCTGGCTGCTCAGACAATTTCTCTGTATTCCTCCCAGGCTACATGTCCTTGTTTCTGCCCTCTGTAGGCTTCCTTTTTGTGTTTAAGTTTGTCCAGGAGCTCCCTGTTCATCCATGCAGCCTCCTGGCATTTTTGCCTGACTACTTCTTTGTTGGGATGCATCATTTCTGACCTTGGAGGAGGTGATCCTTGAGTATTAACCAACTTTCTTGGGCCCCTCTTCCCTCCAGGGCTTTATCCCATGGTATTATACGAAGCAGATCTCTGAAGAGACCGAAGTCTGCTCTCCTGAAACTCAGGGTAGTGATCTTGCTGTGCACCCTCCCCACTGACTTAATGATCTCAAATTCCACAATTTCATGGTCACTGCAGCCAAGGCTTCCCTTGAGCTTCACATTCCCTACCAGCCCCTCCTCACTGATGAGAACAAAATCCAGCATAGCACCTCTCTTCACTGGCTCCTCTGTCACTTGGAGAAGGAAGTTACCATCAATGCATTCCAGGAACCTGCTTGATTGCTTATGCCCTGCTGTGTTGTCCCTCCAACAGACAGTGGGGCTTTTGAATGTGGGGCTGCTCCTGTCTGTCTAAAGAGGGGCTCAACCACTCAGTCTTCCTGGTCAGGTGGCCTGTAGCAGACCCCCACTATAATGTCATCTGCCCTGGTCCCTGCCCTCCCTTTAATTCTGACCCATAGGTTCTTGATTGGCTCCTCATCCATTCCCAGGCAAACCTCCATGCACTCCAGCTGGTCGTTGACACAGAGGGTGACACCCACTTCTAAAGAGCCTGTAGCCTTCCATCAAGCCATAGGAGCCATCCCACCAGGTCTCAGTGATGCCAATAAGATCATGCCCCTGCAGGCATGTGCAGGTCTTTAACCCCTCTTGTTTATTCCCCGTGCTACATGTGTTTGCATAGAGGCATTTAAGTTGGCCCCCAGATGAAGGTGACTGACTGAAGCTGCCTTTTGATATGCTGCTATGCCATGGACAGGAGAGGGAGATGATAATTCTTATTCTTCTTCCCCCTTCTGTCTGATGGCTGTAGTGGCTAAAGCATGCCGCTTGGGTAGGTTAGCCCTCATCTCTTGGGAATCACCCCTTCCTCTGCTCAGGAGAGACCTGATTGAGGCCTTTGGCTATCTGGGAAGGTTCTGTACGTGCTGAACTGATGTTTGCAAATTCTGTGGAGAGCCACTGAAAAGAAAGCATCTACAGCTATGATGTTTGTGTAGAAAACCTTCTCTTGTGTGGGTATGAGAGGGGTGGCCTTGACTTGGAAGTCCACAGGTCATGGATCGCACCGGGACTTCAGCAGGAGCCATTAGCTCAAAACAGAGGTATTTCTCTGTGCGTATGTGTGCAGAGCTCACCAACACCCAGGGAGCTTCAGGCAACGCAGCCAGCGGGTCTGCAGAATTTCTGTATTCGCCAGGACTTGGCTGCAGCTGAACAAGGAGTTAAGAGGACAGCCCTGGCTGTAGATCCTCCATCCTAAATCCCAGGTCCATTACCTAAGCTCTTCACTGTCGCTAGCCTCTACTGCAAGCCTACAGCTCGAGGAAGGTTGTGATAGGATTTGCCACAAGAAGCACTGATTATACTTGGCTCTCCTCTTCCCAGAAAGAGCCTGATGCCTTTTACAGCCTGTGCACGCCGTAATCACTCCCCTGCTTTTGAAATGCAGCCACCCCTGGGGTGGAGTGCAGCCACCACTTAACAGCACACAACAGGAAGCAAATAGCATTGTATCTGATGGTAACTACCTGGGGAATGTAGGCAGGCAGAGCAAAGCAGCTGAGATCTGGCCCCGGGCACTGAGGTTAGGAGTTTGTCTCTTGAGAAAGTTGCAGCCGATCTCTTAATGACTCTACGAAATTAGGGCACTGGGTTTACAGCTCCTACCCCTAACTTAAGGCACCGAGTTCAATATTGACGCAGATGGAAGAGCGCCATTGCGTGAATCACGTCCTGCCACCTCCTAAGTTATAGGACTGTCCTCCGATTACTAAGCAGACCTGACCCTGCTGAGCTCTGAAGAGCTCCCCAGCCTGTAGCCGGAGGCAGTGTGGCTGCAGGAATGGAGGAGGAGTGTATAAAGATACAGATAAGCAGAAGGAAAGCATGCACTTGTAATGGAAATGAGGGGTTATTAAGGTGCCATATAAAAATGCAAGAGACTTCGCAAAGATAACAGGAAAGCGCAGTATATTTGTCAGGTCGCCTCATTCCTCTCTGGGTGGTTCTGGTAGCAGAAGACAAGCAGCTCGTTATGACTTGAAGAGAGCTTCTGGAAAGGCATCCGGCAAGAGAAGGTTAATAGGGACTCATGCCTCTTGGGGAAGCTGACTTAAGAGCATTTTTACCACTCTGTTTTCACCGCAGCGTAAGGTCAGCTAGAAAATGTTGCCCATTTCTTCTGCTGCAAGCTCTGCCTTCAGCTTGTCTAACTCCTGCCTGCTCCTGAGTTTTCCTGCAGGGCTTAGAGACTTGGATGGCAGGTGCTGCAAGGTACGCTGTTCTGAACCCTTTTGAGGGAGTTGACTGTTAGTGAACAAGGGGCTGAGACATACAGAGGGCCTGTAAGGATGCTTTGTAGCTGCCCTCTGATGCAGGGGACTCCAAGTCACTGGTCACTTCTGGAAATCGTTTCTTAAAGAGCCCAGACCATGAAGCTGAGAGCCTGAATGTCCTGTGCAGACCAGCTCCAACTACCCTGGCTCAGCAGCAAAAACATCTTGAGGTGCAAAAACCACAGGTCTGAGCAGCAGCAATATGACGGTTGAGAGGCCCGAGGATGAGGTGACCTGAGATTTGATTTCCTGCTTCACAGGGCTTTTTTATGTGACTTTGGGAAAATCCTTTAGTCGGTCTGTGCTTCTGCTTCCTTACCCATACACCTGAGGAGAATCCTGCTTATCTCCTCAGGAGACTGCAATGCTAAATTCAGCAATGTCTTCAGAATTGTGGGCAGAAGATGTTGGAGCCAAACAGAGTGTCATCAAGTTGTGGGATGAAGAAGACAAATGAATAACCACATAAATATCTCAATTGCCTTATATATTAAATCTTCTCTTGTGTGTTCTTCTGCCCAGACAGTGACCTATTTTCCCTGAATCTTCCTCTGAATGGCTAAATGATTAACCCCAGGTCAGGTAGATATCCCAGATATGTGGGAGGAAGGACTGTGGTGATGCAGAAGAATGAGCATAATGGTTTATTTGGTCTTTAAAAGCTACAGCCCCTTTTACTACCTTCATATCCATAGCACTGAGCCCTGTCACCCCCAGTCTTGACACCCTAAACCTTTCCCTCCTCCCTAACCAGTGGCCAGGTGGTAACAGCAGGTTCATGGGACAAGGCAACACAACCCACCTTCAGATGTGTTGGGAGCTGAAATTGCAAGTCCCTTGTCCTGGATCACAGCTTGAATAACTAGGTGGTATTTTAGAAAGGGGGCACTGCTGTTTCCACTGACTGCTCTTAGAAAGAAAACTGAGATCTGTGCAGTCAAAGAAAGAAAGAAAGAAAAGAAGGGAAGGGAAGAGAGAAAGAAAAAGGGGAAGGGAGAAAGAAAGGGAGGGAGGAAGATATCTTGTTTGAGATGGTTCTGGGCTGTACATCTTGCAAGGAAGGAAGCAGATCCTAGCAGCTGGAGAACAGACAGCCAAGCAGTAGAGATGGACCCTGATCTAAGGGTTTTCCACTCAGTGTGCCACTTTTCCAGCTCCTGAAGGTGTAGAAGTTCCTGTGCAAAGGAAACCTTGATGCCTCCAGGATGATGCGTCACACTGACTCTGCTGTGTGAAGACAAACTTCCCATGCCAATAACCGTTTACTGCCCAGGACCATGTCACCATCCTTTTTGAAACATAGCTCTTTGAGTAAGACACTGACTTGATGCCTTTTTGGGCTCATTAACGTATAAACAACATGGAAAAGAACAAATTTGTCCCAGATAACTCCTGGACATCTATGACAGTTAAGGAAAGAGTTCCCACATCTTAGCCACTCCTCCCAGCCATCATGAGCATGTCTGCTTTTGAATGGAGGCTCCTACTCCCTGTTCCACACTAGGAAAGACACTATCATGGTAGGACTGCAAGTCTTGAATTTCTGACACTGCAGACTTCTTAAATGCCCCTGGGAGAGTCACTTAGCAAGCAGTGCAAAATGGAGAAAACACCCCATCTGCTTAGCAGGACTGCAGGGGGAGACATGCGGTTTTCTCTGAGCTTCATTTTTCAAAGCTAAAAGACAAGAGAAAGCTACCTGTTGTGTCAGCTGCTTCAGGCACCCAAACACCCATCTCTGAGGGGCAGAAGGTGTAAAGTCTTTCCAGCACTTGTCTGGTAGGACACGCACCCAGGGAGTGCAAGAAAGGGTTTCAATTCCCTCCTTGGTTTGAGGGATTACAAACCCAGAGCTGTCATGTTTAGGATTTACACATCAGTTGACACTACATTGACTCTAGATTAAAAAAAATAAAATATATATATATACACACCTCTAAGTAATCTCCAGGAGCCAATAAACTGGGGGAAGACTGGCGTTTATTACTTAGAGCCAGCACAGACCTGCTTTTACACTGGGGGGCCTGTCCCGACAGCTCAGTTTCCCCCCAGTTACTGTGGTTTGGGGTCCTTCTTGCAGGTTAGACATCACAGGGATTGCAGGGGAGGAAGGTGGTGAGGAATTTGTGAAGTGAGCTTTGAGAGTTTTGGAAGCTCAGTCTTTGACTTCGGTCAGGTGAATTTTGTTTTTGACTGGAGTATAAAGAGGACTACCCAGCTGCTGTCAGCACAGTGGGGTTTTCTCCTTGAATCCATCAAGAGAACCACCTCACCAAGATGCAGGAGGAAAGCTGTGCTGTTCCCTTGTGGGAAGGGTCACCCATGAACTCCTCCATGGTGAAAGCTAAACCAGAGGGGCTGGAATGAAAAGCCATGTTACATTGCTTTGAATGAAAAGGAAGGATGCCAGAAAAGATTGATACCAAGCGCTCGTCACCATGGATGCGGGAGCTGAAGCACTGGTGGTGTAAGAGTCAGTGCATGCTCATTAGAGCCTACACTGAGCCAAGGCTGGAGAAGATGGCCTCAGCTGTGAAGGGTACCTCTCAGAGCTACCTTGGGCCAAAGCCTCATCACTTGTTAAGCAGATGTTAAATGACCCCCAGGAGAAGTGGATTTCTTTAGGCTTACTCTGACAGCCTTGCAGGCGCAGCTACTTTCAAAATAGCAGAAATGAAATCCAATGGGACTGATGAGTCAGAGCTCACAGGAGCTGCAAAAACATACGCAGACGTCACTGTTGGCTTGTGCTGCCATAAACGGCATTGCCTGCTGGCCCTGAAATCTGTACGCAGGATGAGCAAGGACCACCTGCAGCAATACAGCCTGGCTTGTTCCAGATACCGGCACAAGACAGAATCATTTACATTGGAAAAGGCCTTTAAGATCATCAAGCCCAACCATTAACCCAGCACTGCCAAATCCATCACTAAAACATGTCCCTAAGCACCGCCTCTACATGCTTTTTGAACTCTTCCAGGGATAGTGACACCACCACCTGACTGGACAGCCTGTTCCAGTGCTTGACCACCCCTTCAGTAAAGAAATTTTTCTTAATATTCGATCTAAGTCTGTCCTGTCACAGCTCGAGGCAGTTTCCTCTTGTCCTATTACTTGTTACTTGGGAAAAGAGACCACCTCCCACCTCACTACAACCTCCTTCCAAGTAGCTGTAGAGAGCAATATACCCCAGTCCTCTGCGTAGGTGGCCTCTGTGATAAACTTGCCAACCAGCAGATCCCTCAGAGCCAAGAACTGAGAATTCAGGACATGGTGTCCCCTACCTTACAATACTCTTTGCACTAGAGGGGGCTTATAAGAAGGGTGGGGGCATGTCACATCACTATCAAAACTAGCTGGCTGCAACAAGGCTTTTACCATCCCATCCCAGGTTAACTTCAGTAAGCAGTTCCCACGCCTTGCCCCAGCACAGCCACCAACCCCCCACAAGGTTTCAAAAGTTCATCTACTGTCCAGGCTGTTTCTTCAGCCTCTTCAGTCCAGTCCACCTGCTTCTTGCCTCTGCTGTGCCTGGACTTCTCCCAGCTGCTCTTCCAGCCAACCTTTCCTCAGCCAGAACCCCTTCTTCTCCCAGGGCCTCGCCTTGTCTCTCCCACATCCCCAGGGCACACTCTCTCCTCCCTCTGCTTCTTCCAGGTCTCCCTTCACCCAGTGCTCCCCTTCCATCCCCTTAGAGCTATTTAACTACTTAGCAGGAACCAGCCACAGCTGCACCTTATCCACATCAGCCAGCCCACTGCCCCTGAAGCCAGCCCACAGCTGTGTATTGTCAGTGTTAATTAACCTGCCTTCATTCCTCTACAATTCCTCTACAGGGGCAGTCTTTTTAGTAGGGCCTGCTGCATTAGGACAAAGGGTAATAGTTTTAAACTAGAAGAGGGTAGATTCAGACTAGATATGAGGAATATTTTTTTTTTGTGCTGAGGGTGGTGAGACACCAGCACAGGCTGCCCAGAGAGCTGGTTGATGCTCCATCCCTGGAAACATTCAAGGTCAGGCTGGACAGGGCTCTGAACAACCTGGTCTAGTTGGAGATGTCCCTTCTCCCTGCAGGGGGTTGGACTACATGGCCTTTAAAGGTCCCTTCCAATCCAAACCATTCTATAATTCTGTGGTTCTAAGAAATAAAGGGTCACATCTCAGAGCACAGGACATACTTCTCCCCAGGGAAAAAAGGAGGGAAGGTGGGAAAAAAATGTTAAAAGACATTTCTTTTTTTTTCTTTTTTTTTTTTTTGTTCACAAAGATGCAAATGGTTTGCCAATCAGAACTATTAAATATTGGCACGGCACCAGGTGAAGATGGAGAACAGGGAACCCCTTGGCACACGCCAGCTGACAGATCCATCCATGCTGCAGAGACAGTGCCCAAGTGCTGGAGGGTGAGAAGCGTTGTTCCCATCATAGAGGAGGAGGAGGAGGATCACAGAGGTGTCATGGTTGCTTTGAGCCTGACATTGCTTGTGGGGAAAATACAGGGAACGTTGGAAACAAAATATTGGCTCTCGTAGCCTTGGAGGCAGGCGAGCTTCAGTTTCACCACATTCCTCTCGATTGTAGCAATAGAGGATCCCATATCAGATAAACCAACTGAAAGGGTTTTACATAAACTGTCTGGCTCAGCCTCAAACTTCCTTCAGCTCCTCTCTGGAGCAGCCCCTGCTCCCAGCGTTCATATTTCCCCTGACTCATCCTCACCAACCTCAACATGTTGGTCTCCTGCAACAGCATCTCCTGGCCTGGCACCAAAGGCTCCTCAATTACCCCCTTACCCCTTAAAAGGGGAATCCTTGCACATGGTTGCTGTTTGCTTTCAAAGATGCACCTTCCACCTGTTAGGAAAGGTGGAAGGGAGCGAGCTGTGGCCTTGGACGTGCTCAACACAAGGACTATAAAAGAAGGGGACAGGTCAGACTTCTTGCTGGGAAGGTGAATCATTCCACAGACCACATTCCCAGATGTGACAGCATGTGCTGTATTCATACTAGGTACATTGGAAAGCACTTTCCAAAGGCAAAGCTTTAGGAAGAGATCCTGAGCTGCTTTAAAGCTTCTTTACTCTGTGTCACTCCCAAGTCTCAACACCAAGCAGCCAAGTGCCCTGAGCCTGATTTTCTGTTCTATCACAGCAGCATCAGTCAGGAAGTCCTTGTTGTTACCCTGAGAAGACCCTGGAGGCTTTAGGAAGGTCAGAGCCTGGTGACTGCCTCACCCAGTGGCCTACAAATACTGCTCACAGTCCCTCTCTGAACACAAGTGATTCTGAAACTCTGCCTCAGTTCCCCCTATTTGCAAAAATGAACAAAATTCATATATCATGGCACATAAAAAACCACTCATAAAGCCATTTAAATGGTGATCACTATTGAGTGAAACCACAGACCACATCTGACGTATTGTCCATACAGGACAGAGACAGAAAGCTCAGCTTACACTCTATAGCCGAAGCATTGAGCATCCTTTCAACCTACAACATTACAGAGGTGAGGGACAGAAGGGAGGACTTTTCTTCTCACCCAGTACTGCATGATGCTTTATTATCCTAGGAGTGATGCTTATGCTTGGATCACTCTCTTTCCACAGGGTATTCCATGAGAACATCAGTCCTTCAAGCTGCCTCTGTGCTGAGCTGTGTGGACATGGCTACTTTCTTACCAGCACCTTATCTGTGCTTAGAGCCATTATAGGTCTTGGCAGTAGCTCCATGACTTTCCAGAGCAGCTCTGTATTGCACAGAGAAGACCTGTGAGAACTATATAACCTCCCATCGATCTTGTCTAGAAGAGCATGATTGCATGGGATGCTTTGGACAAGAGCAGAGCCTAAATGATTGTCCGGGATCCCTCGGACACAGAAGGATCAACAAGTCCATGCCTTGGAGAGCTGTTTGTAAGACTACAGTCTCGGCGTAGATTTAGAGACTGATCTGAATGGTTTGGAGCCAAACACCAGTGAAAGCCCAACGCCTGCTGCCGTTGTCAGGTGTATAGGCTTGTTCCAGGTTTCGCAGTCTTTAGCAGCATTTCCCAAGTGGGTTTATCTCCAAGTCTGGGGAATCCTGCTTTGCAAAAAATGCAGTCCTTGGGGGCTGCAGATAATGGAGGCTTTCAGCTCTAAGCCCTGAAATGGGGTGGGGGGGGCTCCAAGAGCTAATGAGGAAATGCAGCTTTGAAGTACCCACACTGCAGCAAGTGATGTCCACCAGGAGCTGCCCCACAGACCCATGCTGGGCTCTGCATGATGCCACAGCCTATGCCCTTTGCGGAAAGCCAGGCCAGTTCCATGTCCAGCTGATTCTGCACTGTTTCTCATCAAAATCCGGCTCTGGGATTTTTTTTTAACTTTTTTATCCTTTTAAAAATCAGGCCCCTAAATGCAAAGCCTTATGCAAATGCAAAGCATAATAACAAGAAGCTAACCACACTTTTGCATATCGTAAAGGAAAGGTTAGGTTTGGGTCCCATCTGTGTTTTGAACAAAGTTCTGATTGAGTTCTTGTTTCCTCTGAACCAGCGTGCTAGTGTCAACACATCCCTGGGAAGATGAAAGGCCCTAAAAAGACATTTGATCAGATTAGCTGTGATTCAGATCATCGGAGGGAAATTATTAAGTGGGCAATTCCTGCCAGGGAACATGAAGATAAGACAGAATGTTGGATTGAAGGAGGTTGGATTACCAAGCTTGTAGAATCCTGAAGGCCAAGTTCCTCTAAAACACCTGAAGGGAACTTTTTTTTTTTTTAATTTTTTTTTTTTTCGGCTGGCTGCTTACAGTGATCGTTGCACCCAGCACAACAGAGCTGCAACCTCCAGTGTGGCGCTCGCACTTCCAAACCTTTCAGACTCTACTGAAACAGGTAAAGCCAGATTGTCAGACGCCAGAGCAGCCCGGCAGCCTTGTGTGCGGTGCTGGAAGCAGGGCTGGTGCTCCCTGGTGCCCTCCCAGCCCTCCTGTGAGCCGAGGGTGGGTCGAGGGCTGGAATGCTCTCCCTAATTAGCTACTGTCAAAATAACCCCAGGTGATCACAGGTAACCAGACCCCCAAGACAGGCAAATCAGCAGGACAGTCTGATATCAGTAACCCAAGTCTGGTACCTGCGAAGCAAGCATCCCTCTATCTCTCGCTCTATCGCGCTATCTCTCTGTCGATCTAATCATTACCATGGATGTCTCCCTACCTACCCTGCTTAATGCAAGTACGTTTTATCTGTCTTTCTGTTGGCTTGGTCATGTGTGAAACGCTCGGTGTCTGATCACCCCCCTCCCACCATCCCAATCCCCCCCCTCCCACCATCCTATAAATGCCGCCTTCTGAATATTTCATCGCTGTCTCGAGTCCTGAAGCAGCACGGTCCCCTCGGCCCTTCAAACTGCCCTGAATTACCCCGAGCCCTCGTCTCCCCAACCGTCCGATGGCCCTGGGAGGCTCTGGACAAAAGCAAGCTGTGTGCCAATTGGGGGTTATTAGCAGAGATACAGCGAGCTCATTGTGGCAGGACCGAGTCCTTAATGAAAGGGGAAGATGGAAAAGGAGCAGGGAAGGACCGGGGTGAAATTCTCCGGGGTGTGTTCCAGGTTAAAGGATCATCGGGGTCCCTTCTGGCCTCGAAAAAAAAAGACAAGGAAAAAAAGGCAAGCCCCAAAGACTGCTATGCAAAACAGCCCTGCTGGTCAATAGGATACGGGGAAGAAAAAAAAATATAATTGTATTCTGTTATCAGAAGCAACATGGTCGAACAAAAGGATTGCCTTCGCCCACCTGAGAATGGAATGTGAGGCTCCATTTCGCTGCTCTGATCGTATTTGACAGCCCCCCTCGAGACTGCCTGGTTGGTATGGCAAATCGTCCTTATTACCTGCTGGGGTGAATGAATCTCCCTTTGTGCTGGCACTGTCACGCTGCATTAGGTTGACAATGGCCCAAGATATTTTATATGAAATTTGCCCTCACTTGTGATTAGCCAGCACCAACTAAGTCATAGCAACCTAGAACTATGCATTGGCCGGGCCCCGTTGTCGGCCGAAAGGGAAATCCCTATTCAAATGGTTTAATAAAACAATCTAAAGGGCGTGTGAATCGTGAAAAGCATTTTCACTTTTCTCTTTAGCTTAATCTCATGGTCGCTGGGATATTGTGCTCTGAGCAGACCCCAGCAGGGTGTGGGCTAAGGTCCCCCATCAACTTCTTTTACAGCCTCCTTTTCTGCGAGTTAATGATATACCGGTGTGATTGCCTCCCGCAGCAAGAAGAAACACGCATTTGATGAAAAGGATGGACCTCCTAACACATCCTAAATGGCAACAATTTCTCATCCAAAGGTCACAGGTCATAACCTGGATTTTGAATCACCACCCAGATCTTTTTCAAAGCCCTGCTAAAGCTGAGGGATTCTGCAAGGCCGTTTTACACACACAGACACACAGACACACAGACACACACACACACACACACACACACAGGCACCGCGTTATCTCCAGAGGTTCCTGCTCCGCTTGAGTCCTGAGTTTAGTGTTTGGATACAATTGGATTTTCCCCTGGTTTTGGGCTACAGTTTGCTGCCATTCACATCCCCTCAACCCCAGGTTGCAACCAAGGGGAAAGTACAAGACAGAGGTGGGCAATGCAGAGATGCATAGTGGCTCTGCAAGGCACCTCCTGAGCATCCCCAGAGGGTCACCCGGAGCTCGGCGGTGCCCGGGGTGCAAGCAACACCCTCGGTTAAATGAGCAGCTGGCCCTTCATCCAAACCCTGCCATGTTCCCAGCCCCAAGCATCACCTCCAGCAAGGCTCTGAGGTCTCAGAACTCTCCCCGCTCACTTGCCGGTGTAGAAGCTTCCTCCAGCGCTGACCCCTCGATAAGCAAGGTCTCCCACGCACGGGCGAGATCAGCCGCAGAAACTTGGCTGTGGGGCAGGGTGGGAGGAAGGGGAAGGAGAAGCGTAGGGTTCCCCTTTCACATTTTTGCTCCTCTTCCTCACCCAGGCCAGGAAGCAGAGGAGGGCAGCGGCGGGTGCGGGGTCTCTGCAAGGCTAGCTGAAGGCCGGGTGCTCATCTTAGCATTTGCCTCAGCAGAGGAACGCTTCGCGTCTGCGAAATGAAGCTGGAAATCCCCGGGGAAACAAGCTCCCTCATGAACCTCCTGCAGCCAAGCTTCCAAGCACAAACGAAAGGCGAAGGGGAAAGCAGCACGGGAACCTGTTTTGTTTTCCCTGCTTTCCTCTTCTCCATTCACTCCCGCTTCCCACCGTGAAGCCTTAGCCCAGGTGGGGGGTTCCTCTCGTGGTTGTATCTCAATATTCCCCCTCGTTTTTTTCCTACCAGAGCTCAGCGAGGAGAGCGGGGCTGCAGGGGGCACACACAATGAAAGCAGCCCAGGCTCTCAGGAGGGACCCTTTTGGTTTTCCAAATCCACATTAGCCTCTCCTAGAAGGTGTTCACACTAGCTGGGGTATGCTTCCATCGCAGCTCTCCAGGTAATCATAAGCTATCTGGGGCAAGGAGTGATTTTGTTATGATGTGCTTGTACAGTATTTACCACAATGAGGCCCTGATCTCTGCTTGGGGCCTCAGAGTCTACTGTAATACAAATAATTAACCATAATAGAGCTGGGAAAATATCTTAATAAAACCATGGAATCAATTTGAGGCAATTAAGCAATTTTTTGGTTTGCAGAACTTTTTGCTTTACAGGCTCAATCTGGAGAAGGAAGGGGGGTTCTGGGTGCTGGGGGCACTGCAGGCAACTGCTCACCCTCCTGCAGCAGGCTTTGGCAAGCTCCTTTTTTTTTTTTTCCTGTGGGTTTCAGTTTCACCTACTTGGGGAGGCAGAAAATTCTTCTGCAACTCCCAAAGCACAAAAGCCACTTTTTATAAATAGCTCGTAAGAGGAAGCATGGCTTGGAGGCTGGAACTGTGGTTGCTGAGGGAGAAGGGGCTCAGTCCCCAGCAGCGTGACTTTCCAACAGCTCATCTGCCCTGCCTCTGCCCCACTTGCCCACCTGTGAAATGGGGAGCAGTCACGATCTTCCTGCTTTCTAATCCCAAGCACTTGTGGATGCAGAGAGCTGCTACAGCAGTGGGGATTGCAGACCTATTTAGACAGAGAGGAATAAGAAAACTGCAAAGCCCCGGACACAGACTGGATGATTTATAAGCAATTTTAAGTCAGCAGATAAGCTTTGGTTGACAGATACTCTGATTATAGCTGAAGCTCTTGTATAATTTGTAACTGGAAAGGGGAGCTAAATATATTGAACACTTGTTTAAAGCTGTATTCAGTTCTGTACTTGTCCGTCACGGAGGGATTGCATGTGAGGACACTACAGCAAGGAGCACAGCTTTTGAGGATGGGCAAACTAACAAATCTACTGTCTTACCCATCCAAAACAGTAACCTCGAGAACTGAATTACAAAACCCTTTCCTGAAGGAAATAGCTGTCTCCTTCACAAACTCATCCACTGGCCAAGTGAATGCAGACCCTAAACTTTGTCATGCACAAATCTTCTAGGGCCAAGCTGTTGCAGGAACTCCGATGACCAACAGCCATGTTCTAAGAGGCATTCCCTTCAATCTTTCAGTCCTAGGAAGACACAATCAGAATAATCACACCAGAAAAAGTAAGAAAAGAGGATATCCCTCCATACACCACTGTGCATTGGGAGTATGGCTAAGACAAGCCTGTGAACTGGTGATCAGCCTGATGTTGGTCCCAGACATGGAGAAATGAGTCCTAATACTTCAAAACTGAAGGAAAGGTTCTACACCGCAATGCTTTTGAAGTAGACCACACCATCTACTGCACGCATGTCCTAATAACAGTTCACTTCATTTACCACAAAGAGTTAGCCTGTCATGCTGCTGGATGGAAAATGTCATCAGTTTGATTTGGGAAGCCGAGCAAAAACATGCGAGGTGAATACTTGGCTAAGGAGACCACCTGGCAGTCTGTCATACCCAGAATAAGACAAAGAGCTTGAGTTCTTGGTGAATATGATACCACAGAAATGAGATAAATGGAAGTTTTCCATCAGCTTCACTGTCAAATGATAAAGAGGTGTTAAATAATAGTAATACTAAAATAGTAATACTAATAATAGTAATAATAATAATAATAATAATAATGATAATAGACCTCAAAACAATTTCAAAGTTGTAGATAGATGTTGTCAAGACTCAGTTCTCCTGCTGCTACGTGATCCCTCCCACAATCAGAACTGCAACACAGTTGTGGCCTGCATGAGATAGCTACTTGACCTTATGAAAACCCCACAACCTGCTGCAGAAGCAAAGGATATCAAACACGTCCAGACCATTCTCTCAACCAGTCATCATTTTTGTTCATCAGACAAAGCAGCTTCATAAATCTTATATTTACCTTATTTTGCCCAGGTTTCTTGAGCTCAAATAACACCCACCTACCTAGTTACAGAGATGCAGTTTTCTCGCCCAGCCCCATGCCGTAGACTGGTTAGCCCTCATGATGAGCAGAGCTGGAAGTATGCAGAGATGCTCTCTCCTATGGAGATGATCTCTGCTGGTCTGAACTGCATATGGGCTTTGCCCTCCCAGGCAAGGAAAGTGATGGGCATCCAGAATGTGCATCAGCTCCAGGTAGGGACCTGAAACTCTCTGAAGAGGGATGGGGGCTGTGAGTGAGTGGGAAGAAGAGGCAGGTGCTGTGGGTTTTGATTCTGCTTCAATCTCTGTCTCTGGGTTCACCCATTTTAAGCCAAATGATAACATTTCCTTTGATGAAGCATTCCCTTCCTCAGGCTATATGTCATTATGGTATTTTTGCTTCTTCACTTTCACATTGTGAGGCTGTACCAGAGCTTTGCCAACCTGATTGCACAAAAACTTGCAATTCCGGCTTATACTTCTCATTCTTACTGCTTCTAATTCACCAAACACCTGATTGCTCTTATGTCAGCCCTGCCTTTGTATTTGACAACTGGACATGCCGTTATTCTTGATTTTGCATCTGCTGTTCTGCTACAGGTTCTTAAAGAGCATCCACATCCCATAGCTATGGGTGTGTGCACTCCAGAGTTGGTGGGAACAACTCATGGCTCCTTATCCGGCATCTTAACTTGGTGGGGGGAGGAAGGCTGATGACCTGTTCTGCCTGCACCGTCCTTGGTGACTTTAGTGGGAGTGAGTGGAAGGCATTTGCCAAAGTGCTGGAGGATCCCAGTACCTTAAGGGTTTACTGACAGTGCACATTGCTTTCATCCCTGCCTATCTTACAGCAACAGAATCAAAGCTACGCATCCTGCACTCTCTTGGGACGGGAGCTGCTAAAGATTCCTCTCTTGCTGTTAAATGTAAGCTCCCTTGGTGGCAACACTGCAGCTGCCCTATGTAATGAGTGGGGATAGATGAAATGTGAAGTGCGGGGGGGGGGGGGGGCGGGAAAAGAACAACCAAGAACCCTTAGGAAATGTCTTTGAAAATAAGTTACTGAATAAATTGTAAATATATTTTGGCCATCAGCAGAACAACATGGGACCTGATTCTTCTCTTGGCCTGATGTAAATCGGAATAGCCTTTATCTAATTCAGTGGAAGTGGCAGGAAAGTTAAGAAAGTGTAATTAGAGGTGTATCTTGGTACAGGAGTATTTTCTTCCTACAAAAAGCTTACTTTTTCTAATGAGACCCCCTCACTTCTTGCTATTTTGCATGAAACTGCTATCTAGATGCACCAGTCTCAGCCCTTGCTCCAGAAAACCTTAGAATCACAGTTATCAGACTTGGCCCTTGCACCCTTCTGCCCAAAGGCAGGATCCACTCTGCCTGAGCTACCCCTGACAGATGTTTGTCTAACCTGTTCTTGAAAACCTCCCAGGTTGGAGCTCCCACCCCTTCCCCAGGCAATCTATCCTCATACTTCACTGCCCTTACCGTTAGCCCGCTCTTCCTAGAGCCTAGCCCCAGTCCCCCAGCTGCCACTGAACGTGGAGGAGAACTTGTCCAGTTCACCTGGGCAAACCAAAGGAGGAGGTGGAAGCTCAAGGAAGAGGGGGAAACGAAGTAACGCTGTGAAGTTGCGTGGCAGATCAGTGGCAGGTCTGGGAATAGAGCTCAGGTCCCTTGACTCCATGACTTAAGCCTGCGTAAGCCAGGGAGCCCTTACCTCATTAATCCCACTGGGTACCCTGCCTTTTCATGGCCTTCTCTCTTGCTTCCATCTCTCATGTTAATTTCCCTTGCCTGCCAGCATCTCACATGTACCCTCAGAGGGAGAGGCTGTTGTTACATACGCAGTCTTCGACTGATTCATCCCTTTGCTTATACATGACTAACACTCATGCTATTTGTCTAACTATTTCGATTGATGTGCATTTATTATGTAAAAATTTAATTAAAGTGTTATTCATAAAAAAATATCTGGGCCAATTTAATTTTTTTTTTTTAAATACCCAAAGGGAATATTTCAATTAGAGACTAAATGCCAGAAAACACTGTCAGATTCCTCCTCCCCCCCCGCCCCCAATCTGTAATCAAAGCAGCAGGTCTTGATATTATAAAGAAAAAGCCACCAAAACCACAACGGTATTTACAGGAATTTGCTCTGCAGGTGCAGAGATCAATCCTGAGAGAAGCTGAGAACTTCCAGCTCTCAGTGGAAACCAGTGGAAGTTACTCTGAGGAGAAGCCAACTACGTACCCAGAGCCAGCTACGTACCTAGTGGATCTGTGCTAATGCTCTGATTGGAGAATTTGCTACATCTTTCTAATCAACTTGGTCCTGCAACCTTTAATCATGCAAATGGCTCCTGTCTTCAGTGCAGTTCCAGACTTGCCAGCAAAAGGCTTGCAGGACTGAGTACAGCAAGGGGAGTTGGGATTGTGCTGGCACAACAAAATTTCTGATAGTTATGGGCCTGAAAATGCATCCCTCCAAAAAGATGCTTCTCCATAGGTGGGAGGAGTAAAAAATCTTGGGCTTGCATAGTATGTGGCCCAACAAGTCTCTTCAGTGGACAATGTCATTCAGGAGCTTAGTGGATATATTAGTATTGCCTGCTTCCAGATAGGCAGTGACTACCAAAATGAAGCAGTTAAATGGAAACCATCACCCCAAAACCCACAGCAGACATCTGAATTTGTTTATCCTAAGAGGACCAACTTGATTTCGGTCTTGGGAAAAGGCTGAGATGAAATCACCCAGTCTTCAGTTTAGCATCATCCAGACCTGATTCACAACCTTGGTCAGAAAGTTTGGTTTCCAGCAATTTCAGGTAACTGTGTAATAGTGGTTCAGTTCAAAAGTCTGCCCAGGACAACTCTCCACAACAAAGTTGGGTGTGTTATGCACAGTGTGCAGTGGGTGGTGTAATAGTGAGGGCACAGAAGTCTGGTGTGACTCAGACGGGGATGCCGTACCAGTCAGTGCTGATGGTGGACCTTGGCCTTCCTACTCCTTCCCAGCCTCCTGTTGTCCACCACAAGCCATGAAAACTTGCTCTCTCCAAAACTCCCAGTGCTCCCTAACAAACTTAAGACTTCCAACATGAAACATCAAAGCTTCAAGAGCAGCAATGATCAAAATGTCCAGTCACCCACTTCCCAGGTGGACACCTTCACTCCAGATCTTCAACTGCTCCATGGCTGACACCTGCCCACAGATTTTTGAGACCTTTTCAAGGCTTTTCAAGACTGTTATTCCTCACTGTCATTCCAGTGCAAAGGAGCTGCAGAAATCTCAGAATTTTCCTCCAACTGGAGTGCCTATTTCCTACCCACACCAATGAGGTCAGAGATGCCATACTAAAAACAAGGTCAATGGAAGTGCTGTGTGTCACATGCAAGGAGTGGTCCCCAAACTCTCTAGCAGAAGGCTGTGAATTAGTCATGAGATTCATCCTTCAGGAAGATCTCCAAGCCCATTTAACCCAAGTCTTCATTTCAGGCACTTTTATGAGGTTGTTGCAAAGGCTTAGTCATTTATGTCTTCAGAGGGAGATAGTTGGGTACCTGAAGTATGCGTTGGTACATGATATACCTCCATGGAGCAGTAGCCTTGCAGTGCACACGTAGGAGCTCTTAGATATGCTAATATGTGAACACAGGCCTTGTCTTGAAACCTTAAGAGGGGATTAGAGCAGATGAGTCCTCATTTAGTTTTGCAGAACAGCGGCAGAGATAAATCTGGCTGCTCCTTTGCAGGGTGTTAAAGGGGGATTTCCTGGTGGGTGGGTCTCCTCAGTGGGGTATTATTGTATTGACAGTGGGGCGGGAAGGAATGGATTAAGCAGCTGGCAATGGGATATGGAGCTTTTGCATGTGCTGACAATGGATATAAACTGGGGAGGGTGGAAAGCTGTCAGTGGGCTATAGGAAATCAGGTTTGGTTCCTGGCTTATCCCTGGAGACCACACTGTTGCTCCTGAGCTGAGCGTTACTCTTCAGAAATTCAGCCATGGCTCCCACACTGGATATGTCACTGGTGACCAGCAATAGGGCTTAGGTGTTGTGGACACTGCTGGACCTCCTACTGTGGAAGGCCATCAGCCACTTGGAGCTGTTGAACTTGGGCCACCCATACACTGCCCAATCCTATCCTGCAGTGGAGCAATGCCAATCCTGGTAAGAAATGTTATCTACTGTCCATAAACCACTCCCAGGTCCCGCTGTCCTCTTGGCTTTTCTGAATACGTGCAATTTTTCTGCTGTGTTTCTTGGCTATGGTGAAGGTTTTGGCATGCTTTTCTTCTAATCTGCATGTTTGGTCTTCTGTTCTGGATAAGCCTAGATGCTATGGGCCTCACCATCAACTTTGGTGCTAATTTTGGGGATTGGTGGAAGCCTGCAGAGAGTTCAGGAACTGAAAGCAGAGTTGAGCAAAGCAGAGCTGGGAATGGCTTTCCACTTCACCCTGGAGATGCCATCTCATTTAGAGAGGAGAGATTTTGGTGAGGAACTGCAGGGATTCTTCAGATTTCAGGGCCTGTGTTTGTCCTTCTTTTAGTGCTAAGTGCCACATGCCAGTCTCTGAAGCTCAGAGCCCTGTTGGGTAAATATATTTAAAATAAGAAGCAAAATGCCCGTGATCTGCAGATTGCCACAGTCTCACAAAGCTGCTTAGAGATCAAGCCCAGAAATGAAGAGCTCCCAGCTGGTAAGCCCTACACAAAGAAGACGCATACTTCACCCAGGCTGGTTAACCTCAGTTGGCTAAGTCGGGTTAAAACAGTTTTTAAGGCAAGGCAGTTTGCGTATTATTTCAGGTGAGTAGCTTAAGTTCAAGGCAGGTTTGGGTATTCGCTTGGGCAAGTAACTTAAGTTCAAGCTGTTAGGGCAGGAGTGGCTCCCCAGCAGCTCCTGAGTCACATGTGGCTCCCCAATGCTTTGCATATGGTTCTTTGCCCCGGCTATGGCATGTGCTTGGTTAGCAGTAGGGCTGTGCTGTGTGGGGGCTAGAAGCCCAGTATCACTGGGCTGTATTACTTTGGGACGTGGGTTACTTGCCCAGTCCAGCTCCAGAGGAGCCACCATCATCCTTTGAGGCAGTCCTGGTACACCGCTGCCCCAGCCTTGCTGTTGTACGTCACGTGTGGCTCATGGAGTGAAGAAGCTCCACCACCCCACACAGGTTCATTCCAAGCTGGCTGATCCCAATCAGTATCAAGTTTAGCTCTCCTGTCATTTTAAGACAGGCTAACCAGCTCAGTCACCCAGTCTGAACTAAGTACACCCTTCTTCTGGCTGGGCTGATGGAACCAAAGTAAAGTCTAAACCATCAGGAGGTACAAAGCTCATAAAAGAAGGTGCAGCCCTGGATTAGCAAACTAGCAGTCAGCTCCAAGCCTCTCACATGTCAGAAGACCCAGCCCTAGCAAGAAAAGCCCAATATACATCCAGCTTTTGGTCAACCACATTAGTGGTCAACTCCATAAAATAGGCAAATATGTGTAGTCTATAGTTCAGAGCGCTTGACGCAGTGACCTCACTGAGTTGCAGCACCGGTGATTACAGCCTCTTCTCCAGTAAGGCTGTAATGCTGATACATATATTTTTAAATTGCATCTATCCTACTCCACACTCTCTGAATAACTATTGTTTTGTTGTCAGCACCAATGTATGAGGCGTGTGGCAGAGCTGTAATGGTGAGCATGGCTGTTAGAGCAGAGTAGCATCCATTTCTAAAGTATCTACGTTTAAAGTCAGGTTGAACATGGAAGGATGTTTGGATTGCTTAAAAAAAACAAACAACAAAACAACCAGATCCACAAAACAAACACCTTTATCAATTTTCCTTCTCTGTTCTTTTTGAAAAAAAAAAAAACCAACCAAACATCAAAACACTGGCTTTATGTCAGGTTGATTTAAAGGTTTCAGGGAAGTCAGAGCAGCCTTAACATGAGTAATAACAAAAGTATTAATGACTGATGGGACAGGAATATTCTGAAAGTTAGTGGTTGCCTTTGGTTGAAGTGAGGAGGTTTTAGGAAGGGTTTTTAACTCCTACATTTGCTTATTCTTATATAATCAATATTGGTTTTTTGATATAGTTAGTGAAGCCTTGGGACAAACATTGGAAACGTGGAACTAAAAAGTAAGATGGTGCTTTTCTGCTGGCTGAGAAGTTCCAAAGCTTCAGTGCCCACCTGGCCTCTTGAGAACCATTGCAAGAAGGCAAGGCTCCATTGTCTTTCTCAGTGGAAGTTCACAGTATTTTATGATAACACATTTGTACCCTTTTCAACTCTTTCCTGGGCCACAGGGATCAATGACATGTTATGGGGATGTGTTTGGACCAGCGTTATAATCAATAAAGCTGTAAACAGAACCTTACAAACCCAACAGGATCTCTGATGTGTTCAGCTGCAAGTGATGTGCACACTAACTTTTGATTGAGAAGACACTGCTCTGGTGAGCTAAAGACAGAGAATATTCTTCATTTCAGGTGCTGGGCACACATGGTAATTCTATTACAAATCTCACCAAGCACCACTGTGCTGGGCACAGACTGACCATCTAACATGGACTGGCTGTGCTCCACAGAGCTCCCGTCTACCTCTCTGAAGATTCATCTCTGTCTTCAAATTCATCTGTCAAGGAATATGTATGCAAAATGCAGTTAGGAAAGCAGAGCAAAGATGTTGTATGAACGGAAACGCCTTTCTCCCCCCAAACCGACAGCACTAAAATACTTTTCCACCTCTTGTTTCTTCTCTAAGAAGGATCTGTGCAATTCCCTCTTGGAGCATCTTCATGACAGGACTCAGCATTTATAACAGGGGAGAATAAGTCACAAATTTGGGGACTATCTGTTACAGTTCTTGTTTTATAGAGCTGTAAGGCTCTATTTATGAATTTAGAGGGGTCCTTAGGACACCAGTGCTAATACTTTGCTCTTAGGTAATCTGGATTTAGGCAGCCCATCAGAATGAAGGACTTTGGCGAGTATACCATGCCTAAGGCTAGCAACGAGGGCCAAAAAATTAGATTACCATATACTGGGAAATTTTCGTTTGTTTTCTTTTTAATATTTGAAAATCAAATGGAAAATATGAGAGTCTGACTTTTTCCATGTGATAAGAATGGGAAAAAAAAAAGATATTTTAAGCTGTTGAAGTATTTTATCTTGTTAGTATCAGAATTTTTTGTTTGGCAAGATAAAATCATTGAGCTTCAATAATACAAAAAACACTCCAATATTCTATAAAATATTAAAGGTATTGCAGTTTGCTACTCTGATAGTTTAATGACTTTCTATTTTGACATTAAATCACATTCAAAATAAAAAGAAGCAAAATTACTTCTTTTCAAGAACTGAAATGAAACTACCTGAAATGTGCAAAACAAAATGAGAAAACCAAAGTGTGCGTTTTTGCCTTGAAATTGAGTGGGTTCTGCAAATTGTCTCCATTTTGACGCAGCTGCCTTTTCTGGCGGAAAACTGGCCCAGAAAATAAATACATTTTTGACAAGATATAATGTCTCCTAGGCTGGATCCTGCCTGCCTAGCCTAAGGGGTCTCCAACTTTTTTATGGCTCCGGGTGAACAGAAATACCTCCTTGTGCCCTCCCCACCCATTCACACTCCCACAACATCCCTGTGGCAACAGCTTCCCTGGGAAAGTAGCATGATTAGGAAAGGATAAACCATAATTATTAGCTATCATTTAATGTGATTTAGCACCTGGAAATAATGGAGAGGAAATTGTGCCAGATGCTTAGTCAACAAACTGCAGCCTACCAGGAAGTGTTCCATGAAGCATTACTGCCCTGTCGATCAAGTCTGAGAGCAACAGTCATCAGCAGGCCAATAAAACTACCTAAATTATGTTGCAAGAGCTGCAGGGCCCTACATATGACCTATTTTGGTATCACACTCTTTGAAGTATCCAGTTGCTTCTGTGGTGTACTCCATGGGAAATGGAGATGCAGAGGAAGGAGGACCTGCTCTCCTGTCTCCATCACAGCCAGTAGCAGAGCCAGAACCAGAAGCAGAACCTCTCTTCTCTGCCTTGCTCCCCGTCCTTGGTCCAGACTGGGTCTGGAGAAGCCAGACAAATAACATGTACACTTTGAAAACTGTTGTTCTTTTCCAGGAAGGCTGAGATGAGTCAAGATGAAATAAAAAGTGAAAGACACTCTCCATTCCTCCACCCATGAGGTGTGTACCTACTCTTCAGTTCCACCTCAAGCCATGCGGACAGCTGTGTCTTCCAGGATCTGGTGGGCTCTCCGGCTTTCTGCCTGTGCTTTGCCATCAAGTTTTAGGGTCACCTACCACCAAAGCTCCAGAACCTCCCTGAGGTTCACCATGCCACCTTCTACTTCCTAAAAAAGCCTGTCCAAACCTAACCCAACCCAAACCAAAACAGTTTCCTTCAAATCCTTCCCTAAAGCATGTCCGTACAGTGACATATCTAAGCCCTCTTTTACAGGCCTATATTACAGTGATCTGCTGTAGGCAACACTCTCCAGAAGCAGCCCAGTGATCCATAGGAGCACACTGAAGGTGAGCAGCAGATAGCGCACCACGCAGTTCCCTGCTTACTGTCTTGGGATCTACTTCACACAGTCCTCAGCTACCTCGGCTTCACTCATCTTGTGCTGTTTTCCCCAAAAATGCCACTTCTGTGCAGCAACTCTGCCTACCCTGGAGGGGTGGAAGTCCCGACCTACTTCAGCTGGGAGCTGCCTCCCATGCAGCTCTCTGATTCTGCGACTTTACATCTCCCAAGACTTTGGACCCCACCAAAGCCTGCTTTCCTCTTACTCCTGCTTTGTCCTCACTGCTTAGTCTGAAGTCAGCTGTGCCCTAATCATTCCTACGAGCCCATCGTTCACATGCACAACAGAAATCCAAACCCAGGCATAACAACCCTTTTGAACCATCCCCTCTCCTGGTGGGTGATTCCTGCCTCTTTGTCAGTCCGATGGATCTTCTTGGATGGCCAGTCCTTCCTTTGAAGGAGGTGCTCCTGAAAGATGGGGCGGAGGAAGCAAGCAACAGAAGCAAGCAACAAGAGAAGCTGATCCATCAATGCTTCCTCCTGCGGCAGACCGTAGCGGGGAGCATGCGAACCTGTCTCCTGCTGAAAAGTGCCTCGGCTGCCTGCCCTGTCTGCTCTGCCGGAGCCAGCCCCCTTCCCCTGCCCTGCCAGCCCATAGCACAGAAAGAAGCACGCTGGGCATCTTTGTGTGCTCTCCTTTTCCCCTTGCTGCCCTGTCGTATGTGCTCGGGGAGGGACAGGAGGAAATTCTCTGCTTGTTACACAGGAATCCAACCAGATGATCCCACAGCCCCTTCTGGCCTTAAAATCCCCCCGTCTATTCAGCACTGCCAGCTAATAACACATCTCACAGGGAAGAAAAGCGACATTCATGGGCTTGGATCCCTCTTTGTCAGAAGACTTTGCTTGTTTTGGCTGTTTGGTACATAGAAGCGTGGGCAGACACACGTCTAAGCTCCTCACCCAGCAAAAAAACACCCTTGTGGACCTGAGGACCGTGCACCCTGGCTCAGGACCCATCCCACAGTGGGACTTAGGGGTGAAACCCACCGTGTCCCCCTTCCCCCCAGCACTCGGGTGAAGGCGACCAAGCCTCCGCTTTCCCTGTTTCCCTCCCTGGCTCCCGTCCATGCGTGTGCGTGTTTGCGCCGGCTGTTGTGAGCCAAGGGCCCGTTTGGGGCCGGGATTCTCCCGGGACAAAGGGATGCTAATCAGCTCCCTCTACTGTTCCCTTTTGTCTAGGACTAGCTCCCACGCTTGGACTTGGCACTCCGGGATGCAGCAGAGGGAGCTCCTTGTTGCAACCAACTTGAGCCCAGTTGGGGAATGCAATGTACCCAGCAGGGAAAGGGGAGGAAGGGGAGGGGAAGGAAGGGGGAAGGAAATAAATCTATAACTCCACACAGCCCGCTCCCTGCCAGCCCGTCACATTGTGCATGCCGCCGGAGGCAGAAGTTTCCAGTGCCTCCCGCAGCCGGGAGAGACGCCACCGGTTTTGTAGCCACGGGCTGTCTTGTTCCTTCTCCCCTCCCTGATCCCCCGTCGCCAGAAAAATCTCCATGTCAGGGTTGACAGATCAGGGTTGGTGCAGTGGGAGGTAGAGGGAGCACAGACAGCAAACAGGATCGGCTCCTGGCATTGCTGCCATTTCCTTTTCACCATCACTGATCTCCCAGGTTTGCAGCCTGTGTCTGGGTGTTGGCTGTTTACAGCTGTTTACACGGGCTCTCTCATCTCCAGAGAACTGTACAGATGCACAAGAGCCAGATCTTTATCCCGGGATCACTTCACAGCTGGAGCAGTGGTGAGGTGAGGTCCTCTCACTAAGAAACCCAGAAAACACTTGAGCCCACCAAGCCCAGAGCATACACAGCCCCCAGTTGCACTGGGGATGGAAAGACAAATGCAGCTGCAGCCAGATGTGACATTAACCATGTTCTTCTGGGTGCTACCCTGTTGTACCAGAGGGCTGCCCAGTGCTTGCCCTTGAATGCCTCTGAAGTCATAAGAGACTGAAGTTTCCTCTTCTGATGGTGACCTGCCCCTACCAGCAGCTCCAGCAGTAAGAGAAGGAGCTCCTCTACCACCTCATTGGTGTCCTGCTCCCAAGGGCTAAGGGACTAACGTGTTGGCAAGTTTCCCTCAGCATCTCTGCTTGCTGCCATTGCAGCTTGCAGCTCTTGCCAGGGCTCAGTGGAAGCTGCTAATCTCCCAGTACTGATGTGGGCTATGAACCAGAGATGTGGCTACAGCTCATCTAGACCCCCACAAACTGCATTTACCACCTGATGCTGCTACCTGTACTGAGGTAGCTACGTAAAAGCCAGTTCAGAAATGCTGCCACCATGAATAGGGTCTGTTCTGTACCTGTGGGCAGGAACATGGGACTTGGGCAGTGCAGTGACACGCTGGCAGTTACAACTGTCTCATCCCCTGCAATAACTCCAGCTCCAGGCTCAGTTTACACCAACATTAAGCACAACTGATGTTTCTGTCTTAAACCGGGATCTGCCAGTCTTTTTCTCAGCGGCATTGGCAAACCTCTGGCCTACAGTATTTATGCATCTTGATGGCTGAGTGGAGCTTGCATAGTCACATTTTCAATCCTGATCCTTCCAGTTTCCTTCCCCATAGTTACAGGGTAGAGTTTGTAGATCTCGGTTGTTGATACCAGGGCAGCTGCCCAAATTGCCATTAGCGGAGAGGTAGACGGGGTGTGGTTGGAAATCAGATCCTCTTGGGAAGAGTTTCATGAGAGAGCAGAGAGTACCTCCTACATGTAACTAACCTCCTGGATGGATCAGTATCTTGTGGCTTTCTGCTCATGCCTGACTTTATTGCAGAAGTGGAGAAGTCTGATCTAGAGCAGGGAAAGGGGGGGAAGAATTTGGCACAGAGACAACTGAGATGCCAGAATGCCATTGAGAAAATATGATGAGGTCTGCTAAACATATTAATTTTAAATCATGCAAGGCATTATGAGATGGTATTATGCCTGAAATAGCAAGGGACTGTCTGTGTTCAGTGGTCCAGGAGATCCTTTTCTATGTCACGTTCTTGCGTTAGTAAAATGGCCTCTCCAGCAGAGGCTGGCTGTCAGGACTGCTTTCTGACAGGAGAAAGATGGGGGAGTGGGAACTATTTGCCCCCAGACTGGGCCTCTAAGACATACACATGGAAGTCTGAGCCTGTAGCCCTAGGCTCCCTCTATAGTCAATGGAGAGAAATAAACATCTTGGTATGATTCATGTTATCCTGAGATAGGTGTCTAAGATAGGTCAGATGAATTGCTCTCCGGAGATGCCGAGTGCTCTCCACTGACTACAAAGGGAGCCTGGGGTGACTAGCTCAGACTTTGACATCTAACTTTGGTAGATGAGATCAGGCCCATCAGTGAGCCTGTGGAGCGATATTGTTATGACACAGCAAGAAAAAAATACAGAGGAGACTTGTTCTCTGCGGCATTATAACTGAATTTAAAAGTCTTGTTCCATTCTTGCTAAACCTGGGGAAAAGCTCACATGGATGATGTGAGACACAAGACGAGGTTTTTTGGCCACAGTAGTAACAGGGACAAAAGAGTTAACCCATGAACACAGCTACGTTTTGGCTTTCTGGAGAGACGAGACGTGGGGCTTACCCCCAGAAGGTCTAGAGTCCAAAATAAGCCTAGCTGCAAAATAAGCCTAGTCCAAAATAAGACAAGCTGAAAAGATAACAGTGCCCAACATCCCATATGAATCTGGATGTGATTGGAATCCCACATCTCTCATGAGCTAGACAAATGTCTGCTCTGCCCTTCATGTGGTCCCCGGGAGCAGGAGTCTTCTCATCAAAAGCCGGTCTCCCTGGATTCCCTGGGTGATTGATGGAGAGATGTAGAAACTTGAGGGTGTGAATAATTTAATCCTAACTGTCTAGAATACATCAGATGAATCATGCCCCAGAGGACCCCCAGCATCAAATGGAACTCCCTCAACCTGTCTTGCTGTCTGACATAGTGCACCCAAACTTTTGCTGACCCACTGCTCTTCTGCAGGCCTGTTTTAACTTTTCATAAAGTGCAAGTAGCAAAGAAAACACTCAGTTTTAGAGGAGTTATTCTGCATCCAGCAAAGGAAAATACAGTGGCTGGTTGTCAGCACCAGTGCAGTGTTGCATTAGAAATGAAGAGACTTATAAAAGGGGAGGTAGATTGGTTGTCTATCTCTTGGTGCTATGTCAAGGCAAGATGTCCTTTGGGAAGAGATATCATAGTAAAATTCAGATTTTGGTTTCATTCCAGAAGTCTTGAGGGGAAATTCTCCAGTCTGCATCATGCAAGAAGTCTGCTTGGATAATCTGACAGTCCTGGCAGGCCATAAACATGCAGCTTGTGCTTTACTGTGGGAAGCCAAGAGGCATTTGAGACCCAGAGATCTCATATCTCTACCAATAACATGCTATTATTGCTACTCCTTCCCATTGCCAAATGGCCTTCAGAAAGATTATTTGGTATCATTTTGTGAAGGACACTGCCATGTCCATAAGACAATATCGTCTGCAGAAACATCGTGAGTGCAGATAATAGTAATTCTTTAAGCTTCATGGTCCCCCTGGATAAGATGACATGGAGATACCACTCCGTCTCACACCATCCCATGCCATCCTGCCTTGATTTGATTTGGAAGTGCTGGAAGGCAAGACATCTACCCAGTTTCATAAGGAAGCAATCAAGTGGTCGTGAATACTCCATATTTCATTCCATGCTCATCCTGGTAGCTGCACAAACAGGAGCTGTATCAAAAAGGACACCTCTTTGCCAGACAGGAACAGGGTTAACCCAGGGGGGCGCGATCAGTGGGTCACTACAGCGCCCTTGTGGCTCTCATCACTCGCCTTCTAACAGGGTCGACGGCCAACAATTATGTCTGGAATTAATCTATGCCTCCGAGCCTCTGCATCACCCATTAGGCTCTCATTTGTCCAGCGGGGAATTTGATATATGTCCTCAGAGGGCACATCCGACGGGCGCAGACACTTGACAAAGCGACTGGACGCGCGCGCACCTGCCCTGGCTCGCTCAAAGCCCCGCGCACGCCGCGAGCACCCCAACGCGCAGAAAGGGACGGTGTGGCTTCCCAAGGCTGCACGAGTGTTAAACTCTAATAAACAAGCCCCGTCGGCGAAAGCTGAAAGAATCTGAGCCCTCCCCAACAAAGCATTTAATCCAGTTTGGCGTAACCTTTGACATTATTAGGGATCGCAGTGACCCTAATCCAATCAGATTGATTAACTAAAGCGGAGACCCCATAAGCTGACCCCCCTCTGGCCTCTGCTATTTAGTCCTGACCAAACAGTGGGAGCGACGTGCTGTATTTACACCACAATGGGTCCGCACTGAGAACCTGTTTCATTACAGAGCGACTTAAACTCCCATTACTCCATCAATGTATCATTCTTCAATAGTTCATTAAAAGCTGCTCCTCCACAATAACTATTAACCATTTCTCAGTCCAGCTGGCAGGTTTAAAGCCCCAGCCAGTCTTTAGCAGAAGGAGGTGGGAGTGAGTGAAAGAAACAGATAGACAAGGGCTCCCTTTTTAAATTTAAACGAACTGAGGGCTTAAATAGTTTGAGGTAATTTACTTTTATTGAATGGGGGGAGGAGAGGGAGGAAACTTTTATTTTGACTTAATTATGTGCTGAGGTCCTTTAAAGAGACAGGGCCATCATAAGCTTTTATTATATTACTTCTCTTGAGATTGGTTCATATTTCTGCCCAGAGGAGTTTCATAGAGAGTTGGCATGGTGTTGAGAGACTACAAAATGCACCACAACCCAAACATGGACAGTGTCTTCAGTCCACAGAACCTAAAACCAGGGTGAAAGACACAATTATACCCAACATACGGCACTTAAGTTTGGGGTGGAAAATGCCTGATAGGTTGCAATGTTCACATTCTGTTGTTGGTGACAGCATGTCCCTTTACTACATCCTCCAAAGTTTTATCTTGTATGTTTTTAAAGGCAACTCAAAAAGTCTTCCCTTGTCCTTAGGAAACTGAAAGACACAGCAACTGCCTGACAAGCCGCCAAACCTCTCAGCTAAGTGGCTGGGCATGGGCTATGGCTAAGGTGATCACTTAAGGTCGTGTGGCTCCACTGCTTCACGCAATACAGGTGAAGAAACAGATGACAATTTTTTTCCTCTAGCAATGACTCTGTTAGAAAAACTTATGTGAGGGGTTCTTTCTACTGTCCGGTTGCTGAGATCTGCACTTCTGTAAGAGTGGGAATTACATGAACTGTAGCCTCTTATAGATGGCTGATAAACAGATAGGTATGTTTAGGCAGAGGTAAAGAGATCAGGCTTGCTTCTTTTCCCATACAGGCATCCTGTTCTTTGCATTCCCAATAGCCTAGGGTACCCCAGACACCTACAGTGTAGCAAACCGCTAGTGCTCTGCAAGAAAGACCCAACAGTGGCACCTATCTGAACATTTATCCATGGAGCTGCACCACTACTCATACACTCCCAAGACCACAAAGGAGGAGAAAACCCCTCTTCCAACGGCCCCATAGCAATTTCACCCTCTGCTAATGCCTGAATCATTCCCCGTGCAGGTAGCAGAGCACAACGAGGAAGGTGACTCTGTTCCCTTTGAGCAGGGAACATTCATTCCCTGACCAAGGACCTGCAAAACAGAGTAATCAAATACTGGATGGAATGGAGGCATTCTGCTCTTCATATGTCCTGAGTGACATATGAAGAACTAGAGTGGCATAGGTCCAAGCCTGCCAATATTGCTCCCAAATAGCGGCAGGTCTGGATCCCCTGTACATCACCATTCCCTTATAGCCGAGCTCATGGATACACACCATTGCTGTTCAATATGTGATTCATTAGGTCTGGCTATGGAAATATTTAAAAAATAATAATACAGTTAATATAGTTGTAGCTAAAACATAAGGGATTTCTTTTCATAAGTAAGCTGATGGGAAAAAAAGAGTCCGGTTTTAGGTGAGATATCAGAATATGGCTCTTAACAGGACCAGAGTCTGGTGACAGTTTGGCATCGCTGAATCACAGCTCAAGCCTAGCCCTGAATTAGCAATGAGATACCAAAGCAGCGAGGGCAGCGCAGGCCGTGAAGCAGCCTCAGTGAGATTTGGGCCTAGAAAGTATTTCCTGAAGGCATTAAAATCGGCCTTTTTCAGTGAAAGAATTGCAGATAGTCGTGCAAGGCAAAAGGGAGTTGCTTTAGTGACTAGGCTGGGTTGTGCTGGGGGAGGATGGGGTCCCTATTGACTCAGATGAGAAGCTGCAGTTAGATCTTGGGTGACTTAAAATCCAAGCTGCAAAATAGGGTTTTGCTTGCTCGCTTTCTTTCTCTCCTTTCCTCCTTCTCTCTTTCTGGGTAGGAGCTCAAATATGTTCCTACCCTGGGGGATCTGCTGCACAAGAATGCAACTGAGCTGTTGGGTTTTTTTTTTCTCCCCTCTCCTGCTGTAGGTGAAGCAGAACTGAAGGGTGGTTTGATTCTCCCTCAAGGAACAACATTCTTCAGTTATGAAATCGTCCCAGCCTTCTTTTCCTCCCTGAGCCTGGCTACCGAAAGCCTGCAGTCTCAAGGAGGGACAGACTTTTCATGTTGACATCCTTGTGAGATAAGAGCATTTGGAAGCTTGTGGGATCGAGATTCCTTCGATCAAGAAGGGGGTGAGGGTCGCTTTCCTTGTGCACAAGGTGTAATTGCTACAGGAGATGTGGAGCATCTAATCCGAGACCGTCTGGGAGCATGATGTGCTCCATGTGTCCTTGAGGACATCCAGCCTTGTGACGAGGCAAAGACATTGGGTTATCTGGCTCACTTACTGCCTGTGCCCAGTGAATGCTCTTGGGAAAGTCACGTTGGGCTTGTGTCTATGAGGAAAATACTCAGTTTGGTAGTTGTGGCCAACTGCTGTAGTCACCCAGGAGGGATGTACCCAGAAGAGATGCTTTAATTACAAGCAAAACATTGCGGTATGACACTTTCATAGGGACTCAAGTGCACCATGCTGCAGATCTTACAGGTGTGATCAGTTTGGGATGATCTCTCACCGCTAAACCCCAATAGTGACAGCAGCATTAACAAGGTGCCTCAGTTGTCCAGCTCTAATGGGGTAACCCCACTAGCCAAAACCACCCCTTCTCCTGCTGGGTGCCGGTAAACGCCTCTTCTGGCTGGTGGAGGCCCTGCCATGATACAAACCAAGGCTTTGCTCTCTCCTGGCTGCCCTATTTTTCAAAATTAATGCAAGTGGAAATGTCCAAGTCTCTTCCGAGTAATGCAGAAAAAAAACCAACAAACCCCCTACCTCCAGATGCTGGAGGAACGTGCCCCAAGATGGGTGTAGATCAGCTACATATGCCAATACAGGAGATTCCCTGAAAATATCCCAAATGCTCCCTCTTCTCTCATATGAGTTCAAACGGTGCTACTCCACTATTCCAGACAAAGTAATTCCAACTCTTAGATTCTCAGGACCTGTAACTGTTATTCTTTGCAAAATAAATAAATAAATAAATTGAGAAAGAAAGGAAGGAAGAAAAGAGGACTACCAAGCCTCTTCTGCTGGTGCTCTCCTAAGAGAAAGCAGCCATATTCCTGCAGGGCTCTGCACAGGGCACCTGGAATTACTATCTGAGCAGAAATCAAATGCAAAATGAGTCTACATTTGGGATGAACCCCTCTGTAGCAAAGGGAAAAGCAGAGCTTGACCCAGGCTTACTGAGACCAGCAGGAGCAGGCTGAACTTTAAAACCAGTATTACAAGGGCAAAGAAGGATAAAATACAAGCTATAATAGGTTTCTGCCAATTTATAAGGGAAATGACCAGATACTCAGACTTAGCAACGTGCTTAAATCCCACTGCATTCAACAACACAGGGCATAATATTTCTGAGTGCTCCCATTTATATCAGTGTGTCAGAGTTAGTTGCCTGAATTGCCACCCTCGTCTTAATTTGCCACATTTATAACCAATAAAAGCAGAACCATTAATTGATGGTGATTTCCTCAGGCCTTTGATCTTCATTATATCCCATTATGGCATCAAAACTGATGTTATCTGGTCAGTCCAGCCCCTTGGAACCATCCCCAACAGCCCATCATTTCCCCTCTGCAATCATCCATCGAGCTGAAAATGCGGCATGAAATGCCATGGGGTCAGAAAAGGAGCCAGACGTCCAGCTTGATCACTGAAAACACAATAATCCTTTGTGCTCCTTCCAAGGGGCATAGGATCATAGGATAATTCATGTTGAAAGGGACCCTGGGAGGTCTGTAGCCCAACCTCCAACTCCAAGCAGGGTCAGAGATGACCCCACTCTCCGTGTGCTGGGCTCTTCCCAGCTCTCTGGGTCACCTACACAATCCCAGTAGAGGTTTGAGGTAGAAGTAGTGGTTATCTGTGACTGGATGTTGTCTGTATAATCGAGGTGGTGGGTAAACACCCTCCTTACGTTGGGGAGGCACACATGTCCTTGCTATTCCTCTAAGAATGCTTAATTATATTCTTGTCTCTACAAAAGACCTTCTGAGTCAGGTTTGAGCTGCTTGGATGGGGTCCTGGGATAACAAAATTTTCCCTGCCTGTGTCACAGGTCTCCTTCATCAAGCTCAATTCCTGTTTCCTGCAGCCCATTTTGCACGACACTTCATCAGAAGCAAATGGGCTCACAGTAGGTTTCTCAAGGTCTTTGTTGCTACTCCACCATGGATGTTGCTGTCACCAAACCCGTAGCGCTGCACTCACCTTTATCTAGCACAGGCCCGAAGATGGCTAAGCTGTCATTGACAGTCGTGCAGTTCCACCTCCTCCCTCGAAATTGGTGTTGGCATTCCTGGATCCCAATCTTTACCCCTTCTGCTACACTGGGCATGATCTCTACATAGTTCCGACAGAAGCGTAGCTGCTTGGGTACCAGTCCTGGGATGCTCCCGCAGAGGATGGGCTGAGTCCCCAGGGAGGAATACTGGTGACCAATTGCCAAGGACCTGGAAAAAAAACCAAGGAAAAAAGAAATTGTGTCAGGCTGGCTTTCACCTTTGTACTTGGTTCACAAGAATGGGGATGGAAAACCAACATCTTCAGTTCTTCTGCATTTCCCTCTCCAGAAAACATCCTTTCCACTCTCGTTTCCCCCCAAACATCATCCTCTCTCTCCTGAAGTTCCCTACAGGCCCAACAAGGCAAGAAACTCAACTTTTAATATCTTCCTTCCCTTTTCTTCATTCTCTCAAAACCTCAATCCATCATTGTGCTTCTTCTTCCCACAGACGCCCAGCTCATGAAGCTAGTTTCCTTTGCAACTGGAGGGTTAAACCCACATTTATTTCTTTGCAAGTCAAGCAAACCTATACAAGAGCACGTCAGTATTACAGGAAATTTTGGCAGCTGAGGAAGCCCAGGGATTAGACAGTCAAAAGTACTTTCAGAGCTACACCAAATAGTAATACCAACAGTGGAAGACACCATGCTCCAAGTCTTGCAAAAGCAATCACCAAGAACTGACAAAAATCATACAGTTCAGCAGTGTGTCCTGTATATTTGAACCTTACCAGGTAACTTCTGTGCCCTGAAGGTGACCCTAAAGACTCAAGGAGTTTGGATCCTGAGAACTTTCAAAAGCCAACTCTGAGCTAAAGGCTGCAGGAGTGCTACATAAGTGTGCTACCATAAGCAGTTAAATTTGCTGTGCTACAGAGGAAAGGGAGTGGAAATGTAGCCCTGCTGGAACAGAAGAACTTGGGTTAAAACTCTCCTAGGGCTCTGGTATGGGTCCAATATCAATGTTATTCTCCTGCGTGAACAATGGTACTGATGCTACCAGAAACACTCGTGATTATGGGCATGCAAGTTGGGAGCCATGCCTGGGATACCAGTAACATCCCTGAAAGACTGGGATGGAAAAGATTTTCTACTGTTTAGCAAAGCATTTCCACACCTGCTTGATCCAAGTATATACTTTGCAAAGCAATATCGGGTCTTTCTAAGCAGGTTGAAGTGTTTTAAAAATAAATTATTAGAATGGCTGCCAGTGTCCTTCTGGATATTAATTTAGAGTATCTTCACCTTACTTTCACAACAGTTTCAGTTTGGGAATTTTCAAAAATGGTGCTGTATTTTCACAAAACAGCGCCAGCTTTGCTGTACTGTCACAAGGATATGGAGAGCCTGCTTTGGCCATCAGTCTGTGAATTGCCTTGGTTAAAGTGAACAGTGTGAAATTAAAAAAAAAACAAACCAACAAAAAACCCCAACAAAACAACACAACTTGAATGCAAATTCTGTGCTCAGTCTGTTGAAAGGAGTGTCCATGAACTATTATGTTGGTTAAAGCCTTAGAGACAAACAAGTCAGCTATGCAGAGAGATCAGCAGATATGTGGCTAATTAGATAGATTTTTAAAGTGTTTTTACTGGTGCTTCTAATAATAACCTTGATTACTAAAACTGAAGGGATTTTTAGAGTATAATTTCCTTTTATTCTAATTAAATCTCTTGATTGACTTTTCTGCTCAGAATTAATGACAAACAGAAACCTGCCTGGGCAGTGTGTATTTCTGTTTACATTCAATTTTGCGATGTGGTTTTCATTTGGGAACATCCTGGTGTGTTTGAACTATCAACAAGGCAGTCAGGGAACATGCCTTCATTGCTCTGACAGAAAAAAAAGTGCAAGAATTCTATCATTGCTGGAGTTCGGAAGAAAATTAGCTTGACTTTATCACTTCTTTAGGCTGGGATAAAAAATGCTTTAAAGTGTCTGTCCTTTTATGGAAGAAAACCAGCTGCAGCCAGTTTGCTCCCTTCCTGGTGGTCCAGAGGGGACAGAAGTGAAAAGGAGACGGACATTCAGATGGTCAGGTACCACAACTATTTGTAGTCAGCTTTGCTGACTGTGCATAAACTAGCCTTTACAAATCAGTGCTTCCCAGGCAAGTAAGACACAGGGACATTCACTTCTGGAGCTCAAATGACTCTAGGTAAGAATCTAGAACCAAGATAACCAGCTCAGCCCTCCAGTAAATGAACTTTAGGTGGACAAGGTAGAAGGTGCCTGGGAAAGCAAAGAATTTGCAGCTGATTTCCTAAACTTAGATGCCTCTTTCCACCTCAGTTGCACTTTTAGGAGAATATTAATCTCACTTAACATTAGAGGACAATTCATCCTACCCAAGGGAGGTAAGATGAGACAAATAGCATGAACTGTCCTCCAGAAGCACGTCTCTCTTTCCATTGCATTGAAAGAGGGAGGAAGGCAGCTCGCGTTAACCATAATCTTTGTTCATGTCACCTGCTTTCTAATGTCTGCAACATGGACATCTCCAGCTGATCTGCTCAGCCCAACCTGCTTTTTCAATTAGTCAGTGGAGAGAAACAGGCACTTCTAGGGCATGGTTCATCTGCCCATTTTAGATGTCTGCTTTGGGATGAGGTGAATCATGGCCTTGCCTCCATTGACTGTATTGGCTAGGCTATCAAGACAGCCTGGGTGACTGGTTGAGTGGGATATGTCTGCACTGTAAAAGTCTCCAGATGAATCATGCCATGATACCAAACAACTGGAATGGCTAGGTTCCTTGAAAAAGTCCCACCCAGGAAAGCTAAGTGCTGTGTTGAAGCCCATGCAAAGAGCTCAGCTGTAGGAAGGAGGCAAGCTCCTGCAGGAGCCTGCAGGAACCCACAGGAGAAGACCAAGAAAAAGGACCCAGATAACTTGTTTTCCCTATCTAAGTGGCTTGATGTGGGTTTTCTTGAGCTTGAGATTAATTCAGGGAACAACTAGTGGCAGAAAAGCACCTGTGAAATGGAGCCCATGCCAAGCCAAAGGGTGTTTGCACTTTGACTGCACTGTGTACAGTTTTGTCTCATTGTTAAGCTATATACAAACACTGGATCAAAGTTTCTGGACTGAAGACACATTTTAAAACACCTTCTCAGGTTTCAGAGGACTTGTTGAGTGTGTTGCCTCTGTGGTCTTGTTGGGAATGTGGAGTCTTAGGGTGCCACATCTCTAAATCTCAATCTGTTCAACCCCCTGAGGACTGGCAGTTGGGAGGTATTCATAGATTCCATCTTCAGGCTTGGGAGCTAGATGGTCCTATCTCTGTAAACAATGGGAGAGATAGATGCCTTCATCAAAGCCTCTAGAGAAGAGCACTTAGTTGCTTTTATTCATCCTTCAGAGAACAATTCAGCCACTGACTACACAGGGAGTCCAGGATGTGGACACTTTCCAGTGTCTAAAGTTAACTTTAGTGGAAACATCTGTGGAGTTTGTTCCCACATCAACTGGAGTCACCATCATCCCTCCTAAAGCTTTCAGAAGCACCCTGTCCAGTTCCCACCAAAGATAAAGTATCCACAGAGATAGAATCAACCTGCTGTAGGCTCCATCCATCATGTTGTGAAGCCAGGAGGACTTTCTTGAGCTATTTAATAGGACCTGGATGAAACTTTGGGATTCCAGTCTCATAAACTTTAATTATGTGAACAGCCAAACTCATGCCTGTCTATGTTTTTTGATGGTTACTACAGTGGCAGAGTGAAAATACCAGTCATCGGAAGAGGAGTTTATAGGTTGGTGCCCTCAACTATTCGTTTCCGTTGCTGGGAAGATCATCTAAGATTAAAAAAAAATAAAAACATGTAGAAATACTTTTAATTGCTTTTTACACTGCTCCCTTCTCAATACAGCA
The DNA here is from genome assembly GCF_015220075.1 of Falco rusticolus. Classification (NCBI taxonomy): domain Eukaryota; kingdom Metazoa; phylum Chordata; class Aves; order Falconiformes; family Falconidae; genus Falco; species Falco rusticolus. Next base: position 53,304,680 of record NC_051190.1, on the reverse strand, counting down.
GGAAAACAGTCACACCTTGCTTTGATCTATGTTACAGTCTGGAAAGTTTAATCTGCAAAAGACAATCTCCAGCAGGAGTCTTGTTCTCAAGGTGTCATCAGGCACTGAGACAGTGTAATGTAAATTTGGCACTCCATGGAGGAGTGTGTAGTCACTTGACTTCCAGCTGAAGATACAGGGTGGAAGCTCAAAACATCTCTCCATGAAGAGTGCCTCTGCTGTTAGATGTAGCTAAGCACACTCCCCTTCCTAGCACGCTTGCAGACTCTGGAGTGTGATAACATCTAACAGAGCACCCTCTTTTGGTATCTGCTTTGCTTCCAGCTTCCAGATGTAAACACTTTCTCCCTCCATCTAAAGTCAATTTATCTTTAGGAGAACCAAATTCTTTCAGTTTCCTGTCCTTTTTATTGATCATGAGGTATGAACCTTATGAACCTCCCAACCCTCCCCTCCCCCTACAAAAAAACACCACCACCACAACCACCAAAACCTTTAGAAAAGATTGGGAAAGTCTATAAAGATCAGAATCTCATTTTGCTGTTACTCAACTCTCTAGTAGCTCCCATCATTCATTTTTTTCTCACTGTTTCCAATGATTAAACCTGTCTTTTGCATTTTTCCACTCTCCTGTGATCTGCTTCTCAGCTGTCTTCTGCATGTGGGTGGTTTTGAAAATGTGATGTTGAAAAATGAGCCAAGTGTCACCTATTGTGGCCTAACCAGGCATCAGCTTCAAACTTCTTAAGCACCAAGACTTCCCAGATGCATTGACACCAACCTCTCCTTTTCCACTGGAGAATTCATGCAGCACTCCAGTGTACAAACACATCCCCAGAACAGGTACTGCTCAAGTCTGAACCAAGGGAAAGGGTCAACGAGCTGTTCTTTCCAAGCCAATTAGCCTTTTCTTCTCATTAGTTCAGGAGGAGGCATGAAAACACTGTTCTGTATGTCCACAGCCAAAGTTCTTGGCTTATCTTTAAGCCTTGCATGCCCTGAAGTGTTTAATTCAACCTTCAGTGAGCATTTTTCTTTGCCAACACACCTAGAGAGCTCTTAATTTCCCTTATCTCAATCTATCTGCTCCTTCAGCAGAGCCGTTGTAAATAAGTACCTGGCCACCTTCTCAATAAATTACATGTACTCTGCCTTTTGGAATGGACAGCCAGTTTATGAGGAAGAAATATGCAGGAAATACATGCTCATAGCTTTTTCAGAAAAAGAGAAAGCTTCAGTTCTGGATGACCTAGCTGTACAGCACCACTTACTGACTTTTCAAGGTCACTACCTTCTCAGTGTGGCTGTCAAAAGTCCTTGACACATCGGTGGCAGCATATAGCAGCACATACATCTACTTGCTTCTTCCTGAATTCTGTTATTCTTGAACATTGCAGGAGTTCTATTTTGCTATTCATCTTGGAGAGGCCTTTTGCTGGCTCCAAGTGCTGCTGAGAGCTTCCTCAGCAAACGTCCTTCTGGGGTCCCCGACACAGGTAAAATAACTGCATTTATTAATGTTGGACAGCTAGAGTGTAACTTGTCTAATGACCCAGGATAAGACCCAGAAAGCACCAAAGTGCCCACTGAATATTGAGAACTGAGCAATAGCAATGCCTTAGCTCTCTTGTCTTACACAGAAGCAAGGTGGCAGACGGTCCTGCTGAAGAAGTTAAATCAAAGGATGTCCACCTGCTTACAACAGATTTATGTTTGCTAGCAGATGCCCTAGGTTTTCTTCTGTGCTGCTCCCTTTGTGTGGGATCCCCTAACGACAGGATGTCACACCTCCTCCCAGTCCTTTCTCATTATCTCTTCAGATTTCCAGAGGTTCATCTCACTCTAATGTCCTTTCTTGCTCCTTTTGGCTGCCTTTCTGTGGTGCCACAACTCTTTGAAGATGGATCTCAGCCACATGATGAAGGAGGGGGCAAGATGTGCAGAGCTAAAAAGATGCAGACTCAATAACACGCCCTTGGTATTATGATACTACAATACTGAAATGAAGAAGGTGGCTGGAGAAGTCTTCGTAGGTTCTGTCAAGCTACAAGGAAAACCTATCAAGGGTTGTCTCACACTTCCTGGTACTAGACCAGAAGGGCTCTCAGGGAAGCTGCTAGCAAGTGATGAGTGGAAGGTCCTTGCTCCATCCCACAGCATCCCAGTTAGGCCCTCTGTGGTGCCCCAACCACAATCTCCCATGGGCTGGTGAGGTTGACCAGCATGAACTTCATGTATCTGAGGCTGCCTAAAAACAAATATGGGGAGAAATAAGCAACTGGGGGGCTGTGAAGTTTCAAAAAGAGTGGAGGCTGCCATGAATGGTAAATGGCACCTGGATGTTCAAGAGGCTCATGGGACAGGATCTGTAAGTCAGCCTTGATTCAGTTCCCACAAACCCTCACCACACAGGGCTGGCATACACGATGGAGGAACTAAGGTGCCCACCTAACAGGGACAGCTGGAACATTAGTTAGCAGAATGATGTCCTTCTCCATTTAAAATGATGGGGTTTGTCAAGCTGGGAAGGATACCCCAGAGCTAGGGACCAGACACAGGAGACATAGTTGAGCCTACTGTGTCTTTTACACTCTGATAGCATACATCAGCTCCCAGCTCCATGAAAGTCTTCTGTAGAGACTTGAACCACCAACCTAGAGGCCAGGTGGCTGGACAGGTAGAAGAAATAAGTCTACACTTGTATAATGGTGTTCTTTTACGCAGAAAAACACCAGTGTTCTAGCATATGTTGTGTTTATTTTTCCGTTTTCCTAAGAAAATGAAAATAAAACCTGGAGAAGTTTTGGAATGGAAAGAAAGGAAATGGAACTTGACAAACCCCATCATTTTAAATGGAGAAGGACATCTTCTGCTAACTAATGTTCCTCCTGGGTGGAAGGGATTTTCTTCTCTGACATTAAAACTATCCCAGACCCAGGCAATTACAGAATGTGGACAATAATATGATTTTTAATTAACTTTTTAGTTGAAAGTTTGAAAACCAACTTAACATAGATCAGCAAAGCAATAAGTTTAGCATTAGAAGACATGAATCAAGATTGTAATGAAAAAGATTTTTTTCAGTGTGAGGGGTTTTTTTTGTTGTGTATTGTCCACTAATAACGAAACCTCGATGTAAGCAGTCTAACACTAATTACCAAAGTGCCATATTTTAGTTCAGAAATCATGAGTGTGTAACATTGATTGCAGTGAGGCCTTCAGCTTTTGGTCTCCGAGGATCTGGCTATTGGCAGACTATTGCTAAGAGGTTCACAAAAAGAACTAAGAAATCCAGCCCTGTTGTTAGATCAAATTCACTGTGCAGGTGTCCATCCTTCCTTTTCCTTTCAGTCTGGAAAAAAAAAAAGACTGAAACCTACTGGATTAACTGTTCTTTCCACCTCTCTTGTTAGATATCTCCTCTTCCATCGTAGAGAGGAGTACAAGAGCTATATTTAAATTCTTTTTCTCTTCTAGCCCAGAAAGTATGTACATAATTTTGTGGCTGGGTCCGATCCTGCAAACACGCAGGCATGGAGGTAGCTTTTCTCCCATGAATAATTCCCTCACCCTTGCCCTGCATTAATAATAACGATGGTGATGATGATGCAGTATTGTATTTCTCTAGCACCTTTCATCAGAGGATCTCTAAGTGTGGGACTCATCTCACTCGACTTTGACCATTTAAAAGTTAGGCATCTCAGCCAAGTTAGCTGTCTACTAGAGTCCATGGAGCAAGATCAGCATCTCCAGAGAGCAATTCAGCCCATCCTAAGATAGGTGCCTCAGATAGGTGGGCTGAATCACTGGAGATGCCTAGGAGGCGGAACTGGCTGTGGAAAAGCGATGAGCATAAACTAGACACCTTGTTTTTAGCAAGCTAAAAGGGACCAGGAATCTCACCTTTTTGCTGAAAAAGGTAGTGCCTGGAGGGCTGGGAAGAGGACACCAAGGAAAGCCTTGGCCAAGAGATATGTGGCAGCCACCTCTCGTGTGGATCATGGCAGCTTATTTATAACACCCAATACAAGTTTGGGTCTGGATTTGGAAAACAGCATGCTCAATGGCAACTTTGAGTGGATGTTAAAGCAGAGTGTAATTATCTGAGCTGAGGTTTGGCCAGGACAGTGAATTCCCACAGGAACTAAGGCACACCACAACACTCGGCAACTTCCACTCTAAGTGCAAGAGATGCTTCTTTGACTTTGTCTTCCCTTAGGATCTACAGAACAGCAGAGAAGAGAAGAGAAGAGAATATAAGTATTAACAACCCGGTTCCTTGCAAAAAGTCTCAGGAACTCTTTAATTACACTAGGCAATTAACTCCTCTGTTATACATGTCATCTGAGAAACAACCCATCTAGCAGAATAATGGCTCCTCAAACCACGCTTTCAAGCCTGGCTCCAGGACACAGTGACCCTGATATTGTTTCCATACCACATCCTACATCTGGGGTTTCTCCCTGGAGGTCTCTCTGCTGAGATCTGCCTCCATCCAGCTTCATTTATCTTACAAGATTTGCCAGGATCACAGTATTAGAGATGTATAAGCCTTAACATTTTAATCTGCCACCTACACTGCAGTTTATGAGAGCTGTAAATCTCGTGGTTATAATGAACTCATCTAATGATATTGCTGATGGATAAATTTACCTGGGATGAGGAACAACAGTTACTTGCAAATGAAAGAAGAGTAATTTAAAGTTTCATGTAAACACCTTTGCTGCCTTACTTCTGACTTCTCCCAGCCTAACCCCTATCAGGGTTTCATGACAAATGGAAAGTATGTATGTATGTATGTATGTGTTTGCAATGCAACAGCTGGCTGGCCTGGGAGAGAGCCTGCCCCTTTCCACCCAGTACGATGCCCATATACCTTGGGCATTGGAATCAACTTTTCAATGAAAATAGATCAAAATTTTTGGGTCAGGTATGCTAAGTTAGGAGAATGGAGGGAAGAGAGAAGGCAACTTATTAGGCAACAAAAAATACCTGCAGCATTTAAAGATATTTAGACTTGTACTATGAATTTCAATAGTAATTAGGAGTGTGGCTAGTCTTAACCCTCCTAGTTCCCCCCAGCCCCAAAGCATTCCAACTTGAACCTTTTTTAAATGATCAGCAATATAAGTTACATACTGTGGTTTCAAACCTCTCATTAACGCCCGTCCCCCTGAATTGAGGTCTGTTTGGGGCTATGTCAGTGCTAAATACCTTGAAGGACTGGGCTCAAAGACCTCAGATCCTTGTGAAGATTGGATTTGGACTTCTAAATTGCTTAAGTGCTTAAGTGCTTGGGGGAATTTTATCCTGAAACTACTCAGAGAGGAAGCCAATTTTGAAATGAGAACCATGGCTGGAAAGCTCCATCACTGTGGTGTTTAGGTAACCCTACAAGAACAATGGGATTTTCACCATCCACTGTTCCGATACAGCAAGTTACTTTTCCTCCAAGAGTGTATTCGGAATGTGCATGTGGTCATGCTAAGCTCACAGACGTACCCTCACTCTGTTGTGCACACACATGCGCGCACACACACACACACACACGTCTGCGAGTTCCTGCTTTGGCTTTCACTGAGTCATCAGGCTCACCAAATGTGTGAACTCACGCTATAATGTTCTCCCAGAAAAATAACAAATTGATTTCATTTTTACAGGCTACAGCATGCTATATAATTGGAGACACTGCCTTGTCAACTCAGACCGGTCTGACCCGACCAGAGACATTGCTTACAGCTGTTTACGGAGCCATAAAGTTTCCTCCTCTTTGTTTTTCCTTCCTTTTGCACTCTCTCTCTTTTTTTTTTTTTTTTTCTTTTCTTTTTTCTTTCCCCTTCTCCCTCTAATGAATCCTACAGCTACTTTTTGTTCTGGCCATAGAACACTGCTAAGGAAAATGCAGGAAGCCCAGATTCAGAAAAGCACTTCAGCCTGTGCTTCAAGCAAACGCTGTAATCGATGGGACTTCAGCGCGTATTTAAACTTGAGCGTGTGTTTAAGGACTTTTATTGCACCAAGACAGGCAGTAAGGAATTTTCTGTCACACTTGTGTGTGCTTTTTTTTTTTTTTTTTAATTATCGATACCAAATTAGAGGGTTTGATTGAGCAATCTCAGGGACTGTTTCCTTTGTAGACCCAGAGCACAGCTCCAGTTGCATCAGGAATTTTGCCATTTCTCACTGTCGCTTGTCCAAACCCTGATCCCTTGAGGAAGAGCAAAGTCCCCCACTAGTTCATCTACTCTGCTAAAACTGCCAGTTAGGACTTGGCACATATGTTTTTTAACATGAATCTATTTCCCATACAAATACATATATATACCACTACACCCCCCCAAAATCTTCTGAGTATTTTTCACATATCTATGTCATTTGCCTCATTTGCCAAGCACTCAGAATAAGTTGAAGTTTTCTGACCATTGTAAAAATACGGTTTTATAGAGGGTGGTTTTGCATACAATTTTACTTCACGTAAAAATCTTTCATGTTTGTCTTAAAATACTCAGAACCTCAAAACTTTAGAAATATTGTGATTTCTGTGGAAAAAGAATCAAATGCTTGGTTTTCCAACCATGAAAAAGATGCTTCCATTTTGAACTACTGAACAGGGAAAAAAAAAATAAAAGAAAAAGATCCCAAACCCAAAAGGACTTTTCATCTAGTTGGACTGTCCTTCAAAATACCATTTAAGTACTTTGCAATAAATTAGGATTGTGCTTCCTTTCATATCATCCATTCATCATGGAATCTGCTTCTCCTTTGGTCTGAAATATCACAAGACTTATTCCATCCCTCTGCAAGGTTCAGGGACCGATTCAACTGGTCCAAAGTTGCACATAGCTACAAATACATCTTACACGCTCTTTGGGGACCATTTCTGTACACAGGATGCACTTAGGACTAAGGAGAATATTTATCTGGATTTTAGTCCAAACATGTATGGGAAAAGAATATGATACTCTGTCAGGGAAGAACAAAGATACATTGAAGCTTTTCAGCTCTATATTTTTCTTTTTTAATAAAATGGAAAGCAGTAGCGGGCAGAGACCTCCTTAACTTCTCCTTCCCTCTGCTTTGGAAGGGCTGCAGCAAAAGATGACCTGTTATTAGACAACAGAGAATCCACATGGAGGAAGGTCATAAGGAATAACCCAACCCAAAGGGAAATCAATCCTCATTTAGGGCTAAACTCCTGCAAGAACTACATGAGACAGAAGCTCAGACTTTTTTTGTTGCTTGTAAAACTATTCTTTGAAATGAAATGGCAATTTCTGCTGCAACAGAATAACTAGATTTTTTTTTTTTTTTTTTTTTTGCAAAGAAACTACTTTGCATGGGAAAAAATCCTCATGGCTCCTTGACATGTTTCAGCTAGATCTCAGTAAAATTAAGGAGGTACAGACTGATGAGTCGCTCAAAGGTACAGGAAAAATGCCAGTGTATGTCCTGGCATTTGTATACACTTTGAGAGAGAGAAAAATTCTCTCTCAAAGATCATCTCTCACAACAGAAAGAATAACAACAGCAATAAAACCTGATGCAGAGAAAGAAGAGAAACATTTAATCTGCTTTAAGCACTGACTTCTACCACTGTTTGCAGATACCTCCTGTCTACTGAGATGGATGTATTGGATCTCCTTTATCCCAGAGTTTATTCTGGTGTGAATGGGACAGGTAGGGATGCTTCAGCCATAAGGCAGCTTCATTTTCTTGGGCTGCTAAGCAAAACATCTCAACTTCCTACGTCTATGTCAGTGACCTAATGCTAAGTCAAGGTTTAAAAATCTGTTTTTGACATAGGGAGCCCTATGTATATGTAATATGAACCTAATTAGCAACCGGCTGGCTTTTCCTAGCCATCTTCTGTGGGCTTCTAAGTAACAAGCCACCCACTGCAAGGGTGTCTAGATCTCTTGGTTGAAAAAAGGTGATGTTGGTGAAAAGCTCTTCCAGTCTTTCGAATGATCATGCAACAGGCCTGGTCTGATTTCCTGGAACACATCTGGAGAATAATTGTACCATGTGTACATCACCAGACAACGCAGAGAAGGACCAAGCTTTCTTCTCCAGGCTCCTCTCTCCAATCTTGCTGGAGTTTGGTGTTTGCACACCAGGAGCTGTGGCTCAAAGAGTTTCTTCTCCAGGTGACTCAGCAGATGCCGTGCCTTGATGTTCCTCAGAAAAACATAACTGTTCTCCAGCCTAGTAACTTCTCAGTGCAACTGGTGACTCAGTGCCTGGCTGAAAAAAGGCTGGCGGTGGTCAGGCTGATGAACGGGGAAGAAACTCAGGTGAGAGAGGAAGCATGTAGGAGGGGTAGGATTTAGAGGAAAGAGAGTGGGAAGATAGTTGTCCTTGGAGCAGGAGAAACTAACACAGATCTCTGACTTGGAGGATGAACTAAGATGCTGGGTGAAGAGCGAACAACCATAGCAAGGGGCTCGTTTTGCCTGGTTGGTGAGGGCAGATGAGCCCTGAGTGCTTGGGGCAAGAAGCCTCCTGCAGAAGGACTCCGGCAGGGTGGCAGCAGCCGGAGCCGCACCTGAGAGCTCACCGCAGCACCAGAACCTTAATGATTTCTTTCTGAGAGTGGCTGGGGAAATGCAGACAGGCTGCCAGATAGTGATCAGCTCGCGGAGGGGTGATCACTATTAGGCAAAGATACCAGCTTTGACATGCAGCAAGGGAAACGGCCAAGAATTTGGGAAAGCAATCCCAGCTTTCTGCTGCATGTTCCTCTGCCAAGATACCTCCTGTGTTTACTTTAGAAGCCAGAGATGAGCCCTCCTCTTCATCATCATCATCATCATCATCATCATCATCATCATCATCATCATCATCATCATCATCATCATCATCAACATCATCAAAATAAAGCTGCAGGGTCACTCAGTTTAGCAGATGGATTCCTTCCAGCTTGGATTTCTCTTCGTTACCTGCCGCACCAATACACTGATGTATCTGGGGGATTATGCAATGCTAATTATTAGGTTTCACAGGAGATCTGAACAGTGACAATGGGAGGCTGTGGGAAGGAAGCTCCGCTGGAGAAAATCAAGTCAACCTGTGGATCTCACGTGGAACCTGGGGACTTTGCTCAGGTCTAAGAGTAACCACAGGGACAGCACAGCCCTCTGCAGCAGGAGCTCGCTGCTTGCCAGCAGGCTGCTCTCACCATGCAGCAGAAGCAGCTCTGTCTCACCAAAGAGCTGCAGCCGCAATCAACCAGACGCTCGCTCTCTAGTTTTCAGCTTTCTCATGCTTATAGACCCTAAATATCTCTTGGTGCCTATCATAACAGGGTCAGAGACAGAAAGTCTGAGGGAATATTCCCTTGCATTTCTTTTCTAATCAAAACCTTAAGCTCTGGATGTGACTGTGCTGAAATCCTCAAAAGCCGAAGCTCCCCCAAAGCTTCTTGTGCGTTTTTGCAGTTTTCTTCCATGATGCACAGGTAGCATACAGAACACTAAACCTGTGCCCTTGTTGGGTTTAACCTACTAAGGTTTTATTTTTTACTTTAAAAAAATGAAGTGCTTTACTGCTGTAAAAGTAGCTTGTTTTCCACATTGAAACAACCTCTAGCATTATGATTTTTTACTATAGTCCTGCATGCATTAGAATACTGAACAGTAGAAATCTAAAGGAGATATTTTGACTGGCCAGAATTATTTAATTGAACAAATCACTCAGAATTTTGGCAACTTTTTTTGATTAAGAAACAAAGAAATTTCCAACTGTCCATATTGCCAGGAAAAAAGAAAATTCAGTGTTCAAGGATTTTTACAGCAACAACATATTAAGTGTGATACAGATGTTACAACTGCTATCTTAGAAGGCTTTGCACAACTCTGGCTTTTACTACAATGCTCAACTAACTAATTAATGGCCCTCAGTTTCACAAATTGTCATCGAGGTTCAGAATTCAGCAGGAGTGAGAAGGGATCAGGTATTTTACACAAAGCAGGAACACCTGGAGACTTGATAGCACAGGGTTTTAAAGGTTTCTAAGCCCTTCATCTACAGGACGTTAGCCCACTTATAACCTTATATGGGAGGGCAAACAGGAAGTTTCCTTTGGAAGGAAGAATTTATTCCTTAACTGCAAGGCTGAAAATGGCAATGGAAGCAAAACCACCAACACAAGAAAATGTTTATCCTTGATGCCACCATCAGATGTTTTCTGCCTTCTGCAGAGACACACCTATTGACACATCCTTGTCTGTGGAGGCACAATTTAAAATTTCTCTGCTCTAGTGCACCCAAGCATTGACCAGAAACATTGAATGCCCTCAAGGAACTCTCTCTTACATCTTTTTTTCTTACTAATACTGACTAATGATATCTGGAGATCAGAAGCTCAGAACTAGGTGGGTACAAATTTCCAAAACCTGGGGAGGTGTTTCAAGACATGGGAGGATCAGTTTGGTTGGCTGCACATGGGCATCTCATACCCTTCCAGCTACGTTTGGGGTTCCTACCTGGCTCCCAGCTGCCACACCAAAAGGGCACAGGTCATCTTCTCTAGGACCTGGGTGGTAGCTGCCAGGCCCATTTGGGTGTCTTGGGTGCCACCATGAATCTATGGCAGAAATGGGTGCCTTGATTTGGGCCACTTAAATGAGTGGGATTCAACTCACTGCCCTGTAGAAGGCTGGAGCATAGACCTGAGGTAGCCGTCCTATGTTTCCCATGCATCCAATGGAAAGAAAAGAGCACAATCAGGACACAAGTAATTTGGCCTAGTTTAGATGTCTGTTTCAATATGAGGTTAAGTCATCTGCTGGACTCCACTGGCTATAAAAGAATTATACCTCAGGTGTGAATTACTGACAGTGTAGGTGTTCAGTGAGATGCATCCCACCTTGAACTCAGGATCATGCGGTCAGGTGGTAAATAAAAGGTTTGTATTCACCTGTACCAAACCCTTTGGCCAACCAAAGACCAAGTTCTGGAGAAGCTCCAGAGAGACTTGCTGAGAGGAGAAGGGGGGCTGCAGTGGGGTAGGAACCCCCACCATGGGAAGTGTAAGAAGTACAGGGACAAAGACCCAAATCCAGCCATTTCCACTGCAGCCCAAGCCAGGACAGGGGGACTTTCATTGGGACACAAAATTCTGAAGATTCACCACCATTCCCCTCACTTGCCTCCTTTTGAAATAACTTTCCTCAGCTGGGGTGGGGGAACTGCTGAGAGGCAACGACAAAAGTCTATGAATTCTGCCTAGTTGCTCTTCAACAACATTGTAATCTTACAGATTCATCAACGTATATACTTTCCAAGCAAGGCCACCCATTAGCTCATCTCTTCTATACCACCGGCCATTGCTGAATCACCTCTTTCAGAAAGGTACCCAGTCTTGATCCAAAGATATCCAAAGATATCTGTCCTGGGATGGGGAATCTACTAGTTCCCCTGAGGACGTGTTAACCAGCTTCGCTAGTAAGAGCTGCTGGCCCTGCTGAAGCCCATCACTTGTAGCAGCCGTGACAATCACAGACCACAGAGAAGAAACTCGTGCAAAAGGAATGTGTGGGCCTTCCAGGTGCTAATTGGGACTCCACTGAAATCAATGAGACCTGAATCCTGTCTGGAATAGGAAGGAAGAAGAGGCAGACAGCCAGTCCCCTGTAATTTTTAATCTGGTTTTGCTTTAGTTCCTTTAAAATAATAATTAGAGGCTTCACCCACTCCCTACAAGAGACCATTTATTCCTCCTGCTGCAAAATGAGTTTGTAAGCAAATGTGTTGAATCTCTCCTGGAAGTGCTTCTGCTGGGTATCCACTTTAATGAGGGTGATCTCACCAGCCCAGGAGGGAGGTGGTGGTGGGGAGAAGGGGAAGGTTTGCACTGTTTAAGGAGGCTCATGGGGGAGGACAGGGACCTACCTCCCCTCCACCCCATGCTGCCTTCCCCTCAGCTCCCCACCATGCTAACCTCCTTTTCCTTTCTGAGCAAGCTGCTGCTGCTGCTGTTATTGACACATATTTCAAACAAGCCCGTGCAAGGGACTTGAGACATTACATTGCACATGGTGCCCCGGGCCACAGATTCGCCTCCTTACACCGACAGCACGTTTTGCTTCATAAAGAATGCGCAGGCCTTCACCTCGAGCTATTTATCTGGTGTGCTCAGGAGAAATAAGAGAGAGGGAGAAAGCCCTACAAGCCCATGTTGGCTGTTAACCCCGTACTACATATCCCATAAGTGGCCAAACGTTGACCTCTCCCTGCATGAGGTCTGGGCCACCATCTGCTGAGCCTGGACGGATGACTGCAGTCCATTCCCCATCTTTCTGCGCACCTGCATTTAGGAAAACGGCTTCTGGCACCTCTTTGTAACTTCACCGACCCATTCATACAGCTCCTAGCCCGTGCTCCATCATGGAGCACAGCCAGAACTCCAGACTCTAGTATCATTCCACACTGGAAGAGGAAGACTATCTGGTGAATAAAAGTTGCTGATACACACCTCTTTCCAGGATCAGGATAATCTTCTCTTGCTGTTAGCAACGTTTTTCTTCTCCAGCTTTCTCTAAATCTTTCCATCATTGTTATTATAATGATAATAACAATAATTATTACTATTATGCCTTGAACTTGAGTCTAAGATTAGAGCTCCCATTGTGTTAGGAGCTTGATGGAGAAATGTCAAGGAGCCCATTCCTGCTGTAGATAGCTCATTGTCTGCATTCAGGCAGGACGTGAAGGGGTGAAAGAAACAGAGAAAAGAGGCCAGGAATGAGGTAGGATGAGAGGCAGCAGTAAGCAGAAAATGAAGAGCAGTTAGCAGAACAGCCGGAGTCAGGGCTGGTGCCTTGCCTAAGCAAACCCCGCTCCTTTTCTGTGTCCACACATGTCAAATCTCATCAGAGGGAAGGGGAATGCTCCCTTGAATTTACCGGCTGCAGAAATGTGTTTTGGTTTTGGTTTTTTTTTGACGTAGGACTGCGAAAGCCTTTAGCAGCTGCACACAGGTCCAATCACTGCCATTGCCTTGTCACTGATAGAGCTCTGTTTCAGGCACATCAAATGCCCAGCAAAAACATTCCTTGGTGGCAAAATAGGGGTGGAGATCTTCCCACCACAAAACCCCTACCTTGCTTTTACCTTGAGAAGAGATATCTGCAGTCATGTCCTATCTGTGGGCTGGAAAGCTGCCAGGGATCTGGGGTAAGGAGTTGCTAACATCGTGCCATACTAATAATTCTTCATTTCACCCACCTTTTTTTCTGTCTCTTTAGATTAGATTTGAAGTGCTTCGGGGCAGGGACTGTCTCTCGCTATATGTGCATATGCTGCTTAGGACAAGGAGACTTCAAACTTCCTTGGAACTGGCAAATGCTAATGTATTGCAATTAATAACTACTTGGAAAAGTCTTGAAAGGTGAGATGTGAAATGACAACAGACTGACTGAGAGGGGCTGGGAGGGTTCTAAAATTGTTTTGAAAGCTTTTGTTTCAGTAAATGGTTAAAAACCACACACATTTCCTGACTGTATACAGGAAAAGGAAACGAATGCCTCTACCTGGACTGTGACACATGAGCACTGAAGTGCAGTCTAGGTCAGGGAAGGCAAAAGAAAAGCCTGTCCAGGTGGAGTGACATGAGAAGGGTAGGTAAAGTGGACATAATTCCCTAAGCAAACACTTTTGCTCTTACAAAAAAATGTCCGTGTAGGTGAAAATCCATGGGATAGTTTAAAAATCATCCATCAGCTCATAGTGCTGCCCATGGATCTCAGGTTCACTCCATTCTATGGGCACTGAAAAACAATGTGAGAGGAGCGGGAGATGGTGAACACAGTGAATAGAAACTAGGACCAAGTAAGGCACATAAGTGATAAGGGAAGCTTAAGCCATCAGTGAATAATCCATGACTAGTAGTGCTAAGAACATCAGAATGACCAATAAATAATTCAGTGTATTGTTAGAGAATATACAGAGATATTCACACGCACTCATACACAAACACGCATTTATAGTCTCTAATAACATATTAACCATATGTAGTTAAACAAGGAGATAAAGAATGAAGGGAATCTAGGATATTTCTGGATAACTGCTTTAACGTTTGTCATAAATCTTGACGTGATGATGGAAAACAAGACAATGCCAAATAGGTTAGGCATCTACTGTATTGTTAAAGAGCAAATGGATAACTGTAAATCTGTTATCTGGCCCAAAAAGGAAATGGATGATACAAGACTGAACCCACAGAGAATGAAAGAGTTGTAATATAATTAGTGGTAGTAACCACAGTCATATGGAAAATTAATTCTGTGCAATTTTTAAATGAGATTGTTAAACATAGACAATAAAAGCAAATCTGTTGATACAGCATTCTTGTCAGAATATTAAGAAAAAGAGTGAATAAAGAATTCAAAGTAGGATCAATATAGTACGCAAGAAATAGATGAACAGCTGACAGCTCTCCAGTATCATTCTGCTAAGCAACCATCATCAAGTGGGGCTGTTTCTAACTGAAACTCTCCAAGATCATCTCAGTGCTATTTAACTTTCTTACCAACAGTCAACAAAACCCTCCATCACATCATTATTGAAAAAAAATCTGTAGGATATTGAAGCACCGGGGGAGTGAGAGTGAAGGATACAGACAGGGCAGCAGCACAACTTGAGGGATCAGAATGTGCCCACTAAAGCCAACTTTGTGCCCCAGATGCCAAGTCAGGCTTGCAGGAGTGACATAAGCCATATGGAGTCTCCAAGAGGATGCAGGGATCTGGGGACTGGCCCCTGGGATGGGAACGCCGAGCACAGCAGGGCTGGCTAGGAGAGCGAAGACAGAGGAGGGGAGCAGCATGACCTCCACACACAGCATTGGTGGGGGGACTACTGAAATACCATGTCTAGATGTACTGAAAAGCTGGAGGAGGCCTGGAGAAGTAGAAAGACATCCAAGTTTGAGAGGAACGACTGATTCATACCATCTGCAGTCCATAGCTGCTACATCATGCTGCCCTTTACAGGCAACAAAGAAAGTGGACACAGGATTGAAGCCAGTCACATACAGGAGATGCGTTGAATATTACCAATGCTTCCTTCTGGTGACTCAGAGAGAGCTAGAGTTTTGACCTGAGTTATTCATTACTTTCTCAATCTCCAATGACACAGTATGCCATAAGTTCTTCTAAGGTCTAAGGATAGTGGTCTGAATGACAACACCAGGAATTTTAGGAAATGCCACCTTCAACAGCTTTCTAAATGTTCTGGTTGCAGCACAAGTTATTGGACCTGACAAAAGAGTGACCAGGTGTAGCTCTCAGACATCAGGGTCATAATGGTCCTGAACAGACAGAATCATACTAAAATTTCCTTGAAGGCTTCCCACCCAAGCAGTGACTCAACCTCCTTATTGTTTTAGGTAAGGAATCTGACACGATCAGGCCCAAGATGGTCCATGGCTTCAGGCCATAAAGTCCCCTATCACCGAGCACTATAAAATTCTCTGATCAGAGGAGCACTCACCACAAGCCCTCAAAGGGCTGAGCACCAAGATCTGCCTTAGACAATGGGATGTAATACATCTACAACCATATAAATAGCTAGTTGGATGAGAGTTGGATAAGATCATGGCTTTACAATGCTGCCCCTCCTGCTTTTAACCCATCCCAGCGTTGGCTGAAACCAGGATGTGGCAAGCCTCAAAAGGATTTATGCCTTGAAATTACCAGCCTTCTTCATCCTTACAGGAATAAGGATGTTGATTCTCACCAGTAAATTGCTCCCACTCAGCACTGACTTTCCTTGTTGATCCTTTTAGCACCACCTTTTTGTTTAGAGCATCTAATCACTTATCAGCAAAGGTCTTAAACTAAAAACGCCGTTTAGAAACATCTCAGTAGTGGCCCTTTCATTCCATTGTCCCGCAGCATCCTGCTCAAGGAAGGCTTTTGCACCCCGGACTCTCCCTGTAAGTGATACTCTGCTTAGCTGGGGTTGTCATTGTGAAAGACACCCTGTTGTAGCAGAAGAAAAGGAATTGCCTTGCTGCAATTTCGATGCTGCTTGCTGTGACAGGACAGAAATGTCTCTTCGGTACCCAGTTTGGTTGGCGCCAGAGCTCTGGGAACAGACTGAAAGGCGTGGGTTGTTTTTGGATGAATCATGTTTTTAATCATCAAACACTGCCAATCAGAACTGCAGAAGATTTTCCCCAGTTTGATATTTTTTTTTTGTTTGTTTTACCTTAAGAATGATAATTTCAGGCTCGCAACTCTGGATTAAGCACAGATAGGAACTTCACAAGCACTGACTAACGAAACCTCTCAGCCCTCTTGTTTGAGATGGAGAATCTTCAACATCAAAAGATTAGGTGATTGATGAACCTGTCCTTAATGGAGCTGACATTAGATTTGAGATAATAATCCTTCCAGCATGCACGTGGATCAATTATATCCATGACTAACCTTAACTAGGAGGGAAGATGGCGCAGTTATTAAGGCATGAGTGTAGGACTGTGGGTTCAATACCTCACTGCACAAAAGATCCCCTGTGGACTTGAGGCAAATCAGGCCTTTTGGCTTGCCTCAATTTCCCATCTGTGAAGTGGGAATAATATTACCATACACATTCATGAAAATAGCCATGTATTTAAGGATTTAAAGGCAAAAGCTGTTAACACTTAGATGATGGATTATTAATGGATGAGCCATATTGCGGTGGTAAACTGAGGCTCATGCCAACCACAGAAACACAGGAACAGAAGGTAGCTAGTGGATCACTGAAGATATTTTCTTCTGGAAGGGCTGCAAAGATGCACGTCATGCCTCTGCCTATAACCAGCTGTTTGACAGTCAGTACAGCGGAGTACGCAAACCAGACTTTCACGTCACTTGTAGCACCTATGAACACTATTTTGGGTGGGGGAGGCTTCACTTCTATTGCTATGTAGGAATCCTCCCACCTCATCCATAAAGTTTTCTCCTTGCAGTCTTTGGAGCAACATCAAACATGGCTGTTTTCTGTGGTTCTGGGAAAGCCTTGTCTGGTCACTGGTGGGTTTTTGTGTTCAAACTTTCAACCCGCTTTACTAGAGAGGGCAAATGGTGGGAAGCTGGAAATTTTCTTTTCTCAATCCTAGGTCAGTTAGTTTTATTCCTGATTTACCCAATGCTCCAGACAAGCTATGGATCAATAAGACATAAGCAAGTATGAAAGGACAAATTGTCCCAGGTGCTTAAAAATGTGGTTGTTTGGCTGAACCAAAGTTTACATAAGGATTAGATTTAATGCAATAAAAGTGGGTAATCACATGCGTGACCCAGGTTTTCCTCTGTTAGATGGTGTAACATTGGACCCTACTCTGAAGAACTTGTTCTGAATGTTTTAAGACTTCCATAATGTAAAAACATTAAATTCTCCATGAGTTAAAAAAAAGACCACAACAAAACCCCTTTCAGGTAAAATTTCCAATAAATTTATGTTCGGCTCTACTTCACCAACCGTAATCATCCACTTATGGATTTCATTCAAAATCTGTTTACCGAGGGTACTAATTCTTCATATCAGTTGCTAAGTCAGCAAAGATCTATGGGGATGCTATAGCAGTCATAGGCAAGAGTGGGCACATCATGCACTTACATTAGATGGAAGGCTTGATCCTCAGCCTGATCCATGTAATCTAAAGACTCTTCCTGGGTAGAGATCTCCAATAAAGAGACCTCAAGGAAACCTCTGCAGCTGGTTGAAGCTGGCTTGAAGGGGAGCCCAAACAGGAATATGATACAATATCCTGAGTTAGGAGAGTACCAAGGCAGCACACTTGTGTCTTTGCACAACGCATATTTTAACTGACATGTTTTCACCTATTCTTTCTATTACAGCATCTGGAGTGATGGCCCACAGGCTGAATTCAGCCTGCAAAGCACAAGTAGATAGGAAGCACAGATGAACTCAGAGAAGCAGAAGCCCATGGTTGTCTAAGATCTAGTACACACAGAGCTGAAGGCAAAAGTCCTGAGCAGGCATTGACCTTTAAGAAAATCACACAAATATGACTCAGATAAGAGTCCTGAGCTCTCATATTCACTTTACCTCTCCTCAGGCACTGTTGCACGTGGCCCGTACCCTTTTAGTGTCTTCTTGTATCAGCTCCCCTTTAAAACCAGTTGGGAGCTTCTGTTTGTATTTATTTTAAAAGATAAATGAAAAAGAAACCACTGGGGCAGTCAAGTCATGCACCCTAGTTTTTGAAAATGTCAGTCTTCATGTTGCCTTTTCTACTATTTTTTCTTTTTTTCACAGAGACAGGTAAGGAATCATATGGTCATGCTGTCCCTTGGGAGAAAGGCTGGATTCAGGTGGCCACAGCTGTCACATACATTGTCCCAGGAGAAACAAATCCAGAACAAACTACCCTCATCTGATGCAGGGGCTCATCTCCCAAAGAATGGAAATAGAGACATTTTGCACATTCCCTTCACTGTATGTGCATCACTTCAATCTGCTTTGAGCAAAAGCAGTATTGCCTGGCAAGAGCTGGCTTCAGAGCTTTACCAGGGCTTTGGATAAAATAAAGTAGGATGGTGGTCGTCTTTTTACACCCTGAGTCCCATGCCCAGCTTCTGCCAGCTAACTGCTCTTGGGTGCCCATACAGTGCAGACAGGATCAAGTCAGTACGCAATCAAGATCCAGGGATTTGATCAAAGTGAGGAGATAAGAATCACAAAGGGCAACTTTATGACTCTGTTACTGATAAGGTGACAGAGCAGGGACTAATCTAGATACTAGCATCATTGATAATAACCTTGGAGCTTCTCAGAGCTGTTTAATGACCCAGGAATCTGGGGAATGCTGTTTCTTGGCAGAATTCCTGCCATGTGCCTAACACAATCTCTACCTCCGGCGGTGAGAGGAGGCATTAGGTCAGTTAGATTGGATCAATAGGCCAATACTGAGCAAAAGGATTACTTCAGACCCAAATGCTGGGTGTCTGAGATCTTGGCTCCTAGTGCACCCCAGATCCTGGAATACAACATCATGAAGGTGAAGAAAAAAATATCTCCCTCTTGAATAATTCAGCAGCTGGGAGGCAATCCAAATTCACTAGGCAAATTTGCTTATATGAGCTAGGAACCTGCATGTCCCGCCTCAGCCAGGAATCAATCATATTTTAGTAGCTATGGTAAAATATGCAAACAGTGACTTCCAGCCGAGACAAGTTCAGCACAGCTCGGCCAACGGGGTGGAGGCTCCATTTTTGACTCACCTAATAGAGTTACTGCCTAAGGACCATGAGGGTCTCTGTGCAATGTGCACATGAGCCATGAAGTCCAGCCAATGCTGGGAGAAGGGGTGGGGAGGATCTGTTCGTGTATTTGGCCGCCAGCTGGATGGGAAGTGTGAGATTCTGCTCCCAAGCTTGTCTCAGCTGGAAGGAACTCACCGCAGACATAATTCATTCAGACTCTGTCCTCTGCAGCTTTCTGTATAAATCTCATCCCAAGGCATTTTGGAGCAGTACATAATGTAACATGACAACACTGCTGAAATCCAGTGATCTCTATCAGCTCTGAGGGAAGACAGATCCTCAGGTGGTGTCAAACAGCAGCACTCCTGGACGGTCAGAAAACCAGGACTCAGGTCCTCAAAGGCATTTAGTAGCCAGTCTGTCTCTAAAGACACTCCAGCTGTGATGACTAAACCCTTCCTCTTTCCTACCAGCTGCGTACCCGCAGTGACCAAAGGACTGGTGGCGGCTCCACAGCTCACACCATACTGGAACTTCAGCACAGTCTTGGGACCCCAAAGATGAGTTTGCAAGTTACATGTTCCCTTCATCTATCTGTATCTTGTCAAGTCAATCAATAAACTCTGGTTCTTTGCCCCATATATATGCATTTCTTTGGCCATTTTACATGTCCTGTGAGGAGCCTTGTCTTTAACAACCAGCCCTTTGATATGAGGATGCTGGTTGCCCAACTTTTCAAAAGAGTGCTAAAGAGATGAGTAGCACAGTGCTTAAATGGTGTTGATCCTGAGAGTCTTTTTACATCTGCTATAGGTACAGCCCTTTCACACTTTGTAACAAAGTGGGAAGTTGAGAAAATGACCACTAAAGGAGGGGAATATCAAAGCCCTACTCTAGCAAGTGGCAGGAGATCACTCCATCATTTCACCTTCACTTACAAAAATCAAAAGTAAAAATACTGACCTCAGTTTAGGGTCTCTGACAAATTATTATCTCTTTTCATACACGTCAGAGCTTCTCAGATGTTCATCTGCAGCTCAGGTAGGACCCATCTCACATAACACCAGCTATCTAAAATGTAGATATCTAGTGTCATCTACTCATTCAGTTCCTATTAGATTTAATGGAAAGAAAGGTGCTTTCAGAGGGCAATTCAGTCTACCACATCTGAGATACGATAACCTAAGTGAGAAAAGTCCCATTTGTGGAACCATAGAATTATAGAAGAGTTTGGGTTGGAAGGGATCTTTAAAGGTCATCTAGTTCCCACTCCCCTTCCATGGGTAGGGACATCTTCGACCAGAGCAGGTTGCTCAGAGCTGCTCCAAATTGCCCTTGAATGTTTCCAGGGATGGGGCATCCATCACCTCTCTGGGCAGCCTGTGCCAGTGCCCCACCACCCTCACAGTGAAGAATTTCTTCATAATATCTAATCTAAATCTACTCTCTTTTAGTTTAAAGTCATTGCCCCTTGTCCTAGGCCAACAGGCCCTGGTAAAAGGTTTGTCCTATTCTTTCTTGTCAGCCCCTTTAAGTACTGAGAGGCTACAATAGTGTGTCCCTGGAGCCTTCTCTTGTCCAAGCCGAAAAATCCCAACTCTCAGTCTTCACAGTAGAGGTGCTCCATCCCTCTGATCATTCCCGTGTCCCTCCTCTGGACCTGCTCCAACAGGCCCATGTCTTTCCTGTGCTGAGGACTCCAGAGCTGGACACAGTACTCCAGTAAGGGTCCCACCAAAGCAGAGCAGAGGAGGAGAATCCCCTCCCTCCACCTGTTGGCCATGTTTCTTTTGATGCAGCCCAGGATGTGGCTGGCCTTCCAGGCTGTGAGTGCACATTGCTGGCTCACGTCTAGATTTTCATCCACAGTACCCCCAAGTCCTCCTCCACAGTGCTGCTCTTGATCCCTTAATCCCCCAGCCTGTACTGATACTGGGAGTTGCCTCAGCCCATGTGCAGGACCCGGCACTTGGCCTTGTTGAACCTCATGAGGTTCACATGGGCTCACTTCTCCAGCTTGTCCAGGTCCCTCTGGATGGCATCCTGTCCCTCAGGTGTGTCAACCTCACTGCTCAGCTTGGTGTCACCTGCAAACTTGCTGAGGGTGCGCTCGATCCTACTGTCCATATCATTCATGATATAAAACAGTACTGGTCCCAATAGGGGCCCCTGAGGGACACCACTTGCCACTGATCTCTATTTGGACATTAAGCCATTGACCACTACCCTCTGGATGTGACTATCCAAACGATTCCTCATCCACTGAACAGTCCACCCATCAAATCCATATCTCTCCAAATTAGAGAGAAGGATGTAGAAGGGAACTGAATACAGTTATTTATTGAGCTAGAAGATATGTTTCACAATTGACACTGTGAAGGCACAGAAACCTGGTCACAGCAAATTATTGAAGTCAATGGAAAATTATGAGTTTACACAGTTTTGTTATACCTAGAACACAAAGTACTGAATTGATGATTTCACCATTTTATATCTAATTAAGTAAATGTCCAAGTCCTCAGGTTAAGTACGCAGATCAATGCCTAGGGAGTCCATACAGTCATATCTTGAATTTCAGTTGCCCCTTCTATGTCTTTGGATATCTGCAACAGCTTCAGCAAAGTTAGAGGAGCTATGGTGATTCATACCAGGTGAAGATAAGCCCTCACTGAATTCCATTAAAAAATTATGGATTTACCTTGGTTCCACCCAGCTATAAAATAAAAACCTCCATCACAAAATCCCCCTGGTCCTTCCTGAGATCATGTTGAATAAGTCATAGAATGATAGAATGGTTTGGGTCGGAAGGGACATTAAAGACCATCTCATTCCAGCCCCCTGCCACAGGCAGGGACACCTTCCACCAGACCAGGTGGCTCCCAGCCCTGTCCAGCCTGGCCTTGGGCACTGCCAGGGATGGGGCATCATCCATAGCTTCTCTGGGCAGCCTGTGCCAGTGCCTCACCACTCTCACGGGGAAGAATTTCTTCCTAATATCTCATCTAAACTGACATTCTTTGAAGTGTCTAATGGTGATGCTTCCATCGTTTTAAAAAGACTCCCCTACACTCTGACTTTCTACGGTACCAGACAAGTTGCTTTCCCTGACACCTGACTGGTATCCCGCTTTCTTTCCTTCTAGTTATGCCCACTGATACCCTGTAGAATGATTCCTCCTTGCCTTCCTTTTACTATACACATCTGACAAATGTTTGACAGCTATTATCATATCATTATTTGGTCCGGATTAGTACTTGCTAATCTGTGCTCATCAGCATCAGTCCTTCCAGCCCTCAGGCTCTTTGAATACCCTCCAGTTTGTCAATATCTTCTTGGCATGAGCATGGGATGAAATACAGTAGTCCAGGTGCACTCACTCTGGAGCCATATCATCATATCTACTCAATTCAAGGGCTCAGTGCATTGGATCATGTGGGTTCTTCTTTCCCGTCACCTTGCATTTCACACTTAGGCTGAAGGATGCATGCCTGTGCATAGCTGAACTGTTCATGTGTATCTATGTGAAGTTGTGCATGTTGGCATGGCAACGCTTTTCATAAATGTGGAGGTAGGGGCTCTACCTCCCTCTGTTTACTCACCAAGGTGACGGGAAGCAAGGTGCTGGCACACAATGAATGAGATCAAGTAATTGACAAGTTCCTGCCTGCCAGCAGAGCTGCTGCAACTGTCCATGCAAGTGCTCTTAGCCTGCGCAACCAGGAGGCATAGAGGCTTCAGTCTCTTCCTTTTGCTTTGATATTAGATTAAGTTGAGGTCAGGTACAAGTGTTACAGCGCTGCTGGTGACTGGGAACATGTTAAGCCACAGCAACTATATTGCGATCGGTCGTTTGAAGATGGTGCATCTTTTTATCACAAAGGAAGTTAAATACTTCAATAACTCACCTGTCTTTAACTTTAGTGCAGCTACTCTGGTTATAAACTGAAGATTACCCTATGCAACACCACAACTTATCCTTCTAGGCAAGACTAATATCTTAATTTTCTTCTTCAACCCTAATTGGATACAGATCTAAATCAGTAATACTGGATTACTCTTTAAAGTGAAAAGTATTTAAAGGCAATTTAAAATTGGTGACTGGTGCTAGACTACTGGTTTCTGGAAATGGTAGTTTTCCTTCATCTCCACACATCCACTGGCAAATTGAAATTCCACTTCCCTGAACATGAGCTAAACGTGATCTAAATTAACTGAACCAAAACACAGGAGCATGTTGTTTGCTTTCATATTTCATCCCACTGACTTCATGATCAATGACTCGCATTATGTCCTGATATAGCCAAGAGCCCCATGGTCAGGCTAGCAGAGCTGTCAACTATCAGTGCCATTACCAGGATAAATGTTCATTGCTGCACATAGTTTAGATAACGTTATTTTACATACTACCAGTTTTAGTCGGGAAATATGCATTCTGAAGCAAGCTTGCTTTTTGGGAGAAATTGTATGTGTCTGCTTGAAATTATCTTGATTTTTTGTCCCCTTTAGTTTATCACATGTTGAATTCTTGGGGTGGAATTCAATTGCTTAAGCATAGGTGTGTTGAAGTACCATTTGAGGTACGTTACAGTATCCACCCGGCTCCAGCCTGCCTTTCTAAAGCATGTGGCTACCTCAGATGACATAAAGCATCCTGAATGGAACTACACACTGCTGCATACATCAGATATCAGACCTATATTGAACCTTCAACCTCCACTGACTAGCAGGACTCAGAAAACTAGCTAGGCATTGATGTCTGTATTGTAGAAAGCCAAATGAAAATATCTGAGACCGAAGCCCAGGAATCAATTCAGTTGCCTAATTATTTCCACATGAAAGACCCTGTATGAGATACCTACACAAGGCTTGCAGATATGACATGGGACCTATGGGAGACCTGTACCTTCTGGAGCAGCACGTGGACTCCAGGGAAATCTCAAACAGCTTCGGACACCTATGGTTAGCCAAATGTATCAAACTCTCAGTGAGGAGTCTTACTGTTCAGTTTGAAAATTTATTATGTGTAGCATAAGACTAAAGTCCTCCTTGTCTTTGCTTAAGATTGTACCAGAAATACCAGAAATAAGGAATCACAAAACAGATTACAGAAAGGGCTGCCTGTGTTACAGAAAGGAAACCTGCAGCATTGTACAGACTATTGAAAGATACTGACAAAAAAATTAAAAAAGGCTTGGTTGGGTCTTTATTTCTACAACTCTCAGCCTCTCCACTCATCTCTTGTGGGCTCAGTTACCCAGTACCTTGGAATTTGACCAATTCTATTATTTTGGCTCACATGAAGGCAGGAATTGCATGCTGCAGAGAATCTCCAGTTCTCTGAGTCATCAGATACACCTATAGAACATGTACAGAAATCACTAATGATTTACCTACATGGGACATCATCGCACAGCAACCTGGATTGTAAATATATTAAGTGCTATCTATTCCTCATAGACCCTGACATACAAATAGTCAACACTGCATGCATTTTAATATTCTGCAGTGGAATGTCTCAGAATTAACATGTTCTTCATTGAAAGGGGGAAAGTGACTCCATGTTTCATAGAATCACAGAATCCTAGAATGGTTTGGGTTGGAAGGGTCCTTAAAGACCCCCCAGTCCCACCCCTGCCACGCGCAGGGCCCCCTTCCCCCAGCCCCGGTGGCTCCCAGCCCCGTCCAGCCTGGCCTTGGGCACTGCCAGGGCTGGGGCACCCACAGCTGCTCTGGGCAGCCCGTGCCAGCGCCTCGCCGCCCTCACAGGGAAGGATTTCTTCATGATAGCTAATCTAAACCTCCCCTCTTTCAGTTTAAAGTCATTCCTCCTTGTCCTGTCACTACATACCCTTGTAGTAAGCCCCGCTCCAGCTTTCCTGTTGGCCCCTTTAGATACTGGGAGGCTGGAATAAGGTGTCCTGGAGCCTTCTCTTCTCCAGGCTGGACAGCCCCAGCTCTCCCAGCCTGTCGGCACAGCAGAGGTGCACAGTTTGAGATATGCTTGTGGGATTGGCAGATATGACACAGGATCTTTGGGAGACATGGGCCCTTTTGGAGGGGCAGGTGGAAGCCCCTTGGATAGCACCAGACCCTTATGGCCTGCAAAAAAATTGCTCCTTTGGATCACTTTTGATCACTGGGAGGTGAAATTCATTTGTCCAGCTGATAACACTTTGCAACATAGTGGTTTACATCTAAGCATGTCATCCAGTTTTCCTTTCCAACAATCAAGAAAATACGCCATTTTAGGGCACAGTTTGATGTGTTTTCATGTAATTTTTGGTTTTTAAAACATCTTTAGGGTGAGAAAGACGTCTCACTATAATCATCCTTTTCTCTATCGATTATAAAGGAGGCAGAAAAAGATCTGTCTGTTGCAGATGTCTGAACGTGGATGTCCTAGGGTGCATCCTGAAGGAATCAGTCCACAGACACCAACTGTGTGATAAATTCGGACCTCTACTTACGGCTCAATCTCATGGTCAAGCAAGTGGAGCTCAAATTACTATGCGCTAGTTGACCCACAGCAATCCTACATACGTAGATTCCTAGCCTACAGCAAATGCTAGCGAATGTGATTTAAATTAACCCTTTTTTATTGTGGGTAAGCAAAGTCTAATTACCTCACTTGCTGCAGGCTAACAGTGAGCACGCGGACAGCTACCAAGGGTCAGCTGATGTGTGGCAACTTGTTGCACTGCAGAAACTCGATCATGAGTTTAATTTGCTATAACTTCCACATGCAGGCAAATCCTGAGACCTGGATTCTAATTTCTTCTAAAGCCTCAGGCAGTACAAAATTGACTAAAAGTTGTATTAAGGGGAGGGAGCAGTCACACTGATACCCCTCTCTGCTGGGAGGTGCTACAACATGGTGGATGTAAGTCTGTATTCCTCCAAAACATGCCATTTTGCACAAATGAAGTACCAACAGTAGTAACAATAATAAATAAAAATAAAAAAATCTGAATCTTTTTTCAGCTTAAAACATTAAGAGATACTTGTATCAAATAGCAACAAATCTGTTTTACTAGAGGCAACCAGCATCCCTCGCAACAGAGCTGTGTCTAATAGAAAACCATAAAATCTATTTATTTCTTAAAAATAAATGAAGTTATAAACAAGTTAATAGTACTCTTGCTTAACAACAAACAAAGGTCCCCAAAGGTCCTTAGTCAGAGGTACCATGACAGTCCAGCTAGCTCTAAGTCAGAAACACAACCTCTCTGCTGTTAGAAGAGACATCATTCAGGAGGGACACTGGCCTTTTTTGCATCCCCCACCCCCATCCCTTCTATGTTATCTGGTGCCCACCTAGAGGACAGACATGACCAGCAGCAATCACAATGTGAAAGACCTGCTCTCCTCACCGAGCCCAGGACAGAATACAGAAATGCTTGTTTCCCAGACCTCCACTGGTCCACAGGGCACTCTTGAAATTACTTACTCAGCAGGGTCTGAGCCCCCAACCACATATTTGGGTTATATGAGGGTTTTTTTTAAATCTAGCAGTAAAGTGGGGACCTGTGACGGTTCACTGGAACCAGCCCAATTCAGCTCAGAGGTAGACCTGAAGTACGGTGTAGCTGCTGATCCCCAAATGGCCACGTCCATCAAGAGAAGGGATGGGTTCTTCCTCCCTCTTGACAGCTTCAGGATCACAACTGCACACTCTTCCCAAAACTGCATTTCAGCCCAACACAAGCCGTTTGGATGAGTAGGTGAAAATGTGGTGAAATCCTCGCTGTCATCTGAACAAGAGAGTCCATCGCGCCTGATATGCCAGACCCATGTTCAGATGGGTGGAACTATCCATCACCTAATGTTGAAGTTTCTCAGGATGGGGTTCAGTTCATGGACTGAGACATACATGCACAGATGTCTGCATACAAAAATGCCCAATAGGGCTAATGCTGGCTTTACTGAACCCAGCACATGCAGAGTATTTTGCCATTAAACTTTATCTATCCAGGACTGCAGGGGTCCCTAGTCATCTCTGGGACAAAGATCTCCATGTTCATAAGACAGCCCTAGAACCACGGACCAGTGTTATGCTAAAGAGCTCAGCTTGCAGCTCCCACCACACCCTCTGACTTCTTAGATAATATTTATGCATGGATTGCACTGAACCAACAAAAGACTTTCTTAAAGCCCAGGTGAAGCATGATGCAAAGAGCAGGAAAGTGAAGGGAAAGGTGTTTAGACATTGTGGAGTAACAGGAAAGTAGACAAATATTTCAGTTAGAGAAAAATGAGGTCAATGTTTAAATTTTGCAGAGCTGAAGCTTTGCATTTACTTAGAAATTCAATTATCACTTGCCATAACAGTAAGAATGGGATAATCATCATTTTAAAAAATTGCTATGGGACTTTGAGTGTCTGTGGAGAGCAGACCTGTACTCTGCAAAGCCACATTAGCTGCCATGACACCTTGTTTGCTCAGGATGTTCTGAGGAAATCTCCCTGTTTCCAGGTTGCCTCATCTGAATACGCATCCATGAAAGCCTGATGAAATGCTGAGGTTTATGCTTATGAAATCAGTCTGGAGACAGAGACTTTCTCACTGTAGAGGTTTGAAGCAAAGCAAGAAGGAAGCTTCCAGAGGTTCATAGCTTGGTTTCAAACTTCCCTGGAGTCAGGGTTGCTATAGCGTTAGCACAATTAGGCTTTGAAAAGACGTGTAGGTACTAGTCAACTACTCAAGCCATAACACCATGCAAGCAGCTTCCGTAGCTTCCTCAGCCGCAATGACCTCATATTTCATCTCGGCACTGTAATACGGTTGGTGTGATATTTGTCAGCTGCGGTCCCCATCCTCTAGGCTAGAGAGCTGTGCCAGTGCACACCATTTCAACTTTAAACAGGTTCTCAAGGCTGCAGGACTTCAACAGATTCGCAAAAAACTCTCGATTCACCAGGACTGAAATCTCATGCATGCTCATGACAGAAACCAATGTTCATGCCAAAGCTGGTCATCTGAAACAGAGTTCATCTCATCTCTCTGAAAGTTAGGAATCCAGGTAATGGTATCACCCAGGTTCCTGCTGTCTTCCTAACAGGGAGATCAGGGCCTCAGAAGAGCGAGCTGCTCTGTCCCGGGACAGGTGTCCCGGGTAGGTGGGGGGCAATGCCTGCAGGGTGGGGGTCAGTCCCTACAGAAGGAGCCTACCTGAAAGCCATAAACTAGGTGTTTAATTTTTAGATGGCAGAAGCCTGCTACCAAGAGTCCCACCCTTCTCATAAGCCATAAGCACACACAAAAAATTCCACAGAGAGAGGTTTTTAAACCACCTTTCAGCACCGTTAACACGCACTGTCGGCAGCTTAGCTTACTATTTCTCCAAAACATTGTCAAAGTTGTACTGAGACATTGGCCAGACACAAGCCATCAGCTGCCCTCTGAAGGCTGCAGTGATGAAAAATTGCTTCTACCTTTCTCTACAAAGATCTTGGCATCCCCGTTGCAGCTATAAATGGATTTAGCACTTTGCACACCAGGCCGGTAACAATGATCCAGTCCTATAGAAAAACAGGAATTAGCAAACCTGAGGCCAGTGACCCTTTCCTAGAGGAGCCAGAACTAGCTGCTCCAGAAGAAAATGTAAGTACCCTGCACAGGACATTTGTGGAACACTGTTTCCTTGCATGAATCTTATTCTGGTCTTCAATAGCTAGATGTCACCTTAAGCCCAGAAATAAAATCCCTAAAATATTTGTTGTCATTAACTATGACAATGTTGAATATTTGTAATATCTCTGTAAATATTACCGTGAAAAAATATGTTGAAAAATCTTCTTGAACCTTGTTAAGTTTTTGGCCTGATTAACATCCTGTTGTTCATCCCAAAGGTAAAAACTGGCAGGTTCTTCTTCTACCTCAGGACAGAATATAAAACTCACTTCCCATGGGAAAGGAGGTCATTTTCATTTATTTCTGAGGCCTTTCTGGTATTTGGAGTAGACCTGCAGTCCCATTCAGTTTTCATTTTTTAATGGCAAGCTTTTTCTTTCTCCTGAAGTAACTCCACAAAGCAAGATCTACTCCAGGTTGTTTATGCATTTAAATCGGAAGAGTTGTGCTGTTTGCACCAAAGAGGATTTGGGTCTTTTTACTTTTTATCTCCAGGCGAAATCACCAAGCAAGGTCAAGGACCTGACAAGCACTTTAGGCTTCTCATCAGCCACTCTTAAAATAGGGATAAAAACCTTCTAGACACCAACTGGCACCACATCAATGACATTTGCTGGGTGTTCAGGCACCCAGTCATACCTCCCAACTTCAGCTGTCTAAAAGGTAGGTGTTCAGGCTGTTTTCTGGAGTGGATGGAGAAAGATAGGCAACTCCAGACAGTGATTCATCACATCCACTAAAAAGATACCTATCGCAGGAAAGATGAATCGCCTTCAGAAGATGCCCATCTTTCTAGAGGGAGGTAAGGTGATTAGCTCAGATAGTTAAGCATTACATGGCTAAAATTGAGTGAGTTCCATCCAGAGGTCTGCTGGGGGAGTGTGCTGTCACCCTGCGGGGTACAGATACACCTCCATGCTTGGAAATAGAAGGCATCCTCAAAGTTTCTGAGAAAGCCCAGTTTTCAAAAGAAACTTGTCCCGAGTTGGTGGGACACTTCCTCAAAGTTGAATTGAATCTTCTTCAACTTGAAAGGAGATACCTCAAGATAGCTTGAGTCAGACAGCCTTTGGGATCCTCATGAGACAAGGTCCCAGCCCATAAGCAAGTGTGGGGTTTGTGACTGGAACACTGAGTCCAGTTCCTGGAACATTTCAAAGGCATTCTCCCTTGCTCAGTCACTTGGGCTCTGACAGTTATGCTCAGCCTGCTCCTAGGCAAAGTTGTCTAACTCTGCAGCCCTGGAAGGCTCCCAGACCAGAATGCCAAGAAATGGACTCAAGGTCTTCTCTTCAGAGCCGCTGCCTGCCTTTGTGGCCATTTCCCAGGCCCATGGGAAGTGCATGAAAACGCACCCAGTGACCTCAAGGCAACCTGCAATCGCTGCTCATCTCACAACCACACCACCTTTTCTCCAATGGCTAAACAGTGCTTTATGTGCCTGTGTATCTCCACAAAGTTAAACTTCTTCAGGGCTCAGGGGCTGGCTGTGAGAAGTGGGAATATTAAGGTTATGTCAGTGCCCAGAAGGTCTCTGACTACCAGGCAGGCGAAGCCTGTGAGGTGTCAGCAGACTATCTGACCACGCTGGCTAAAGCTGGCCACAAGGAACTCAAGCGGAATTGTTCTCTGCCAAAACACTGCAGCGGAGTCCAGCTCAGCAAGTCATTTTGGCAAACAAAAAATGCACTAAAATAATTATAACTGGAAATGTAGAAATGGCAGATTTGGGTTTTTTGTAAAGCAGAAGAGTTTGATTTTTTTTTTTTTTTCAGGATGGATTCTCAAGGGTACTGAGGTTAGAGGCACAGACCCAAGTTACTGGGAGTCAAACCAGGGTGTGAGCCATGTGAACACCCATGTGAACGCTCTTACCCCCTGGTATATATGAACCATCTTGTATTTATTGCAGGGTAAGAGCATTCACACGGGCAGTTACCACAGAAAAACTGGCATCTTAATAGTTCACACCCTAACTTACCTCGTGGTAATTTGTTCATGTGCCCATCCCCTAAGGTGCCATTCCCAAAATGAAGTTAGAGGACGCAATGTCCCCTTTATACTCATAGTCAGCAACTTAGCGGTTAGGGCGCTTACCCATGGTATGGGAAAATGAGCCTTATAAGTTTCCTCTGCTTGATTTCAAGCAGAGTTTGGAACCCAAGTTTCTCAAATCTCAGTAGCACACCCTAGCCAACAGATTATGCTTGTTCCACAGAACTACCAAATCAATTATTCACATTGATTGAGTCTTGGCCAACACTGGGGATTCAGCCAGAAACCTCTGGAGCTCAGAGCAGAAGCTCTCAACACCCATCGTATCCGAGACCTGGGTGCAGATCAGGATAGGTAGTATATGGAAGGATTTTGCAAGTGCTGAAGCCCATTGGGATACATACAAAAGTGCAATTCTGCCTTTGCATGCCCCAAAACCCCATTCAGCTCCTCGCCAAGTTTTACTGCATGTTGTCAGATATCTACAAGCCTTAACTGGGTTCCTTCTCTCTCCTGCAATGGGATAGGAGATGGGACTGAGATATGCCTGTAATTTACATACATTATTACTGTATGTCCCTGATAGCATGTATGATAATGTGCTATGTATCAGCCCAACACAGGAAAGACTCTCCCTGCTCTCGGGCTTGATCTCAACCTGTGTGACCCAGCTTGGTGCCTGTGCATAGAAAATGAACAGAACTGCCCAGATATTTAAGGATAAACACAAAGCTAAGCAGCGCTTTCCTGGCCCAGAATCAAAGTATGAAGCAACTTGCAGGATAAAGACTGAAAGGAGCTAAGAGCCTGTCAGAAGACAAAGAGATTGCTCCAAAATCAGTTTAAGTCAAGGGAAGATTTCTGTCTATGGAGAAGCTAAAGCTAAGGAGAGGGATACGTCCAGGTACCCATCTATGCATATACATACATTTACATAGGCATATGTATTATATATGTAAATAACTATCATCCTTCATAATATGCACTTCTCTCCAAAAATCCTCAAAGTAGTGGTTAACTGGACTTTCCCAGGAGATGCCACTGGGAGCTGCTAACACCCATGCACCCGGGCAGTAGTGCATTTCTGCAGCTGTCCTGCTCCCGTGCTCACAAAACACAAGCTGGCTGTTAGCACAAACCTTCGTCACTCTCAGTCACTCTATCTTGTGACCTTCTATCAGAATGCTTGCAGTGCACAGCCGTGCTGTCAGGTGCCTACTAGGTAAGGAGTACAATGGTCTGTGTCCTGGTGTGGGAGGCATGCCATGGCTGGGAAACATGGACCTTCCAAGAATTAGAGCCCTCCATTCTCCTTGAACCTAATGAAAAGGTTCATTCACTTAATCTCTTCCTCAGTCATATGATGCAATATGTCTATCAAGAGATTCATGGTCTGGCCCTTTCCCTCCTTGTTCCCCTTCCTCCCACAGCCAGAATGAGAAGGAAGGGGGAAAAACAGAAGATGTATTAATGAGAAAAAAAATAGAGAAGGAATTATTCTGTCGGCTCTGAAACCCGTGAGCACTGACTCCTCTGTACGGGATGTGTGATGTCCAGGGAACATTGCACACACGTGCATAATTACTCACATGCACATGTGCACACACACATATGCACATACACATCTGGGAGGGCACCGCCACATGTCTCCTCTACTTAACTGCCCATTTTTGTGAGACTTGTGGGTATCCAGTATCTCTGAGAACCTCTGCCAAATGAAACTCGTTGGGCCCATAGGTTCACATGTCATCACAGGGGCAAAGAGACAGGCAGCAGGATTGCTTAAGCCTTGGCTCATCCAGAAACCAGCTGTAAGAGATGGAGTAGAGGAGCAACGCATCTGAGAGCCTTTCCATGAGCCTCTCCTGACCCCCAGCCTGCCAGCCCACCCGGGGTCATGAAGGACATCAGTCCCTTTGCACGAGCTCTCCCCTTACAAGTATCAGTCTATATTTTAAACACACTTTGGAAGGGCCTGAATTTCACAGAGAAAGGAGCCAGCACTGACTGAAAATCACACAAATGACACCTGAGGTGTCTCCATCTGTTCTCTCTTAATATTAATAATAAAGCCTAACTTAGCATAGTAGTGCCTAAGGCAAAGTTCATGCCTAACTTAACACCCAGACAGTTTTAATAGCAAAACCTATGCAGAGACCTGAAATTTAGGCAGTTTAGAGAGATGTTCACATCACTTCTCTCACTCTTCCATTATATTGATGCCACCATATTCTTCTGGCATCAAAGAAATTCCCAGGCATCTTTCCTGACATCTTTAAGATCAAGGAAATTTAAGATAAGCCAAACTCTTCCTCATTCACAGTAACAGAAACAGTCTGGGAATTTGAGGACTAGACAGCACAAGTGTATGAATAAATGTGTACAGATCTTATCAGCAAGGTCAGCAGAACCATAGAAATCTCAGGCTCAGGAGAAGACAACATGAGTTGGTGACTTTGGCTGCACTGATTTCAGAATCGTAATTGGCCTTCAGGGTGGTCTCTGTCTCAGTACCTCTATGGCAGCTCATTACTAGTTGCAAAAATCAGTCCAAATGACTATTTCTTTGACAAATGATGCTTCTGCAAGAGCACTTTTCTCAAATCAGCCTTTGCCTTGTAGGCTAGCACCACAGAAAACCAAAACAGACAGACTTTTGCAGAAATACAGATTCCTTGTCCGTGGGGTCCCACAGCTGTGGGCAGGATGAACATGAGGATTTGGGCATGATGGAGTTAGAGCATTTGACCTAACCTTGTTCATCTGGAAGTCAGGCACCCAACTAGTCATCTGGGTTCTCTGGATCACCAACATAGAGAGGTTGGCTGCTACAGAGAGAGTCATTGCAACCAAAGATTGACACCAAAGATAGGTCTGATGAATCACCATAAGGAAGTGTCAGCCCTCATTCATTGACTAGAAAGGGAGCTGAGATGACTTTCTCAGATTAGATGTCCAGCTCTGAGATGGAGTATGACGAATACTGCTCAGAACGGCTGCAGTGTGTAAGCGCAATGTACATCTCTACAACAGAGTGAACAAAGTTCTCTTCACTCATGGTCTCTGTCGTACTGACTCATGTGTGTCCAGCTGCCCTGGCTGTTAGCCTTACCCTGTGTTGTGGGTTTTTTTGAAACAGCGAGTCAAAGCTCACTCCCGCACAGCTTTTTCTCCTGTACCTCAGGCTCTGCGCAGGGACCCCACACTGTACATCGACATGGGATGTGTGCAGCCTGCCTCTGCCAGAGACTGCCAGAAACTGCCTTGTCTGCCAGCTTTCTGGTTCTCATCTGTCCAGGTCACCAAACTATTTGTTTAGGCTTGTGGAGTGCAGAGAAGGGATGTGACCAGGGGTCCCATGTCCTAGGGACGTGCTTAAAGCCCCTGAGTGCTTTTTTTTCTCCTGGTTTATCACAACTTCATTAGATAGCCAAGGTCTTGCATATTGCTCTACCCGCCTTGTACTAGAGATGGACAAAACCAGGCATGCAAGAATCCACACAAGAGCCTGGACTGCCCTATTCCTGGAGCCTGTGAGCGGGACAGAATTTCTCTATTTATTCTGCCTGAGTACCAGTGTCAGAGGCAACAGGAGCCACACTAGCATCACTGCTTGTGGCAGGCACCACTGCTGTATCTGTGGCTGTAAACACCTGCTAGACTATATGACCCTTAAATTAACTCTATAACTCTTAATTTAGTTTCTGTACTGCAGTTTGGAGACTCTTCTGGTAAACATGACAGTTTACTTGTAATTTTAGTGGAGCTGTTAGAACGCTGTACTGAGCACATACTGCCTCGTATCACAGCCGAGCTTGAACCTTTCATTCACCAGGAGACTGAGCCTGCACATTGTGTCAGGGGGACAGATGGACTCAGTGCTCCTTTCTGTCACAGACTTCCCGTATGCCTGTGGGCAAGTTGCACCAAGGATGCCGGTGGCCACTGAATTAGCATTTCCCTGTCTGATTGCCAATCTTCTGCTAATGTGTCTTATCTATTCTCTTTCAACTCAGTTGTTTGCCCCATCTGTCTGGACTCTAAACTCTTTCAGGCAAAAAGCTAGTTCTCACTGTTCCCTTAGTTCTCTGTTATTTTAGGTTTTGCAATCAGTCCATTAATATCCGTGACCTGTCCTGTTAGAAGAAGGCTGTGATATGGTAAACTTCTTCCTTAGCCAGATGACATTCTTGTTAGTAATGACTCAGTGCTAACTACCTCTTATATCCATTACCTCTTCACAATTCTGATTTAGGTATATTTAATCCAGCCTGGGGCACATGAGGGTGGATGAGATGATTTCTGGATCAAATGATTTAACGATGGTAGAAGCTGGTATACCTATTCCTGCAAACCCACAGAGGGATGCATCTCAACTAACCTAAGGTGTCTAATAGTTAGACAGCTAAATCTGTGCTGCTTAACTTCTGTTCTCTCTACAGCTTGTGAGGAGAAATAAGCACTTCGATAAAAGCAACAGAGCTAATCCACTTTTCCTCACATTCATATTCATGGACCAGTCACTGCCATCCACTGACAAGGGGCAGCTCAATAAAATCAGTTAATTGATCAGGCTGCAGCAATGCAGTTGATAAGTCTAAGGCATAAAGCCAGAACTATGTGTCTAAATAGCCTTGCACTTCACTTCTTCTGTCCTTTTCCACTTAGACCCTTGTTGTTTTGTCTGAGCACTTCCACCAGCAAATCTTTCCAGATGGTGAGCAAACCACCCCTCCGCTAATGCTGCAGCCAAACAGCTTTCAGACCCTGGAGATCGGGCTGCCACTTTCTATCGCTTGTAGATTTACACTATTTGTAAAAGGGAGCATATCCAGGCCTTGAAAAAAAATGAGCACGCTTTTTTTTCAAGTCAGCTGGTGAATGGGCTAGGCTGGACCGAGCTTCCCATCCCTGCATCCCTCGCTGCCAGAAAATAACAGGCTATTAACAACACACACTTCAAAACAGCTTTAGTTCATCTTCCTGGCATCTTCAGAAGGGTACTGTTCTCAAGAGCCTTCAGGACGGCTCTCTACCACCATTACAAAGCCAGTCCACAAGGAGACTGTGGTATGCAGGATGAAATGAGGTACCCAGCTCTCCTGGTCCAGATCAGTTAGGCAAATTATATCATGACAAATGCATCTGGACTGCTCTTTCCATGGGAGAATGTGCAATACATTGATACCTCCTAAGAATTCCCTTCTAACTCTCTTCTGAGGTAAGGGGGTTTTCCTCAGCTTTTCTATACATATGTGGAATGCAACATCAGGGCTTCAAGCGATAGGCTTTTAAATTCACTTTTTAAATTCAGTCACTAAAGTTGTAAAGCAATGCCCACCAAGATTTTCAAAAGGGCCTTTCAATGGAAGTATCCTCCTTCAGTATTCTACATGTCCAGGTAGCTCATAAAATGCCTAGATGCTCCTAGCCTTTAGAAGCATATCCAAAGGAAGAAAAAAAAAAAAAAAAAAAAAAAAAAAAAAAAGACAACGAAGCTGGATTCATCTGTCTAAAAGGAGTTATCTTTGTCTGACCTAGTCATTCAGAATCCTTTTGCAGGCAATGGTGAGAAAACTGGCACAGCTGGGATGTGATTCATCTCATCTGAAAGTAAGTGTCTAACATATGTCAGATGAGTTTCATCTTATTTCTCGCCAATAACTCTAAAGGAAACTTGGCTAGAGACTGCTAAAGCTGCAACATTGTTCTCCCTCCGAAGGACAGAAATCAAACCTGCATCTCCCTGAAATCAGCATTAACCAGATTATTATGCTTCTAAAGGAACTGTGGGTCTCCCAGCAAATTCTACAAATCCTATCTGATGCCCAGTGGCGTTTCCCCCCATCTTCACTGGGCTCTGGATGGGGTCCTACCTGTCCAGCAGAAACTTAGCCTGTCTCGTTTCTTCCCAGCTACTGGAGGCTCATAAAAAAAAAAAATGGAAAGGCTCCCTTAAATGTGTCCCTCAGCCTGCAAAGGATTTAGAGTTGCTTTCTGTCATACCACACAAGACTGTCTAGCAACAGGCGCTATTGTTGTTCTTCTGGGGGCAGAGGGACAAACTGAATGGTAGGCTTGGCAACTGTTCAGGGAGTCTCATTCCTGCCTTCCCACCCCTGAGTAAATATCTCTATTAGACAAGGTGCATCCTTCTGGAAGCCAAAGAAACTCCTGCTCTGCTCAGTGCTGTTTGGCTTCATTTCCCAGGCTTGGCTGTAGCACAGATGGGCTCTGTCTTTCCTCACCGCTCTGTCCCACCATGTGAATTCTGTGGAATAGCAGTGACTTCTTTGGAAAGCTGAATGTGCGTAACCACTGCCATGAAACTACACCTTCCGGCAGAGATGTGGAGGAAATATGAACCCGGATAGTGAAAATAAGAGATATAGACCAGGAAAAGAGAAAAGGTTTTCGCTTTCAGAGAACTGAAAATAAAACATCAGAGGAATTCTCAGAAATGCTGATACAACTCTTGCATCAATAGGAGTTACAGTCCCCTCTGCTGAGATAGCTGTCACTATAAGGAAGCCAGAAATTCATTTTATATCTCTTTAAAAAGTTTTGAGATGAAGTTCTATAACAAGCTTGAGCCAAAGACTTGTGGATGTGGTTGGAGGATGGTGGAAGCCACTGGATTTGTTTGAAGATAAGGAGTTTGAGGAAGATGCATTTGTGCTCTGCAGTGTGCTGGATTAGAGGCAGGATTAAATAAATCACAGAGAAAGCTGCAAAACCCTCAAGCTGCTTGGGCTTTCAGCAGCTATGCTGAGACATGACAAAATATGATAGAAGGTGTGAATTTGCTGAGGAGAGGGGTGGCCTCGAGGTTTTTAGTACCAGCCTGGATGGCACGCATGTTCCTGCAATAGCACACCACGGCTGCACCCCATTCCAGTACACCAGTGAGTACTACGCACTGAACAACTTATTAAAATACAGGAAAGCGATGGAGAAAAAGTCCAGGACTTGATTTTACCCATGTGAAACTGCCAGGCAATGGGAATGAGACCTCATATTTTAACAGCTAGGAAATAGGCAAATGAGCAAACTCTCAAAGAGGATTTCACGTCTTGGGTATAATCTGACTAAACTGGGATGACAGCGGTAGAGATAGCTCTGAGCTGGTTGCCTCAGCTCCTCTGTAGTCACAGAGGATTTGACCAGTCAAGCTCAGTCAAATGACAGACATGAATTGCACCATAAGTTCCCACTTCTCCCAATCAGTGAAAGTAGCCAAGAGCACCTGGCTTGGATGGAGACATTTAATGGGCAAAATGAATTCCACCCCAAGGCTTTGCTCCATTGCCTGCAGACAGGCATCGAGTGCCACTGAGATGCTCTAGGCTTTTCCTGACTGGCCTCCATCCGCTGCTGAGAAAGTAGCATGTCATCAGTGGATTGTATACAATCTCTGCCAGGCCTCTGAGGACAACCAGGGTGCCATCAAGCATCTGAACTGAAAGCAGAACCTATGCATGGGCTCCTCATGGGAACCTGGGCATCTTCATGTTGGGAACAGATGTCTTTCCTGGAAGGCATGCTTCAACTGAACACTAGGGCTGATGTATGGCAACCAGGAGAGTTTCCAAACCTGTGACAGACATGAGGCCAGGCCAGAAATGTGAGGGTCTACCATGATGTGAGTTCAAGGGACCTCTGAGGCACTCTCTGAGCCCTCTAGGCAAACCTGCTCCAACACACTTTGAGCCTACAGAGCCCCATGGAAGAGGAGAAATGACCAGCCCAGACACCTGGGATGCCTTGCGAGGCCTGTGATGTGGGAAGGGAACCAGCCCATGTGCTATGACATGGCCTTGTTGGTGAAGCCTGAGAGTGTGCAAAGATGCAACAAGAGAAAAGTATTTCACACCGATAAAGTGTGGAGGAATATCCATATTGGAAAAGAGAAACAGTATCCCTGCTAAGAATTATCACTATACTAGTATAAAGCATACCTGACTATTATCTATACAGAACAGAAACTGTGATGAGGAGACCAAAGGCACCTTGAAGTCCTTTGATGGCCCAGGCTCTACAAATGCAAAGCTCTCTCTGGGTATCGGCAACATCCGAGTAGGAAGGAGCCTGTGAATATGCAGGTAACAAACAAGAAGGGACAAACAACATCTTTGTGATGCATAACGCTCTCCCCTGGTTTACAGGCTGTCTTTAAAAGCAGTCCCCTATGTTAGGAGTTCAGAACAAGGGAGTTAATGTGTTGGTTCTTCTCCCCTCCCCTTGTTTTTTGCAAGTGCCAGTAGAATTTGGAGCAAACTGATGAACTGACGAATTTTTACATGTTGTGCTACAACAATAACAGGACTTAAAGCAAACCTTGCCACTCTTAAAGGGACAGAAGGGGAGAAAAGCATTATGAATGGCCTGAGCTAGACGGAAACAGTTGGCATAGACAGTTTCAGGAGTGGCTTTTCTGTCAAGCCAACCCTGGGCTTGATCCAGCAAAGTTGGGTATGTCATGGGAGGGCTCCTGCCCTCACAGACTTTCCTGAGTATTCCTCTCCTTTCAGTATTAAGCCCCACTGAACTGTCTTGGCTGTTATGGACCTTGGACTTCATTTGCTGCTCAGTGGTGTCAGCAAAGCAGAGACAAGTTTAGTGAGACAGGATGGGAGCAGCTCTTGCTGCAGCCTTGGGACTGTGCCCTATCCAGCCTTAGCTGAGCATGTGGACAAGACATACATGCTCTCACCAATACTTCTCCCCTGGCTATTTACCCTTCCTTTCCACTGTGTTTCAGTGGTTTCAACTGGCACCATCACCCCAGCACCTGCCACCACCTGACTGGGCAGAAAGCACCATGCTTCACATCACCAGGGTGTCTGTTTTGAGCCTAGAAAACCCTTCTCCTTCATTGCAGCAATGGTCTCCAGACCTCCTGCATGCTCCACCTCTCCACTTCCCAGCTGCACTCTTTGGCCCTGCAGGGTTCTCTTTGGGATCCAGAGCAAGCTTACGAGCCCAGCCCTGCTCTGGGAAGGAAATTCAACATGGATGTTGGTAAGAGTAGGACCGGTCTCTACCTGCTCGCAGGAGGCCCTGGGGATGAGACTGCGTACTCAGTGCACAGCCAGCTGCCTTCACCCTACTGCGCACGGCTCGGCTCTCCAAACAGAGCATCCGTGACTCAGAGCCCGGAGGATTCCCCCTGTGACACGCTTGTGCAATGCTTGTTAAGTGCTGTCATTATGCCAAATAAACCCCTTTGAAATGCGGCCGGGCTATTTGAATCATGCACTTGAGGAAAGCAAGCACAAATGCTGACCAAGGGGGAAGGAGGCACATCAAGCCAGGTTGTCCCGTTGGGCTTTGCTTGTGCTCCCATACATGCAAAGCAAAAACATCTGTCCCTTGCGAGGTCTAGCACAGAACAGCCTCCTTCCTCCGCTGCTTTGCACCCATGCTGAGCACTAGCGGTACGGGAAGCGGTGCAGAGACCGGCAGTCCCTGTCTGCAAAAGCAGCAGCATTGCTGCAAGGCTGGAATTGACTCATCCCAGTTGCAGGAAGCGGGATGTGAGCAGGAAAGGGATCCCATAGATTTGGGATGGAGACACCAGTGAGTCAGTCTCATTTCCCCTGGTACAATCAGCAATCCTTGATTTTCTTTCCTAGGAGAGGCCACAGAATCACAGCTAAAGTGAAGGCTCCTCCAGCCTGATGCTTTAGAGGGAACAGTCAAAAAGCCTTTTGTGGCCAACAGAAAGCAGGGCTATGAGCATGCCCCTGTTCCAACTACTCTACTGACAGCAGGCCCAGCTGTAGAGCTGAGTCTGGAAAAAGAAATGCCACGTGCACAAGTGAAATGGCTCATCGAGCCAGCACAGGAGCTCAGAGAGAACAGGACCCCTCCACTTCAGAAATGCCTCCTGCCCCTCATGCAGTTGTGTCTTTACCCTGCCCTGGTGCTGTGCACTGCAATAGCACCCACTGACATGAGGTCTCTGCAGAAAGGTCTTTAGAAAGGAGAAGAAAAGACTTGTGTGTCCTCAGTAGAGCTTGGTGCTACACCCAGCCCTGCTGCAGGCTTATTGCAATGTCCTGGGCAAGGCCTTTAAATTCTTCTGCCTATGCTTAACTGAAAAATGGGAATAAAACACATCCTCTCCCTTCCTGGGCACATATCAGAGCTTAAGCCATGTTAGTAAGTGCTCTAAAGTTTTCAGGCAAGAAGTCTTAGAGGTGTTCTAATGTCTGTAAAAGACATGTTTTGCCTCTGGGGCTACCTGGAAAGGGCTGGGGAGCAAGGTGATTCACTTTGGTTATCTTAGTTAGGAAAGGCTTGCTTGCTTGATGCAATGCCTGTGTCTAGTGCTTTACATATCAAGTCACTGGTTTAACTTAACTAGGTTAACTTAACTAATAAGTCCTCTTAAGATTGAAAGCATAGTAATAATAATTAAAAAAATCAATGAATATGTAGCAGGACAACAAAATTTAATAAAGTGAGTCTAAAATCTGAGTAGATTAAGGTTGTTCTTTAATACACACTGTGCACTCTGGGAGAGTCCCAGCCATCCCCATGTTTGAAACAGGCACTTCTTGCTAAGACCTTGTAAAATTTTCGGTTTCTGCTGTAAAAGAAGGCTCCTTGTGTGATCTTGGTCCAGTCATTTAATCTCACCAGCACAGCTCTTCATGCCTGGACTATGCCAGGAGCAACACAAGTACCAGTAGAGTCAGTTTCTCCAGTCCCACCAAGAAAAAGTGGGAGATGGGAAAATGTTTCCCCTACCCTTGGCACACTACACCCTGTGGACAGACCAGGCAAAGGCTGTTTCTCACCACCTACACAGCGAGATCCCCTTGACCCAGCCGCCCTCTATCCCCATTGCCGCTTGGGTGCAAAGCGCCCGTGCTGTGCTCCGGAAAATCCAAGCAGGTGGGTGAGCTGGTATCTGATAATAGGCTAAAACATCATTCCGTGATTATATGGCTGCCTGGCAAACAGAGCCATGTCAGATACAGTTGTAACACAGATACATGTATATAAAGGCAAGTCCCAAGCCTTGGGGCAAGGGTGGGAGAAGGCTGCATGTGCAGGGATCGCACTGTGTGCGGCTGAAATGCAGCCACCTCTGCAGAGGAGCTGTTTAACGTCACACCTCAACCTACTGCAGTAGCAGGGGAAAGGGAGATGGATGCCACTGCCTCGGAAATGTCAAAATCCTCAACTCCAGTTAATCAAGCAGAGAAGTGGGTAGATGCAATTCATATTTCTGAGCTCTAGAGATTGCTTTAGGAGCTCTGGTACCAACGCACGTGGCTCGTGCTGTCCCTTGGGTGACCTTCCACGGCTCTGCCTCCATCCTGGCTAATGGGGAACGATCACCCCTCACTTCACATAGCTGCTCTCTGCCAAGGCCTGAGCTTCGCTTTTCTCAAGTGCAGAGCCTGCCAAGACTCAGCTTGGTTCTCCAGAATTTACAGCAAAAGGAGACTCGGGTATCTCATGGGATCCAGAACCCACCCCAGCATAAACGGGGGGCTGTTCCACCCACCTCGAGGGGGACAGATCCCAGGAGAGACCTGAACCAGAGCATAAGCCAGGACTTTACCTGTGCACTGCTCTTACTGTGGTGTTGCCACCAAACTCTGACAGTGGCACGTTCAGGTGTTGCACCTGCGTGTTGCTGCAGCAATGCTACCAGTTTGCTTGTCCTTCTGTTGGCAAGGCTCACTCCCACCCCGCTCCCATGCACTTACGTTTCCTGAATTGCAAAAAATAGAGATGGAAAGATATGTTAGATCACATTCTCCAGCCCTTATGGGCTGTAAAGTGGCTACTGCAGGACATCACAGGGTTGGTCAACTTCAGCCTACACGGAATGTGTAAACTGACAGAGCTTCTGTGTCCAGTCTGGGGAATAAACAATAAAAAGCCAAGAGCAAACACAGGTCACAGCCAGGAAAATATTCCTAACGCACATCCCAAACACCAGCATGACATCTCCAGTACCACGGCATTCGCTCTGCTGCTTGTGGCTATGACTCGTCTCCTTGCCCAGTTCATTATGGGGCTGATCTCATCCCACTCCAGTTAGAATGAGACCGGTGTTACAGGGAACAGCAGAGGAGACGGAAGCCCCACCACAACCAGCAGAACAGAGGAAGGGACAGACACCGGTGCCTACAGCAATGCCACCACATAAGGTCCCAGCCAGCACCTATCTCCTCCCAGACACATCCTCTCCCAGTCCTTCTCCAGGCACAGGCTTTAACTACCTGCATCCCTCAGCACGCACCAAGCTGCCTCTCACCCCGGGAAGAACAACATTTGAGATGCCAGTAAGCAGGTTTCTCCCACGGTGAGGAGGTCTGCCCATACTTCTAATTCAGCCCAGAGATCCTCTCCAGTGATCATCTCCCCTACTACCATCCTCCTGGGCTACAGGAGTTGAAGATGCCCAGCACTGAAGCTCCGTGTTCATTTTTATTGCTGGTTTTTTCCTCCTAAACCAAACCCTTCTCCCTTCTGCACCATTTCTGTACTCCGGCTGTCCTCAGACCAAGTCAGGCCACATGTCACTGATTCAAAACCAAAATAAAATGCTTTTTCCATTCCATGTGCAGTCAGCCAGTCAGCCA
Source organism: Falco rusticolus (assembly GCF_015220075.1). Classification (NCBI taxonomy): domain Eukaryota; kingdom Metazoa; phylum Chordata; class Aves; order Falconiformes; family Falconidae; genus Falco; species Falco rusticolus. Next base: position 53,261,229 of record NC_051190.1, on the reverse strand, counting down.
AGGCAGTGCAAGTTACCTGGAAAAAGTTTTAATTTTGTTCATGCTTCTATTGTGACTCCACATGGACCCCAGACCCCTCCCAGGACAGGGGACAAGTTACTTCTAATCCTTCCCCACACATGAATTCTGCTTCTGAATTTCCCAAGTCTTCCTTCACTCACTCCACTCTCTCTTCTTTCTTTTTTTTTTTTTTTTTAAACAAACCAAAAAATGAACAGCACTAACATTTGGCAAAAAAAAAAAAAAAAAAAAGATCCCAAACCAACCCACATTTTTGCTCTTAATCTGGCCCCCTGGGTGTGGAAGAGCCTGTTGCTGCTACCAGTAGCTCCTTTAGGCTGAACAGCACAACGCTGCACTGCGTTGGAGAAGGTCCTGCGGGGTTACTGTGCCACAATAAATCATGCCAGCACAGCCCTAAAAACTTGCCAGCTCAGCCCCAATGGGTATCAGTACCCTCTTTTTTATTATTTCTAAATCATTATTTTTTAAGCCTATTTCATCCCTCTCTGTAAATGCCTTATTTGGGAATTTTCTGGTTTTAAGAAGCTCCTGTATCTTTCCCCCTCATCATGGTTGAAAGGATGCAGATGGAGCGTGAGAGCATCCCTGCTCCAGGGGATCTTTTCCCTTTTGTTCCACTGAACTTTTTCCAAAGGTACCAGGCATCTGGGTCTGTGTGGAGGCCACCAGCACTGCCTGGCCTGATTTTAAACCTATGCCATGGTGGGACGAGCAATTTAATCAGCTCAGCAAAGTAAAAAGCTCTGTTTAGAGGTAGATAGAAAACACAGTAACAGACACACACCCCCACTTGCTCCCCCTGACAAATACACATTCGATGTTTCCCCCCTGATTTCTTTCCTTTGGGAGGATAATTAACCAAAACCTACTGAGAATATGATGTCTCAGTCCCTGCCTCTGCTCAAATTGTCTTGAAGCTGAAAGCAGCCCAAGTGTCCATACCTCTGCGGACCTTAGAGTGAGTGATGCTTTAATTAGAAACTACTATGGGGGGGACATGACAATTTGGGGATGGTAAATTACAGATTTTTTGCTATAAGCAGTCAAGTCGCTATGAGCTAATATAGGAGAGGCTTTAAACAGGGATGGCTGAGATGAGGTGTTCGTTGCTTGCACTACCAGAATAAAATACTGCTGGCCCTCTCTGCAGTCCCTTCAAAAAAGAAAAACAACAAAAACTCCCCCCCAAAAAGAAAAGAAGGAAATTAAATTAAAATAAAATAAAGCAGCATGGTTGTTTTGCTAAAATCAGCTGGTTTGCAGCAGACCGTCCTCGACTAGGAGAAAAGAAACTGCACCTGCCGGTACCGTGACGTGCACGGGTGCATGGGGGGGACCCCCGTGCCACCCCCTAGCCCCCCCTCCCCCGCCCGCAGGGCTGCCCCCCAGCTCCAGCCGTGGGGTGGCCGTGAGGTGGTATCCTGCCTTGAGGATAAATACAGAGGGAAAAAGGGGTGGGGGTGGGTGTGAAGGGGGATTTGGGCAGCCAATGTCACAGCACCCAGCCTCTTCTCCGACTTCCCCACCCCAACCAGAACCTCCTTTGCATTTCCATGGCCCGAGGGGCTTGGTGTCACTGCGACAGAAACATCTAAACCCGCTGGTGGGCACCGGGGAAAGATGTGTGTTGTGTGGGAACAACCTCCAAAACCAAACAAAACCCCAAACCCCAAAGAGTCGCGGCTGTGGTCCCCCTACCCACACCTGACGCCCTGGGTTGGAGGACCCCCTGCCCCTCTCCCCGCCCCCCTCCCCCCCTCCCAGGGCCGCCTCTCTCGCCTGCGGGGCGCAGGACTGCGGGCCGAGGGGGGCCGGGGACCGACCGCTCTACCCTCGATGGGTGACAAGGGAATATTTATGTTGGTATTAAAGGAATGCGTTTCCTTCTCCAATCAGGAATGCAAGCCGAGTTTCTAATTATAAGTTAGATGGTGGCTGGGAATAAAAGATTGCTTTTTAATGACTCCCGTCCAGGTGCTCTTTCTGCCTGTCTTCCCAAGAATACATTTGCATTTTATTGCTTTTCTCCCATCCCAACGAATTCCCTGCTTTCAGACATACCTGACATAGTTGGAGAGGCTGCCTTCAACACCCTCACCTCTGCACCGCCGGGCAGCGCGGCCGCGGGCGGGAGGGACCGCGGCCCCCGTCCGCCTCCGCCCGCCGCGGAGCGCACCTGAGCCCCGCTAGCGCCCCTCGCCAGGCGGGGGTGGGGTGGGGGGGCAGCCATTAAATGCACTTAAAAAAAAAATTTTTTTTTTTTTTTTTTTTGGGGGGGGGGGGGGATGCTTCTGAGTTATTTACAGCACCGCTTCCGCACGTAGAGCGGCTGCAGGGACCGCGCAGCTTGTTTTCCCCTCCGCGGGCGCGGAGCTGGCAGCTCCCGAGCCGGGCAGCTCCCGAGCCGGGCAGCTCCGCACCCGCGCAGCTCCGCACCCGCGCAGGCGGCGGTGCAGCGCGGAGCAAGAGCGGTTTTGCCGGGGCTTCTGTGCACCGCACACCCGCCTGCGCGGCTCCGCTCCGCTCTCCCTGCGCGCCCGCCCGTCAGCTGCCTGCGGAGCAGGAGCCTTCCTGCGCTAGGGCTTCCCTGAGCCCAATTACCTCCGCGGGGTAATTAGAGCAGATCTTGCAGTTACATGCCTTGCCCAGCACCATTTGCTTTTTGTGGGGGAGAGAGAGAAAAGGCTCTTAAAGGCGTAGGGTGCAAAGCGCGGAGGAAAAAAAAATAAAATAAAAGGAGCTGCAACCCGGGAAAAGAGAGAGAGAAAAAAAGTGCGTTATACCGGGGGAAGGTGGGTGCGCAGGTCCCCGCCGATCTTACGCGGGGCAGCTCCGCGGCAGCACCGGGCACATCGCCCCCAGCCCCGTCCCTGCTCCCAGCTCTGCCTTTCCATAACCAGCCCAGGTTGTTCTGCGTCCTCTCACCTCCTTGCTCTTTCTTTCCTTACACTCCCCCCCCCCCCCCTTTTTTTTCCCTTTCCCCCTAAATATTCCTTAAAGCGAAGGGGAAAAAAAAAAGTTTTCAGCCTTTTGCCCCCCCCTCCTTCCACCTGACTAGCTCGAAATCACCTTGAAATGCTCATGTCAACTTGTATCATTATCTCTTTAATTCAGGCAGCGCCTTTTGTTCTTCACAGGAGAGGATCAAAGCACTTAAAAAAAAAAATAACTTTCCGATCGCTCTCTCTCGCTCTCTCTCTTTTACAGTAGGAGAAGGAGAGATCAGGTATAACCCAGTCAAAATAAACAAAGTGAATGCATAAATAAAAGAGGTGAAATGCAGGTTCTAAGAACTTGCTGGCGCTGGAACAATCCCACCTCTTTAGCTGAGTGGCAACGAAAGGAGAATTTCAAGTCATCTTAAGCTCAGGGGTTGCAGAGAAAACAGAGGAGGGGAAAAATAAATGAAAATGAGAGGGGAAAAAAAAAAAGAAGAAGAATAAAACTTACCACCAGATTGGGTAACTTGACAGAGCCTGACTCAACCCACAAAGAAACAGGAAATATCCAAAAGAGGCCATTGATGAAAAGTTGTCTTTCTTTTTTTTTTTTTTTTTTTAACCAGAGTTGCCAAAAACCTTCCTTTCTTCTGAGGCAGGATGATTATTTTAATAATAATAATAATAATAACAATAATTTAAAAAAAAAAAGTCAAATGAAGTGAACTCAACCCGACCAGGTAAATCCTCTCTTGCTTCCTCTACTACTCTCAAGGAAAAAAAAAATCTCAGAGAGGTAAAAAACTCTTCTCTCAGCCAAGACACTGAAGGCAAATATTAAAAAAAAAAAAAAAAAAAAAAAAAAAGTTTGAAGTAGCTCTCTTAAAAAGGACCCAATCAGCACTTATTGCCAAAGGGAGAATTCTGATGCTTTGGCTTGTTCTGTCAATCAGGAGCGCGAAGTCAGGAATGAGCTAATTGCAAGGAGATAGTGTTTTAATACTCATTAGGGGGCACGTTGGCCCACAAGCCAAGGGATAAAATGTAGTTTTAAAAAGGGGAAGGAAGATTTAGGGGGTTTAAATAGACAGGGGGGACCCCTGTGGATTTGGGTAGCTATAACAACCTGCCCGGATTTCACTCCCTGGGTCGAAGCTACTAAAATGTGGGGAAAAAAAAAAAAAAAAAAGGGGTGGGGGGGAAGTATGATTTTTAACAAAAATTATTATTTTCTCGATTTGCTCCTTCTCACTATTCTGTCTTCTCAAATCCCCGTTTCCTTACAGTGACAGTCAAGATGCATTTCAACTAACTTTCTAGAAACTTTCAGTCGGTTCTTTCTTTTCTTTTTTTCCCCCTCTCCTTTTTTTCATTTAAAAAAAAAAAAAGAGGATTTACACCCAGACATGCATGCACACACACAGACACGCACACCCCCCCAGACACGCACACCCCTTCCCCACCAGCCCAACCAGCCAGATATCCAAGAGCTCCACTGAAGACATCTGCTAAGAAATCAACTTCTTCAATGCAAATCCCAATAAGGCTCATCCAGATCATCGCAATTTGCAGGAGTCCCAGCCCCGGACTTGGCGAAGGCGCTGCTGCAAACGACTTCATCCACCAGATCCACCCCACAGGGCACTAGTAATTGATCTCTTTTTTAATTTCTTTCTCTACATATTGTAACAATTTCTCTCCTTTCAGTGGCGGTGGTGGGGGGTGAGTGGGGTTGGATTGCGTGGTTCCAAAAATCTGCAAGTTTTCAGTGGGGTGGAAATAAGAAAAAAAACCCCACCAACAAACAGAAAAAAAAATTATGATTAGTGTTATTATAAAGATGTAGCTTCTCGAGACTGGGTACGCGGTTAGATTTGCTGCTCCTCTGGAACATATTGTTTAAAGCTTGCTGTATCTGTGAGCAAGTGTCACCCAGCTGACAGGCTTTCTCCTTACCCTGGGTCATTTGAAAGGGGGCTGGAAAGGCGAAAACGAGGGGATGGAGGCACTGGATGAGCTAGGAGATATTTTCTCCCTGGAATAACAACGATGATTCTCTTTTACGTGATTTTTTTTTTTGGAGGTTGTTGTGGTTGCTGCCTGTTGGGGATTTTTTGCTGTTTTTTTGTTGCCCCCCCCCCCCCCTTTGTTTTTTTTTAAGGGGAGAGAGAAAGAACTGGGTGAGATTTTATTTATTTATTTGACTTGGTTTTATCTGTGAATCAGAAAATTTCTGTGGCTCACACGGAACAAAGAGAGGTACAATTTTTAATGACTTTGTTGGAGGAAGGCTTGCAACCTTGCATTAGCTCAAATCAAAATGTGCTTTCTTTCTCATTAAGGATTGCATATATATTTTCCCTTAGTAGGGAAAATTTCTATTTACACACACAGAGTTTTATATGCATATATATAAAGATATGTTTGTGTTTAGCTAGATGGAGAGATATATTCATTCTAGTGAAATTATACTAGAAATGCAGTTCATTCGGGGATATTTAAATCATTGGGAATTTGGCAGGGGTCGGGCCCTGATTATTTTCTTTAGGGTTGGATGACAAGTGATTGCAAATGTGAGCCCTGGCAAGTGCTCTGAGATCTAATCGCTTCATGTAGCTGAGCTCCAGTCGATCTGAGCAGCTTCTCGCTTGCTTCCACAGAGGAGGAGCGGATGCTCTCTCCGGCTTTCCCAGCAAATCTCTGTCGTGTCGATGCTGCAATTATATTGAGCGTATTAAATCCATCCCACCCCCACCCCCCACCCCCCTTCAGCGCCCTCCCCCACCCCAGAGGAGCCAAGGAGGCTGGAGAGGGAGAAAGGAGTTTTATTGCATAAGGTAGGATGAGGAATAGGAGGAGCGTGGTGGTGTGTGAAAAATCATTTTAAGGACTTTCCCTCTGTATTAGAGAAAATCCCATCCAATTATAGCATTACTGGAAAGAACCAAACACTGAGACTTTCAAAGGAGGGGATTTCTCTGTCTTTTCAAGTGAAATTGCTCACACTGCAGACTGGAGCACACAGACACACACACACACAGACCCGCAGACACCGGGCGTGGGGGTCCTGGCAAACGGGGACGGAGGGGGAGGAAGGGGCAGGACACGCATCCTTTCCAGGGGTCGAGCTAATCTCCCCTCCTTTTGTTCCTGGGGAGAGATTTAAACATCCCCCAAAGCCTCTGCCCCTCCCACCAGGAAGCACAAGGCAACTTTACCTGGAGGTACAAATTCAGCCACTCTCCCTTTTCCTCTTTGCTTTGCAGCTGCTTATTTGGGAAGGATGGAGATAATCCACTTTGTCATAGGCACACACACACACACACACGCACGCGTGCGTGTACACACACAGGATTGTACTGATTTCTTCAGCGGGCAGCATCGCTGCTCACTGACGCCAACTGCTTTTAATTACACTGATAAAAAGGTAGTCTGGTGGATACTAGCTATTCCCATTGCTAGGAACACTCCTGTACATTAATTATCTGTTATCAACGCTGCCTCTGGACCGCAGCCCTTTCAGGGCCAGATTTTGCAGTCTGTTAGAGGCAGTAAAAAGGCTGACACAGACTTTAGGGATGCAGGACTGCTGGCATTTGGCTGCCCAAATCTGCAGTATTTTCTCCCAACAGTTGGTTTTAGGGCCTGATGTCAAAACCTGGCTAAGCTTACCCATGCTGGTCCGTTGGTTTCCATCCCTCTCCCAAACAGCTGGACATGCATTCAGACATAGGCTTTACAGTGGGCAGGATCTGGCCCTCGGTGGGGTGGCAGCAGCATGGCTTTGGCTTCTTTGCTCTTGGCATTGCTCATCAGTGCCCAGGGAGAAGTTCTGAGGGAAGTCCAGGTTGCAAGGTTGTGACTCCTCAGTGGTAGACACCAAGCCTCAGTCCTGCTGGAGCTGCAACCTGCCTCACACAGATCTTCCACAGTGCCCCCACAGTGCCCAGCCTTACACCAGCAAAGTAAACACCAGTTTTGGTTCGTGACTTCCCTGGGAGGTGAAGGTCCACCACCCTGGCTAGTTAAGAGAATAAAGTTTCGACCATGCTCACAGCCATGGGGCCAATTCCTTGGCCCCTATAAGGCTGCTGAGAAAGGAGGCGGGTAACTTCAGTTATCAAGATGCCATGGGGAAAAGGGGATGGGAATACATGGAGCAGGCCTCATCATCATGGGGTTGGAATGCTTTATGAAGGCACCGAAGGCTGGTCTTATCTTGCTTACTCATGGGGATGGCCCAGCTGGCATCTTCAGGGCCCACTTGAGTGTGTAAATAGAGCTGGATTTAGAAACATGACTGCTTGGTGGTGTGGTTAGTCACCACAGGGAACAGCTGTGCTTGCCCATGTTCAAAAAAAGGCATGTCCAGGGTGCTTCCACCCCGGAGAAGTCTATCGAAAGAGATCAGGGTCAAGGGGTGGAGGTCTGGAGGGGTATGGGCAGACAGGAAAGCGGGCAGACTGGTGTAGTGCAGCCTGTCACACCTCAAATACTCTGTGTGTCACTTCTCTTGCTCTCCTTCCCTCTCTGCCCTACACGGAGATCTGTTGGGGTTGCAGGATGGGAAGATCATCCTCACTGAGAGCAAACGCAGAGCCAGGGAAGGCTCCTCATGGGGCAGAAGGTTTTGCTTATTTTTGGTGGAGGACAGAAGTGTATTCTGTCCCTTCTCTCTTTAAATTCCCACTAAAAGTTACCTGCTTTTGCGAATTGCAGCTGGAACTTGTTCTTGCTGGAAGGTGGTAAACCTTCCTCATTTGCAATTTACTCACTGTCTGCCCCACACACCACTCAACACAGTGGTCTCCATGGTTGGGTGTAGCCACCATGGCAGTGTGAGAAAGCCACAGCCTGGTTTTCCTTCCATGCCAAGAAGCCCACTCTGTGGCACATAGTAATAATGGCAGCACCAGTAAAACTCCATCAGGCAGCTTTGTAACCCACCCTCCCCAAAGTCAGTCCTGGTGAGGAAGCCCAAGAGCATGTAGGCGTTGCTACAGATATCTGGAGACACAGGTACCAAAACATGCTGTGAGCACTAAAGCCCCTCCCTCCACTGATGCTTGGAAAATGTCATATAACTGTTTGGATCCAAGATGCCTGGGCGATGGGTTGCTGAAGGCTTGGCTTTGCCACAGGCCGGTTGACTTGGCATGTCATTCTGCCTCCCTCTTTCATTTTGCCTCTGTGCCTTTTAAGGTCCCTGAAGACTGAGATCCATGTCACCCATGTCATCCATACATCTTGAGTCACAGCAGTACAAATAGCGACAAGGTAGGTTAATATTGACCTTATATTGACCTCGTCAGATGTGGAGAGCAAGGCAGAAGATGGGTAACAGCCAGCTCATGACGTGGTTCAGTGGCAGAACTGGTGAAAAGACAGATTTTGCTGCTAAATTTGTGTCCCTTCTTAAGCCTCCCTGTGACCAGTTGGTTTTACCATAGAAAGGTCACTGCTGTCCAGAAGTGGAGGTTGATCCAATGCTGGAGACGGAGAGGGTTTTTCGAAATGTGCCAAATACACTGATAGCATGGGTTTCACCTTGCCTGACTACAGCTGTGTGAATCCTACTTACACAATGCTGGCTGCCTCCGTGGTCAATGGTGCAGTGGAGACCCGAGCAACTCAGTCTACTGTGGATACAAGTCTATGGTAGGGGGGGGTGGATTGCTTCTGGAGTTGCATTTCTTTTTGTTTGGGGTCTAGTTTAGACTTGATGCTCAGTCTTCAGATAGCTGAAGGTAGGTGAGATGCCTACAGGCCATTGCCTCTTCTCTATTCTACAGAGGCTCTACAGGGTTCTACAGAGGCACGGATAGGCAATGAACAAATCAGGAGCACATGCAGGGTGGGTTTCTCAGCTCTTTAGGCTGCAAGATGTCCTCAGCTGCAAGGGAACAGCATATGTTTGGCACTGGCACCTTTGGCTATGACTGCTATCTGCCCAGGTTCTCCCATGCCAGTGGCAGAGCAGAATTTTGGCTGTTCCTGGATTCCCATCCAAACATTTCTATATAAAGGTGTTATCCCCTGATCACAGTGCTCATAAAAGAAAGGGAGGATGGCTGAAAGTGTGATATCCATCACTGGTACGTCCCCAGGAGGACAGGAAGGAGGAGGCACATGGCATGGCTCTCAGTTCACTGGAGGCAGAGCAGCCCCAAGGGCTGCACTGCAGCGTGCCAGACCTTTTGCAGAGTAGAGCAGATCTGTCATGGGTGATGATCCTTTCCTTCAGACTTTTATACACAGGATCTTCAGTCACCTCATCTTGGGTGGAAAAAAATCCTTATTTTGCGGAGGGTTTCCCTCTCATATTGTGTGTTCCTCCAGTTATCACCTGCAGGCACTGGTGCTGATCTGTTTCTTGCATACCAGGCTGTGAAGAGCATGTCCTGGCCACCAAGGAGCTGCTTTAGAAAGGCAGTAGGTGGGAAGGCCAGGCCTTGAACTGGTGGTGGGGGCTCTGCTCTTGCCTTTGCCACCAGTCTGTGATGTGACTTCATACAAGTGAATTCCCTGGCATATGTCACATCCCAGCTGGGTCGCTCTCCCTGAGATGGTCATTTCTTTAGGACAGGACGCCTGTCCTGCTAGGGCTTGAATGACAGCAAGACTCAGGGTGAAACTTGGGGCTCTCTGACATCACTCCCTGTTCCTTCTCTCCATCTCCTGTCCCTCAGCTGTCCCCTGGCCAGCAGGCATCAGGCAGGCACCTGCCTTGCCTGTCTTCTGCAGAAGAGGTAGGACTCTCACTGGTGTAGCTTTGGCCCACCTAGTGGTACAGATAGAGAACAAACCTGCAGAGAAAACACGGACCAAAAAATGCAGCCAGTGCACAGGGATCTGCACCACCAGGGCTCTGGTGTCCTTTCGCTACCACCAAAGAGCTGGCAGAGCCCAAGATGGGAAAGACATATGTCCCTGGTGAAGACATAGGGATATCAGAGAGGCTCGGTGGCCAGAAGGATGGTAGGGTCTTGCCTTGGAAAGTAGGAGGATGAACTGTGGGTGCTCCCTCTTCCCTTGCCTCCTCCATGCATGCTCAGCAGAGATCAGTGCTCTGGGACAGTGCCACCATGCAGCTATCTCCTTGTCACCTACACGGCACAGGGTGGGCAGGGGCACCCCTGGCCTTCTGCACTTGTGAAAGGTACACAGACAAGAAAAATACCTTCTGAGAGTGATGCTGGCAATTAGAAATAACATGGGCTTCACCCAAATGTCCCCTAATAAACACCAACAGAAGGGAACCGAGCGTGCGTGTCTAGCAGGGGCAGCCAACCGGTCAGTGCCATGTCTATGTTCAGATAAACATTTCCCTTCATCGTCCCTTCCTCCAAACCCCACTGAGTCGGTCACCTTCAGCTGTCTGCTCCAGAGCCCCCCGCAGCCCCCCGGAGCTCTGGCAGGAGGAATCAGTGCTCTGCTCAGCAGGTCCACCTGCCGAGGGCGAGGAATGCTTTGCCAGGCCATCTCTACCAACAGCCGCCTGGTTGTTGCAAAGTCACTTTGTGGAGACCATCCTCTGACGAATGAGTGCTGTGAAGGATAAGTTGGGATCTTCCTCATGGGATGAGATTTGGGGAAAACCAATTTATCTCAAAGCCAAACTGGCCATTTGAAGGCAACCTTAACTCCCTGAGTAAATAAGCAGAAGTCCTTTTTCTGGCACATTGAGAGCTCCAGATTCATGGAAGAAATAATCCAAAATAGGAACTGAAGGAACAGATCAGCGTAAGTTTTCCCCTAAGGCCTCTAATTCAATAAACGTATACATAATCTGAGCCCTGTGTGTGTAATGTGTGTTTGCTTATGTCGAATTTCTCTAGGCCAGATTCAGATTAAAAACCTATTAATCAGCAATGGAAGCTGATAATCTCTAGGGGCCCAAACCTGCTATTATATATACAAACAACCATTCATAGGATGATGCAGGCTTAGGTGCTAATAACTGAGCACAATGAAATATTTCCAGGAGAGTAATAGTAATCACCTGCTTTCTTTCAAAGAAACATTTTAGGGTCTGGTATTTTGGCTCCTGGGGGCAAATCTTGCATCCCTTTCTGGAGACATCCATCTCGCCAGGCCTCAGAATCTGAAAGAGGGATGACAACTTGTTAGCGCTACACATCCAAAGGGAACTCATGTCCTCGGAAGTGAAGGGACTTGGATGGGTGGAATGAAATGTCCTTCGGGGGTCCTTGCTGCGTCCCTTTTGTTAGCTACTGCCTGGACCTATATACCCAGATCTAGAAAGGTAAAGTCAAGCCAGGCAGTTCTCAGCACTAATGGTTAGTACTGCAAGAGTATCACTGCCAGAGCAATATTGTTGGTCTCAGAAGAAAACCACAGGAGCAGATCCAGGTTTTTGGGGAAGATTCCCTCCAAATTCACACTCAGAATAAGGACTGACTGGCTTAAAATCTGACATTTCTTTACTCTGCTCCATCCATCCAATCTGTCTTTATAGAAGTGATTTTGGGGTGGGGGTGGGGTGGGTGGGGAGGTGGCCATATACATTGGATTAAGAAAAAAGAAAAAAAGGAAAACCAAGTTTTTTTGAGACAGAAAGATCAACAACAGAAACAGTTATTTACTAAGTCATCGATGCACTGCTGTTCAAATTTTCTAATCCCATTCTAAAATGCAGTTCAAATAACTCCTTTTCAAAGGGCTAGCCACACTCCTGCGGCAGGTACAAACAAAAGAAAAAAAGTTAAAATTGAAACCAGAATTGTATCCCTTTATGAATTATAACACCCTTCTTTGAAACCCAAGTGATACTATCACTCGAGATGAATGTTGGGATTCAGTTTTGTGCTTGCAAATCAATATGCATTTTAAACAGGGATTACTTTGCTGCTGACAAGCACTGGACTGAAAAACTACCCAGACTGGAGTATCTTCTCTGCAGCCACAGAGCAAGCTAATTAAGATACATTAAAACCAATAACTAGGAACCTAGGGTACAATTTGAAATCACAGGAGCATCTGCTAGACTGGCACTCCTGTTTGCAACAGTGCCCTGACCAAAGTCTCCAAACCCTTTTCTAATGTGTTTTAAAAGTGCAAAACATCAAGATTTTTTAGATTATTTGGCATTTGGTTTATTTTAAAACAGCTTAACATGGAATAGCACGATGGCAAAGTTGTTGTCATGTGTTGCACCGGGTACCAGCTGTCCACAGTACGCGGGAGAGGAACATGGAGGGGGCTGATGAACTGGGCCAGAGCTTTGCCACACGGTGGGAAATGATGAAATAAGCAATGATATCTCTCATGCACACCAAAAATCACTGTCAAGGGCTGGACAGGGCCAGATGGGGGGTTGCCCGGTGTTTGGCTGTAGGAGACTCTCATACTGAGGGAAGATACATTCCTGTAAAAGTAATGGGAAGAAAAGATCTGCCTGCACTGAGGGGAGGAGAAAGAACAGACAGATTTGACTGAGAGAGTTAAAAAAAAAAAAAAAAAAAAAGCAAGCACAAAACAACACTCCCCAAACCCCACCAAGGTGCTAAAACCTCAGTCAAGTGAGGTGTCAACAAGGGATCCAAGCTGATAAATGAACAGAGCTCTCCCTTGTAAAGCCTGAATGACAAAGAGAGAAAACCAGGCACTGGGGAGTGTCCCTCACCATTTTCATCACAAAGGCTGATGGTGGGGGGGAGGTTTTAACACGGCAACAAGTCTGACTTTCTCTCCATTTCTCCCTCCCTTTTTTTTTTTTTTTCCTTCCTCCCCCCCATATAAACAAAGAGGACAAAAGGTCATATCCCCAGGGTTTAAAGAGACACTTCTCCCCCTTCCAGAGAGGGTGGATGTTCTTCCAGCCAGTTTACAAATTAGTCAAAGTTATGATGTCTTAATGTAGTTGCCGGGTGGCCACCTGTCCCAGACTTTCTTCTGGTGCGTTTAGTACATGTGCAGGAGTGACACCTGCAGATGGTTTCTTGCCCAGCACCCGAGTCTACATGTCAAAATGGGGCAAAATGCCATGAGTCAGGTTCTGTGCACCCATTTTGATGCAGTGTAAGTGATGGTGAAGATTGGTGCGTGGGTCTGCAAAGTCCACGGGATGCTTTGAGGAAGGGCTGTGCTCCCAGACAGGGTGACTGATGTGTGTTGGGTGCTGTACGGACCCAGAAGACACCCTAGGGAGGGATTCCTGCTAGGGGATTTGGGGCACGGTGAGCACAGCTGTATCACTACGATTTGGTCTTGACCTCATGTTTGCAAGACCATATTTAAGCCCAGATCCTCCTGTTCTTGACACTGCTCTAAAAGGTCGTTTCCAAGCCCTGGGCATGAAGCAAAATGGCTTAAGCAGCAAGCAGCTCAGTGGGGAACGATGCTAATGATGCTCGGTGTCCCCTGTACTTTTCCCCTCTGCTATGTGGGCTCTCTGGTGCTTAATAAAGGTTGAACTCACATCGCAGCCCTTTTCTCCCAGGGGGAAAGGAGGGAAATGCAGTAATAAGGTCTTTCTTCCCTACCTGTACACTTATTTTCATACAACTTAATCTCTCTGAAACTTTTATCCTTCTGCCAAATTGGGCTGGGATTGGCCGAGGGGTTCAGAAGTTGGAGGGGAGGAAACGAGCGGATAGACACACAACATAATCAGCTAAACCAAGTTTCCCAAGGAAACCAGACTTCAAATGCATTACAGTGCTTTACAAGTCTTGCAGGAGCTGCTTACAAATCCCAGTCATGAGCCAGAACCCCCCAGTGCCAGGCACTGTATGAACATATTCCTCAACACAATCCTTTCCCCGGGCCAGTGCTCAGGAGTTTAAAACAAGAAGTTTAAGGCACGTAATGTTGGCAAGCACCCGCTTTTCAATATGAATGTAGAGCAACTCCCTTAATGTGGCTTGTATTTGGCTGGATTCTGCAAGAGAGCAGAGCCGGGCTCTGCTGGAGTTGGTTTTTCATGGGAATGGCAAGGAAATCACAGGGCTTGAAGAACTTTGCTTCCTAACAGCCCTACTTGGCTTCCATCCTGCCCAGAAATCCTGTTGGCTCTGTGGAGTAAGAAGGGAGTAAAATCTGCAGGGCTTGGTCCCATTGGCAGCTGTGGGGTTTTTTTTTATTATTTATTTTTATTTTTATTTTTCCAAGAAAAAAGTTTTATACTCTTCCCTGCAAGCATGTCAGGTAGAAAAAGTGCTTAGGTCTTTACAGGGCGCTGGGCCACCCATATGCCATTGCCCTGCTGGTGTCACACCAGGGATGAGCTGGGCCAGTATCTGGAAAATGCCATAACCTACTAAGACAAGTGTTAACCTGGAGCCTGCAGTGTGGCCCACCACACAATTTATTTCTTTTTTTAGGCAGTTGTTGACCTCCGATCAGTTCCTCATGGCCCTTCACTTATTGGCTTCAGGCAGGACTTGCCAGGGACCAGTGGACCGGAGGGGAGAGGTGCCCTGTGGCCACAGCCCTGGGGTAGGTAGGGACAGCACAGGGTTGGGGGTATTTGGGTCAGTTCAAAAGTCCTGGCTCTCCTGGAAGTATTTGGCTCATCATTTCCTGACCCTGCATTTCCCAGAAAAGGGACTGCTCTGCTCTCGTCCCTGGGCCATGGTGGCAATACTGGCTGCACTGGAAAGGAGGGGGATCTTCAGCCACCTGCTAGGAAAGCCCTGCAGGTAGTTCACAGTTGCTGAGTCCTCTCTTAAGATGCTTCCTCATCCTCTTCTCACCTTCTCGCTCCCTCAGTGGACTCCTTGGAGCTAAAACTGCACAAGTCTGAACCTGAAAATTGAGAAGACATCGAGCAATAAACCTTTGGCACTCCAGACATCAGGAGTCAGCTCTTTCTGCCTCTGTTTCCTTCTCCCAGTACTTGTAAGGTTTTAAGGAATCAAATACATTGGATGGATGGGTTACTTTCTAGTTTCTGAACTTATAAAATAGGCGGGGAAGATGGTTTCTGAAATATTTTGCACACCATGAAACTTGATGTATGTTTGCACAAAATAGCATGACTCCAGAAGCTGGTGTGTTGAGAAGGAAAGCAAAAATACCCATCACATTTTGAGACATTTGGTAACATAAATCAAAGATACAGGCATTTAGGGAAGCAGTGCATGAAATGGAGAGAGCGACAGGTATATTCGGGTGGGATAGGCAAGGCTGGCCATAAGGAATGCAAATTTGTAGAAACTTTTTTTTTTTTTTTAAAGAAAATTCTATTTGCATGCAGCTCCTGTCATTTCTTTGCCATTCTAACATCTCCTTGAAGCTCTTTTGAAGTGCTGGGGGTGAGGGATGGTTGGAACAAGTCCCCACCAGCCCAGTGTGGCTGGTTAAGGGAAGGTGTGGGGGAGCTGCTGGTGGGAGAGGACAAAAACCCATGTTGTCCAAACTGCCTTTCTGCCACCCCATCCAAAGTCTGCCTGATGCTTCCTGCACAGTTTTGAACATGGCAAACTCTGGAGCTGCCTTGGTTACAAGGAACGGTGAGTTTTAGGAGAGTGGACAGACGGAAGTTCTCATCTCAGTTAGGCAGCTGGAAAATGCCCTAAAGCAAAGGCCCCGATGACCTTGCTTAAAGCTGCTGAGGATTATTTCCCAGTGTAAGGTTACAGGCAAAGAAAAGGCATCGGCAGCTTTTCAAGGCAAAGGTAGGTGACCAGAGAAGGTTAAAACCTTTCTCCTATTCCAGTACAGGGCTTTCAGGGAACAAGAGGTCTATTGGACCTGCGGACCACCTGTGTGGTCAAGAGAAATGTAGCATTGCCTTGGATGGTTGGAGGAAATACACTCGTGAGCTTTGCACCATCAAACACCACATTTGAACCTACTTTAAACTCAGAATTTTAGGGTTTACCTGAAAAACCTTCTTAATGCTGTTTTCCATCGTGGACAACATGATGAAGCAGGGCCATCACTGCTCAGTCCCTTCAGTTAATCACCAATGGCATCCCTAAACAGATACACCACCACATCTCCTCCCTGGGACCATGAACAGCATCCAACAAAAAGGTTTCTCACATGTTTTCAAGCTTTCTGCATCACCTCACATGTAAAACAGTGGCCTGTCACCTCCTTCAGAGTGAGGATTACTGCAACACCATGGACTATGAAACATGGGATAGATTTCTCATGGTCCAGGGGGAGCACAGCTCATGGAGAAACCAGCAGCTGTCCAGAAGAAAAAAAATAGCAAAACCAGAAAGAAAACACTGAACTCTGCTGAAGCAGATGGAAAGATGATGAGATGGGAAGAACAGGGAAAAGGAAAAGTAAAAGCATGCGCACAGGAGCAAAAATGTCAGCTCCTGTTAAAGAAGGTGGAGGAAGGTGGAACTGTCCCAAGTCAGAAACGTTGATTAAAAAATAGTTTACGGACATGCCAGCAAAGTGGTAAAGATCTAGTGATGGTTTAGGCTAATTGGGGTTCAGTTAGCATTGGGCAAGTGAGACTGGCTGATAGCATCCAGTACAGGTAGCAGGTGAAGTTGCCTTTGAAGAACCTAGATTGGTGGTCACCATGCAGGGCTTCTCCACAGACTGCCATCGCTCCAAAACCCAAGCTATTGCTCAATGGACAGCTCCTCGTGCAGGAATGATCTGGGGGGTGCGGGTAGGGGTGTGTGTGGAGAGAGTGAGAGAAAGTGAGTCAGAATATTTCTAGGAAGAAAGTGGGAATAATGCTGGGAGTGCCTCATGAGATTGCCTAAATACAAAACCTGTATTCAGCTCCAGTCACTCTCTGCCAAAATAGAAAAAAAAAAAAAAAAGAAAGAAGCGAGAGAGAGAAGAGGAGCAGATTAAAAATGTCAGGGTTTCATTGCTGAGAGGTGGTGAGTAAGAGATGTACAACATAATGAACACGGTAGAAATCAGTCAAGAAGCTATAATTTGTTCTGACTCATGATACCAGCCCAATGGAATTAAAAGCAACAAAATTAAAACCAGTAAAAGTAGACGCTTTTATATACATAGCTAATGATTAAACTGAGGAACTCACTGCCACAAGACAGCACAGGCATTGAGCGGGATTAAAAAAAAAATCCCAGAAGAAATGGAAAAGCAGGTTTATGATCTGATATCAAATAATTCCAGATTGTGTTTTGGAGAAGTGTTGTAATACCACCTCCAGCATGGCTTAGTGTCTCTGTTCTGGGCCTCCTGAGAGGTCCCTTGAGGATGCTCAGCCTTGGCTTGCTTTGGATCTGGTTTGTAGCATCTGTGAGGCTGCTTTGTGGTTCCCAAAGTCATGGCACTTGATCACAGATCCAAATTAAATGGAGCTTGCAAATAAATTTCTCTTTCTTCCCGCCACACTCACCATACCGGTACATGAGCATTCGTTGACTGCAAGAGATAATTGTAGAATATTAATGGATATTACATTCCAAGTTGAAAATCCCCATGCCAGATGAGCACCCACTACCCTATGCCTATCCCGTGTGCACCCCCAGTGAGGTCTGGTCTCAGCTCCTATCAAAAGCTTGTGGATCTGACCACCCCCACAAAATGACACTAAAACAATTCCTCCAGTCATGTCTACCCTTTATTCGGTTGGAAAATTAACAAATTAATGAGACCAAATCAGCCAAATAATTTTTTGATCCCCCCGCCCCCCAGACCACACCCACCCCCCCACCCCAGGAATTGTATTGCTTGGTGTAATACAGCATCTCATTGTATTACTTGGTGAAAATGAGATGGGAAAATGTGCCACCATCTCGAAAGTCATCTTGAGACATATCTTGTGAAAAAAAATAATCATTTTCTTTGTTGTTATCACGGTAGGTCCTTATAGTCCCAGCCACCATGGCAGCCTTACTCTGTGGGACCGATTAGGGGTGGTTTTTACAATAGCTATTTGGAGTCTGATGATTTTTTTCAAAACTCTGTCCCAGGTTTCTCAAGAAAAATTGGAGAATGGGATATATGTTCTATAACTGTCAAAAAAAAGGGCCTATTTTTAAGAAATTGTTTTCCTTTCCCAGGGTTGTCTGCACGTCATTGCCCACCACTATGGCTTGTAGTTCTCGTGCGCTGCTCTTGCAGAGGAGACAGCAGTGCCCTCAAATGGGGAGCAGACCCATTCCTTCCCCACCTCCTCTCCGTCCCCTAGGGTGCTTCAGACAACACAGTGGACATTTTCTCTTTCCCAGCCCCTTGCACTGTCAGAGACACTGGGATGCCTGCTTGGGGTCACAGAGGAACCCCACACCTTGTAGAACTGGAAAGATCTGTGCCAGACACCAAGCCAAGGACAAACTCAGGAGAGGACATGCCCAGGCTCCACTGATGTTCTGTGTTCAAACCCAAAGGCAAAGCATCATGTTTGGATGTGCCATCATTGTTTCAGACCCAACTCGCCAACGATGTCAGAGAGGTGGTTAACCAAGGACAGACAGGTTCCTCCATGTCCTGAGGCCCAGATGCTCAAAGGTTTCTTTACATCACCTGAGGCTTTTCTGCCTCAGGAGATAAATATAGTGGCCAGAGTACAACAATTGCGCCAACCATAATTGATCAGATTAGTTGTCTACCTCACTTAATAGCTGTCTGCAAACTGTGCCCAATTAAGGGCTCTCCTGGGGAATGATCTTGTGGGAGACCGCTCACACACCGCAGTAATGAGTTGCTTTCTGTCCTGGAACAAGAATGCTTCTCACCTTGTCAAGATATTGGTGGTTTGGTTTTTTTTTTTCTCCATTTGCTGTTATATCTCCTGTGGTTTTGTAATGAGGATAAATGTGCAATCCATTCTGCTATCGAAGTAAATTGTTGGCAGTTGTCTTGCCTCAGTGTCTTGCAGCAGTTGAGTTGCAATGCTGAAGGATGTATGTCAAAACTTACCCTTCAGAAGACTTCAGAAGCATAGGAGCATCTCAAACGTAGTGTCCAGAGCAGCACTGCAAACTTTTAGTCAGTGGTTCCCAAAATGTTAGCCACAAGCATATCCTGAGTGTGACTACAAATGTGGGATTTACAGAGGGAAAAAGGAGTCACCACCAAAATACTTGGTTACCTCCCTTGCTGTTAGTTCTAAGACGACTGGGGGATAACCACGTTTTGGGCAGTGTTGGCCATGCAGAACTCCATGGCTTTGCATGCAATTCCTGCACTGGTGAGAGGCCAGCCGAGAGGTCAGACCTGTGAACCCACACATCCCACGGAAATCCCAGGGAATTCAGGGATGTGGTTGAGTCCTCTGTCTCCTGTGCTGCAGAGAGGCTGAACGAGCTCAGACCACTCTCTTCCATTTGCTGTCAGAGCCGCTGGAGCTACAGACCTATGCCTGGCAGGATCCCCGTGTCCTCTGCTGATGCAAGACATATGCTACAGCACTGAGTGGCCAGCAGCCTGTAGCTGTTGCTGCTGGTGGTGGCACCCATAACCAGAGGTGGGGAAGGCATGAAGAGCCTCCAGCTCCAATTTGCTGTGCCACCTTGATCCAAAATTGCTCTTAACCACTGAAGAAGGAGCTTCCCAGTTTCACTAGGTAGCTTATCCCAGCGGGCTACCAGTCAGCATCCATCCCTGAAGGCCACCAAAGTTTCCTGGCTGAGAATCTTTGTTCCAAGTGACACTGATTTCTTATCGCCCTTAGCTGGCCCTCACCTGGCCAGAGCTGCCAAATGCAAACAGTCACTGCCATCTAGTGACCATGGCCCAGCTCACAGCTCCTGGAAACTTTTCTGGTTTTTTGTTTTGGTTTTTTTTTTTTTTTTTTTTTGCCTAGGGGCAATTGCGAGGGGAGGTGGGAAGGGAGATGACCGCTGGCCCCACACCAAGACCTGCCTATGTGCAGGCACGCGTGAAGCTGATGGGTTGCATCTGGAGACAGCATCTCATTGCCCATTCGTTTGCCATTTCTTGGAGCAGGTGGGAAGGGAGTATGCCCCTCATTGAAGTCTTCTTAGTAGCTGCCACCTCTGGGGACTTCAGCTTGCTGCTCATATCCTCAGCAAAAGCTGTCCTGTCCATGGAGAGTGTGATTTAGGGGATGTATGCACCTATTGCTTTTTCAGCTGCTGTAGTTGTCCTTTTGGCTCAAGCTAGAGCTGAGCTATATAGGTGCATCCAACAATTTGATTTAGCAGAGCGTTAAATTAATTCATTGATTAAATTAATTAAATTGATTGATAGCATTGTCTTCTGCAGTGTAAGAGAAACCCACTTCTAGGAAGGACTGTGATTTAAGGGGTCTATTTCCCAGATATTCATCCTCAGCTTTCCATGAGATGAGTTACTTCAGGATGGTCCCAAGCCACTTCTCAGACACCAGATTTCAGCCTCAAACACAGGGCATTAGCAAAATGGGACTGAAATGACAATTAGTCTCTGGATCATTCATTGTGAAGGTTGAAGTGAGACCATGTCATCGGCCTCCATCGCACAGTCTCTGAGAAGCCCCAGACTGAGCTAGCACAGCATTGTGTAGTCACTTAATACCGAAGGGACAGGGGAAAGTGATTTTCCAGCTCCTCCAGGCAGGGACGATCTTTTATTCTGTATCTGCACACAGCCCAGCAAAACGCAGCTGCAGGCCAGGGCTGTGTGTGGTGGTACAAGCAGTGTCGGTGCTTCTTCTGGAGACCTCCCTGCCCAAAGCGACCCTAAAACCTGGCGTTCTGCACTGACCACCCACCCACCCCAGGCCGTGTGCTGCCTGCCTGTGCTGGGCTGGGGAAGGGCTCGTTTGCCAGAAGATGGCACTGGTTCTCCATGGAGCCGCAAGCGGGAGCAGGTGCATCCCTGCATCCCTGCATCCCAGCGGCTTGTGGTCTCCAGCTCAGGTTAAAGCCCTTCGCCGAGTCGCTCCTCCCCAGGCATCCCGCGGGCTGCGGGCTTAGCCGGAGCACAAGGGCAGCTCTAACCCCACCTGGCCAGAGCCCAGATCCCCGAGATCCACATCTCCCCATGTGCAACTAGTGCAGACCGTGCAGAGTGGACTCCTCACTTGTAAATATATAAAAAAGCCACTTCCCACCCACCCCACCCCCCGCCTTCCTGCAGTGTTACACTCCCTCACCTCAAAGCCTGGCTTTCTTAAGAAGAAAAAAGCACCTGAAATAATTGTATTCATCTTGGCAAGGACAAGGACTGTTTCGGTTTAATTGCTATTTGTCTCTACACTTGCAGCTAAGGGGCAGCTGCTGGAGATGCATATCTGCTGGTCCCAGCAGGGGATGGTCCCACGCTTCCAGGGCTCACTGGGATCACGGGAGAAGGGAGACACTGGGCTGTCGGCCGTGAGCGATGAGCAATTTTATACGGTTCCAGCACGGTCTGACAGTCCCTGTGCTCCAGGTGAGTTTTGTGGCCAATAGATGGGGCCATTTCCACACCTACCACCTTCAGGTCCACCAAAGCAGGTTCTCCCAGTGCCCAGAGGAAGGTGGTTCCCGTGTCCCTGGCATGAAGCTTCCGAGGTGTGTGGTTAGCAAATGCTGCCAGGAAGAAGGGCTCTCCTTCTTCCCTTTGCAAAAGACCAGCAGTCAGGCAGGAGCAAGTCTCCTGTTGCTCCACTTCTTTCTCATGATAAAAACCTGCTGGTGCTCCCGATAAAGCCTGGAGAAACTACCCAAGGGCAGCACTGGTTCTGCGGAGGAGAAGCAAGGCTTTCCTAGCCTGCCAAAGCAGGGTACCCCAGGAGAGAACAGCACCGAGCTTTTCCCAGTGCTTCCCATGCTCACCAGGGCCAAAGGCAACCACTCTGTCCCCAGACTTTCCACCTGTAGTGATATGGGACTTATCTGTACCTTGAGAAAATTCAGCTGTTAATAATTTAGTGACTCATGCCACATTGAAGAGGTCAGATGCTCACTGATGAATTGCAGGATTCCTAGACTGGGATCTGGGATCAGCAGTGGATCCATCAGAATGGCAGAAAGTCCCAGTTCTCACACATCTGGAGAAGCAGGAAAAATGGAGAAATGCTAGCTGGAGAGGAAGATAGGAGCTTCTCTTCTATTCCAGTTTCAACAGACATTTTTGAACCCTTGTGCATTGAGAACTCGACACATAAAAAGCAGAAATAAAGGCACCCACAGCAGAATTTTCCTTCTGATTAATTGCCCTTAGACATGATGCAATGGCCAAGTGGAAGGGAGTAGTGGTCTGACTTGCCTTGTCCTGCTAGCTACTGTTCTGTGTGGGTTTCATTGTCTGGACCTTTGAATTATTACTCATGTTTGGGGGGGGGGGGGGGGGGAAGCCCCCAAAGTGAACAAAAAAAGGCCATCATCAAAGAATAGCCTAGCGAGCTTCAGTTTTAACCCAGGGCATGTCTGAGTCACCCAGCTACAATCCAGCAGCACAGGTGAGCGCTAGCCCTACATTTTTACAAGGCTACTGCCAGTCACACTGGTGGAAATATTTCTGTTTCCAGCCTTGTGTCCCCTCACAACATCACTCTTGTTGCTCAGAAATCACAGCAAGACAGAGGAGCGTGGCACTGGTGTCTATCAGAAAGGACATTTCACCAGGGCAAGATGGCCCAGGACACGCAGCACTTATATATACAACATATGCACCTATTAAACCAGGCATCCTATCGATGCCATAAGTCTCTGTGAAGATCTGCACACCACAGGTTTAGGTAGATGTTCAGCTGAGGAAACCCTCCCTTCCTGGAGGAGTGAATTGCTCTCACTCCTCCAGAATATGGAAAGCAGACATTTCAAATAAACCCTTCCACCTTCTGGACATAAGAGGTGTCTTGGCTGCCAAAAATAAGAAGAAACATGTTCCTGCTCATTCTATGGAAATTCAAGTCTTGGGCTTCTCAGGGAGAAAATACCCACACTTTGCACCACAATGAACACCGTATTATCCTCCTTCTTCTCTTCCATCATTCCCCATGTCCTTCATATTCTCTCAAGGCCAACTGGTTCACCCCAAAGCCTCTTCCCAGGCTCTAGCTCCTACTGTTTCTTCTATCCAAGGCTACAAGGACACCTACTTTCATCATGCAGGCCCCCTTGAGCAGCTAAACCTTCCTTCATTATAAAAGCATCTGCCACTGTAGACCTATTTCAGCGCTTTCCAGCTTGGCCTGCCAGTCCCAGGCTTTGCTGCAACTTGCAATTGCACGAGCCCTCACTAATTTCAGAATGGCTTTGCTTCAAGACAGGACCTGAAGGAAGGATGGACTAGGTCCAGCCTGTACTAAAAGTGCCAACAAACCTTGGCCAACTCATACATACTTTTGAGGATTTAAAGTAAGTGTTTAAAATAGACGAGAATTACTTTTATCTGCCCAACAGCAAAGGCCAGCAGAAACACGCACTTGGAAGTTGCACATGCCTTTTGGCTTTTTAACATGCCATGGTGGAGGGAATGAAGGGCACACGGACTCCTCTCTGTAGGAAGTCTAACTGCTGCACCCCTCCTTGAACGTGGGATCACACAGTCCTACCAAGACACCCACGTCAGCCCCTTCCTGCCGCCGTCGTGGTGCGTGGAAACCCTGTAATAGCCCTCTTCTAACTGGGTGGGGGTTAGGACTGCACTCAATTAATGTTAATTGCAAAAAGAACGATTCAGGGTGGCGGGGATCTCAGGAGGTGTCTGGTTGAGTGAGGGGTGAGGGCAGGTGTTGTGGGGGGATGGATGTGAGACACTTGTTTGGCCTGGAGGTGAGATGCAGAAAGAATGTGGGAATGGAAGAAAGAGAAGACCTGGGCTGATAAAAAGGTTAAGATGGGGATTAAGAGAGGCTTATGCAAGCTGACTGTGATGATCTTTGTGTTTTCCATCCATGTTACTGTTTGCCCAGCTTCAGCTCACTTCAACACCAACATAGTGCTTAAGAAGCACAAAATCTCTCAGCAGTTAATCTGAAGGAGACACATGGCTCATGGCTGATGGACCACACTTTGTCTGTGCCTTCCCCAGACTGGTCACAAGAATGAGAGCGTGGTCGAGTGGGCTCCCTCCTGATGGATGATGTAGGCGCACTCTGTTATTTCTTTGCTGGTAAATCCAGCATTTTCCACGTGTGAGGTGTCTGAATGTGACAAAGTTGCATCTCTGCTTGCTCATGGGAGCACCTAGAAATCTCTTGTGTTCCCCAAAGCCTGATACTCCTCAGAACTTGCATGAGGAACTGTCTTTGGAGTATTGCGCTGCAACTGCTCATAAATCAGTGGTACGATGGCATGTTTGAGAGTGGATGCTTCATTGGTTAGTCCCTGAACTATGGCCTAATATGTGTGAACGCTGACAATGATTTACAGGCCAGGAGTGGTTTGCATGCCCACACACACACACGCAGTCTCACAGGTGCCGAAATGCCCTTGCATGCTGGCAGCTACGCACTCCCCTCCATCCCCTGGGGTGCCCTGGCACGGGACAAGTTCTGCCTCTCTGGTCTGGTGCCATCAGCTGTGCACAGTGAGGGAGAAGAGCAGATTGCTTCCCTCTTGCTCTGCATGGAGGTTCAGCAACAACCACAACAGGGGAGAGGAGGGGAGGGCAGGTAGGTGACGGGGAACCGGCTGCAGGAGGAACCTGGGGTGAACCCTGCACATCACATGTGAATGCCTGGAGCAACTTTAAAATGTCATATTGCATTGTGAACTCATGTGCGCCATGCTGGCTGCAGTGCTGCCTGTGTTTGCCCAACAACCTGAGGTCTAAGCCAGGACCTTATGGCAATACCTGTACTACTGGATAAAACAAGCTGGAGCATGCTCTTTGCATCTGAGGGCAAGCAGTGTGGAACAAAGCACATCCAGGTAGCTGCACGGTGTTCCCCTTCCCAACAGGGTTGCTGCCCCAAATTGGGTCCTAGGAAAATGGCATTTTCCCCAGAAATGCACTGGAAGATGAGAGTGCCTGGCAAAAAATGACGTACTCATATATACATCCACACACACTCTGATCCTTTCCTCCAGGTCGACACATGTACTAGTTTCATGGAATAACACAAAGCTTGGACAAATGTTCCCAAGCAAACCACCCAGCCTGTGACTCGTGCACATGGTCCAGTGTTATGATAGAACTATTTTGGAGCAACGTAAAGAAACAAGCCTGAGTGCCCAGCATCTGCAGTGCAAACAGCAGAACATTTTCCTACTATCTTGTCCTCGGAAACCCGGCACTGAAACTTCTGGCACAAGCCAGAAGATGAAGGACAGTAAAAGTAACATGGAGATAAACTGGAAATTAATGATCAGGGATTCCACAACCTCCCTGGCAGGCAGGGAAGGATGCAAATGCAGAACCACAGTCAGTCTGTTTTGTGGCTCCTTCCAAGGTCAGATTTTGCCTCTCATTCCAACTCAAAGCTGAGGGCATCAGGCAATGATGTGCAAGTCAGCCTGTCACTTACCGACCTCTGGGCCCCAGAAACCTCCTGGAAGAAGACTTTGCTCCATCCAGCAAATTCAGGTAACATTTCCTTACATGTGGCTTGATGGGGTTTGGACACATGAGTAGGAGATAAGCAGCTGCTGAGTGATTTCCCATGTGTTTTGTGATGGTGCCAAGTGCCATGGCAGCTAAACTTCCTTCACTGACCTCAATCCAGACTGCTTTTCCCCAGGCTGGTATGTGCAAGAGACTCAGAGATACCAGCATGTGGCTGCCTGAACCCCCTCCACAGTCCCCCTCTATCAGATCTCCGCTGATTATTATGGGAGTTCAGATATCCACTTAAGTGGAGACCCCAAAATTCAAATCAGATGCCTCAAGGTAGGTGTCTAGTGCTGTCTGAGACACCCTGGGGCAATTAAGACATCCACATGAGCCTGGCCTGCAGGACGTAGGACCTTTTGGAGGATTGCATTCAGATGGGGTGGCAGCTGGAGGCTGGTGGGGCATTCCACAGAGCATTTTAGATGGTGGTAGGTACCTGTGGTTAAGCAACTGAATTGTGCATCCAGATGGAGACACCGAGATTTAGGTGCTTTAACATGCAGCCAAATCCCACTTCTACATCTCTTTCAAGGTGGAGGTTAATCAAAGTCTTCCTATGGTCAGCAGAGCTCTAAAGGCAGTGGCAAATGAGAAGAAAACAGCCAAACTGATGAATATCTGGCAACTGAGACCTGGAGGTGGTCTCCACCCTCTGCATCATTTTCTTGGCCATGAACTCTGTCACCAGCAGTCTCCTACCCAGCTATGAGTGAGCTGCCCTGGGCTGCTGCCAGTCTTGCCTTTGGCCACAGACCTGACAGCCCCAGAGCTCGTGTATAGCACTTAAAAAGTGATAAAATAAAACCATTTGCTACAGGAACTTTCAGAGGGGAACCACCGGGAATCAATGTCAATAGCTTTACCCAAGCTATTTTTACAGAGATCACACTGTAAAGAGCACTCACGTTGTAAAGGCATGGAAGTTTAAACTCTGAAGCTTTTTATTTAGCTGACAATTAGTGTGGCAAACACCTTGGATCTGTTGGAAAGAGAAAATTGGGTGGGGAGAGACCCACTGGTTGGTTGCATTGCATTGCAAAGATCTGCACTGGGCATTTTTGGGGGGACTAGCAGCCTCACTCTTCCCTGGCATAGCCATGCGTTTCAGTTTCCAGGCTTTCAGGCAAAGGAGAGAAAAAACTTTGAAAGGGTGAGACGGAGAAACTGGAGGCTGGCTACAAGGAGCACCAGAGCGGTCTGCAGGCAGGAATGCTAGTAGAAATGACCGATGCATGGCTCAACTGCGTACTTTTTCTGTACCTTGCAGATGTCATCAGCAGAAAATGAGGTGGGTTTGGAACCTGCATTGCATTTCATGAGTTAGGGTGCTTGGAAAAAGGAGGGGCAGCTTTCACAAAGCTGTAATTGGCCAGACTGAAAATAGGTCCTGGGCATTTCATTTCCTCAGTTGTCCTGCCCCAAGACAGCACCACATCTGCCCAGACCACCCTGGGCAGGAATGTGCCCTGAAGGACCTCCACAGGCAGGTTGGTTCCAGGCTTTTACTGGATTCCCAGTTAAAAACATGAGCCTGGTAGCCAAGGCTTGAAAGACAAAGCAACCCACTGATCATAGGTGTCCTCCAGGGAGACAAGATCCCAAAGGCTGGAGGGTGTGTTGGCATCGGATGGAGAGAAGCAGAGCTAAAATGGGGGGGCAAACAGGCAGGTGTAAACCATGTTTGCTTTACATAGGTTAATTTTTTGTGCTTGGGAGGTATTTTGCATGCTACTTTGTTTTTCTAGCTTGTTAGCTTTGCCTTTTGAGTAAAATACTGTTTCTTGAACTTTTTGCCTTGGTGAGCGGGGGAATTTGGGCTCACCGGGTGGTACCAGCGCGTTTTGCTGGATGTCCTCAGGTTCCTGGGGTTGGAGGCCCAGGCTGGTGGGTTTGGAGTGACCTCTTCACACCTGAGCCTGGCCCACGTGGCTGCCCGCCAGGCCTGCAGACGGGTCGCACTAATGTTTAACTCCAGCCTGTGTCACTGCATTCAGAGCCCTTGTTGCCTCCCGCCTGGATGAGCGGCTCATTCCCTGCCTTCCCCGGCACTGCAAGCAGACACACTGACCCCACCATCACCTCTCGCTCTCCCCTGCACCAAGCAAGTCCATTCCCCCCCTGCTCTTCCCAGACCCTTTTCTGAGACCTCCTTCCACCTCGGCTGCTGTCCTCTGAGCCTCTCCAGAGGGGACATGTCTGTCCTTGGAGCAGCAGAAAGAAGCCTGAGACAGGCCAAGGCTTAGTTTTGCTAGGAAGGAGGTGTGGATTCCTGTGCTGGGATGAGGATAAGGTCCTGAAACAGGTCAAATACAGGTTAAAGGGTGAGGGGGCTCCACCTCATTGCCTGTGAGCAAAAGAAGCTCTGTCCCTTTGTTACCCTTTGCCCGCAGCAGGGTCGGTTATTCCAGCCAAGGCAGTGGGATCATCTGGAATAGCTGGGCGGTGGGCACTATCCCACAAGCTCCACCAGGAGCGCAGAAACCTCTGGCATGAGGGCAAATGGAGGAGCTCATGCCTGAAACCAGGGCAGAAAGTTCCATGCCAGCTCAGGCCATCTGTGTTTATCTCATCCTACCTCCTTGTAGAGAAACACAGCCTGGACCATTCCCCCTGCTGCCAGGAGGCGAGCTAAGCACGCTTTGCCCCTGCAGACAGGGACTAGCTTCTACTGCTGGTTCGCTTCTCTCACCCAGCAGCTGTGACCTCTCCCCACCATCCAGCGCAGTGTTCACAACTTAACAACAAAAAAATCCCGTGAAACTGCGGCGTTGGTGTGCCTCTCCAGATGGGAAGGGGACCTTTACTTCAAAGGTTACCCACTTGTGCCCTGGAAGGCTGGAAGTACTTCCCAAGTGACAAGCATCCGCCAGGGAGGAACAAACACTCCAGGTGTTTGTAGACTGTGTCTCTATTGCCTCTTACCATCCCAAATGATGACATAAAGTCAAGGCCATTGTTCCTAAGTAGACTTGAAGTGTATTGACCATAATGAGTCAGAAGCATTTCAAGACTGCTGTGGGGAGTCCTGTGTCTGGTCTGTTAGCTCTTATTGTCTGTGATGTTTCTTTTTTCCTACAGTAGCTTTCCCGGTGTCGGGTTGTCTGGCTGTGTGTTTTAGCACATAGGAAAGTCATTGCATCCTACTCAGGTGATGGGAATGTGTCAAGGGTAGTTATAAAGGACATGTCCCCAGCATATTGATGTTTCCTCCCATGAACTCGTAGACACCTGGCTTGGGAAGGGACAGATCATGCTCTGGAGGAGAACATCTCAGGAGAGTGGGGTTGGATGCTTAGTTTAGACTACATATAGAATTAAAGTCCTGTCAAATCAGGGGGGCTTGGAATGAAATTACTGTTACCCTCAAGCAACTAAAGTGCATATTTGTTACTGTCACAAAGAGACAGAGATTTTTAGGTCAAGACATAATTATGCAGTTGGATAGCTGAATACAGTAAATCAGAAAATTGCACCCAGTGACTCCTGCTTTGACCCTGACAGGCTCTGACTTCTCATCTGGATGACTCCAGGTGCCTCCAAGACTCAAAGTAATGGTGCACTCCCTGTGTTAGACATGTCCAAGCAAGAGACATCTCCAAAATGACACCAGTGAGTAGAATTTGGCCACCTGACTGAGGGCTACAACATTTCTACTCAGACAGCACAGGGTGGGATGTGCAAGTTTGGAATCCAGAAGGCTAGAGCTGCATGATGTTCAAGCAGTCAGAATAAGAGATACTACTGAGGCTCTGCAATCCTGAATGGTGACGGCTCTCAGTCTGACTTGCTGCTTAAAAGAGTTTGGAGTGAGGTGTGCATATCAGCTTGTAGCCATTTGTGTGGTATGTGATAGTCTAATTTAATTGTTGGAAAATGGTTTGGGGTTGAAATATTCATTTTACGTGGGTCTGTGTGTGTGTGCGCCTGTCCATACAGACGTTTTTGCATGCATATATAGTTGTGTGTATAACACATTATGCATTTACGCATGTCATTGCTCCCGTTGTTTCCACCAATTTGAAGCCAGAGCCTCACAGCCTGGCATTTCTCCTTTTTCTTATTCTCCCAGTGTTAAATACTTTCCCTGCTCACAGCTGGGAAGTCGTCCTGTCACATGAACTGTAGGCAAGGAGCATTATCTGCGTGGGTTTACTTGTTGAACAATGTAAGTAGATGATTAACCATTAAAGCAACAGAGTTTTCTGACCCATTAACCAACTAGAAAGGCCCTCTGGTTTGCTGAACAATGGGTGACATACAGAAAGCACCCCAACTTGTCCATCCCACCAGCACTGCCCTGACAGGCCTGTGCGGATGCTGCGATGCAATGGCTTGGTTTGGGCTCTAAATGCAACCGATCGTGTGCCGGAGGCCGCTGCTCCCCACATTTTCATCTGCACTGTGTTGACCTTGATTCTTGCCCGAATCCACGCTTTGTATCAAATCCCAGGAGACTTATTAGCCACTACTCTTTTTTCACCCTCACTTTTGCATGCAACATGTCTACGCGTTGCAGAAACCCTATGACTGAATTCAGGAGCCACTGCAGGACACAGATTTATGCATCTGGAGGCATTGGTCAAACACCCATCACTCCTTGCATGAGGCAGAATTAATCATTCCTTTCCAGCTTATCATTACTAATTAATCCTTGTGTGGCATACCGTCCTTGCCTTGTCTGTCAGATGCATTCCCAATCCAACCATGACTCGGGTTTTTGCTCTGTGCATGCTCAGCTGTCCAATACTTATTGCCGGTCCTTCTCCTTGGTGGGTGCTACTGGAAATTCAGGAAACTGAATTTCCCATCTCTCTAATTTCAAAAGAGAAGAAAAAGTGGTGATGTGATGATATGAAGGGGGAACCTCTTCCAACTGAATGTCATCAAAATCACGATGTGTCACAAAGACCAGACACTGATGGGAAGATACTTTATTATTTTTTTTTTTACTCCCCAGGCTAGCACATGGATGTAGACTGGGTGGATGTTCTGCAAGCTGCACGTTTGGTATAGGGGATATTCCTTGCTGTACCTTAGGGCTCCCAGGAATACTGAAATAGGAAGTTCCCCAAGGGCAGAACTAAGCGTGGGATCCTCAAAGTTACCTGAGAGTCAAAATCCCAAAGGTATTTAGTATAACAAAGATGAAAACAGACTAGAAAAGATCTATTTTGGGACTAGGAAGAAGGAGAGTGAAATAACAATGAAAGCCTAGCATTTAAATTGAATCTTCAAAACAAAACATCTATTTGAAACAAATAAGGACAAACTTTACATATTCAGCTTTGTCTCCACTTCCCCCCACAAATTCCTTGAAAAATAAAGGAAAAATTTAATTTCCAACAACTCCCCCTTCTTTTAGGTGTGAGATTTTGCCCAGTTCTCTTTCAACTTGATGTGTGCGTGTCCTTCAAAGACAGGGACAGCAAGAGGTAAGTGCACCTCCAGCTCAGCTCAGGCGTCAGATATTCTACCAAAGCTGAGATTAAGCATATTTTGGGTCTCAGGTTCTTCCCTTCAGGAGATGTCTCAGTCAGTCTCATGTGGCCTACAGATGCTGATCCGGGAGGACCTGGGTCATATCTGCCAGCCACATGTTGGTGTCTTGGATAACCTAGGTCCTCTCAAACGGCCCAAGATGTTTGTGTTAGAACAACTGATATTCTCATATAGGAATTGTACTGATTAGGTCTGCACCAACTAAGATGACAGTTTAGATATTAAGGGGAGAAGAAACGCCCTTTAGGTCCCACTGCATATATTGGATAGATCTCCAACAGCTATAAGACGTGAGTGTCTAGGTCAGATGGAGGTATCTAGATTGCAGACATCTACATCCAACCCAGTGATTCTCACTTAAGGATGGGATGGAAGGCAGATTAACCAAGTATAGGCCAGATGATGGATTTTGGACCAGATCTGGAGTGATCTAGTTGGTGCAACTAGGATGAGTATCCTGCCCTATAGACTGCATGCAGATAGCAGCTTGCCAGCATGGATGGACCCTGCTTTTCAGTGCTTTGCTTACCACCTGCCCACACTGCCCACACAGTAACATCACATTACAAACACCAATACAGTGTGGGACTCTTACTAAGATTTGGACTGGGCACATTCAGCCCCTCCGCAAGAGCCTTGTGGACACACAAAGCTGGATGCTGTGAGGTAACAAGGCTTCAGGTTGCCTCTCAAATTGTATTAGGTGTTGAGCTTGCAGCCTAAGACAGAAGGCAAAAGGTTACAGAGATGGAAGAAAACAGAAGGAAACAGGGAGATGGCTTTGCTCAGCATGATGGTGTGCTCCTAAGGGCTTACAGTGGATCAAGCAGTATATGCTATCATCATCATCATCATCCTTTGTCATCATGATGGTGTCCCACCATCAGCTGTATCTGAATGCCTAACCATGCAGGCAGCACACAGCCCAGCCCTGAGGCACTGCAAGGGCTCTGTTTGGAGACCCATCATCTGCACCAGCTAGCTCACTACTGACAGACAGATTTTCCCCAGCAGTGAGTTACCTATTGAGATCTGGCATTTTTATTCTGTCTGCTTCTTAGATGGAAAGAAGTGGTAAAGGATTTCAGGGGTGTAGTAGGCTGGGATAAGGTCTGCAAGAGCCTGTGCAGCAACTGGCACATTGCAAAAGGTTTATTTCATCACTCTGGCTGTGCAGGGAGGCATGGAGTGAGCCAGCAGAGAGCAGGACTGGCAGCAGACAGGTAGCATAGTAAAAATGATCCTCTTCACTCAGATACTCCAGAAGACACAAGCCTCCTGCATCATACCTGCCAGCCCTGTGTGGACATCCAAGGTGGCCAAGGCCAGCTTGCTGATAACAGACACCTGCCTTCCACCTGTACGGGGAGCTCAGGTGCTCAGCAGCCAGGGGACAACTTCACTGGAGACCTCTGAATGGAAAGGGCTGGGTCCCACTGAGGCTTTCAGTGTTTTGCCATATACCCACCCAGCAGCATCACGGCTGGCTAGCCCAGTGACCGCAATCCTGACTTCTGAGCTTGAGTTTTCTTTCAAAAGGCTCATTTTGCTCACGGGAGTGGGGACTCACTCATGGGAAGCTTCTTCCAGCATGGGGCTCCTGAGCCAATATCTGGCAGTCTCCTCATGCACCAATATGGGTGAACCCACCCAGCTCCTAGACGCTCTGGCTGACCACCAGACAGATGACAACCTCCAAGACAATGACATTTCAGTTACAGCAGTAAATCATAAGCCCAACTTTAAAAGAAGGCTAAACACTGTGAACTAAACCCCTTTTATTAGCATGGAAAGTCCAAAAAGTGAAATAACATGACCAAAATCACCCTTCATCTAAAAATAAAAGCAAAGAGAGAGTTTTCAGCGGCGCTGGAAAATACCTGACACACGTTCAGTGGGTGGGCCTGATATTGTGACTACAAAAGTATTTTTGCTCAGTTTGTTTCTGGCTGTTTTGCAGCTGACGGGTTGCCAGATCTCTTGGCTGGATCCCTTCTGCTTCAGCATTCAATAAGATGGGTTTGCTAGCTTACCCGGCCGGCTTGAAGAGGCGGTGGTGCCGCCGGACTTGGGAAATGCCCCCCTCCCCCCCCCCACCACCCCCAGTAAATTTCCTAGAAATATCCCACCGTTATGAGCCACTGCAACTGTCAACAGCTTCAGAGAAACTGCCCAGAGCTGCTTAAAAACCAGCCAGCAGCTTCTCCTCGCCTCGGTGTTTCCAACAGGGGGTAGCGGGACCGAGGAGCAGCACTTTTCTCCTTTTCTTTAAAGAAGTGTGGCTGCTTGCAGGATGGAGGAGCACGGGAAGACAGGTCCCTGGGGAGACGCCAGCCATCCAAGAGCTGGTGGTGATGGGTCTGGACAATGCTCTTGGCTCCTCTCCGCCACCCAGCACAGCCCCAGCGTGGGGGAAGAGAGGTGGGTCTGCTGAGGGATCCAAAGGGAAGCTGAATCCCCCAAATAGGGGGCTGGAAAGTGGTGACCAAAGTAAATTCAGGTAGATTGGAAAGACCAAAGGTGTTTGTTTTGGGTTTTTTTCAGGCTTTTCAGCAAAAAAGGAAATTGGAGAACAGCAAACTCCTTTTGGCTGAGCTCATAACAGTCCATTTGAGCTCAGTTGCTGCTTCTGTTTCCTTGTGAGAGCATTTCACTCCTCCCTTTACCGCCTTTCCTTTGCACATAAGGATTTTTTTTTTTTTTTTTCAAGAAAGCATGTAATTTTCAAACAAAAAGGTCATATTTTGAAATATCCAAGGAAATCTGTTGGCATTTCGGACCTGCCTTGAGAATGTTGCAGGGAAATGTTTCATTTTTTCCCCAGAAATTTTCTCCCACCTTTTCTCCAGCCCACAGATTTTCAACATGAATTTATGAATATACACTGTTCCACCCCAATCTCCATTTCCAGAAAATTCACTAATAAATAAATAAAAAAGAGAGAGAAAAGACACTGCCCAGATCTGCTCCTCATCCATTGTTATTACAATTCCTTTTTCTTTGCCGTGTTAAAAACTGATCCAATATGCTGCATCCCTTCTCAGTGGAGCCAATGGAGGGAACTGGATCCAGGACGCGCATCCCGAGCCCCATCCACCAACCCACGCCCTGCTCCTTCCCTTGCTTCCCATGACCACACACTGACATTCAACACATGCCAGCCCATCTCAGCCATGTCTGGCCCTGTGTTGTTGCAACCCACGTGCATAAATGCAGTCCAGGAAAAGCAGATGCTATGACCTGTCATTTACCACCAAGGAGAGACACAAAATTAAATGGTGGCAAGAAAGTAGGAATCAATAAAAGGATTTTTTTTCATTTTATCTGAGCAGTAATTAATTAGGCAATCTACAAAACCCTCCATGGTGGATGGCAAAATCCACAGACAACTCGGATGACTACAAACTGTTACAAAACATCAACCAACAATTAATTTGCAGGGATCTAAAGAGGTCTCTATGTACCTCTTTCCAAGGGGACAGCAGTGACCACAGCCAGGGACACAGAAACAGGTGCCAGCTGGACTCCAGCAATGCAGTGTCTACTCACCACTCTCTATTTTATTTCTTTTTTCTCCTTTCCTTTTTTCCACACATTATCACATCTCTCCTTTTCCCTCTCAGGGACCATGCATGTCCTTCAGTTAACTGGTTTAATTTATGTTCAAGGTCAAAGGCCCTTGACTTGGGCATACCCCTGGTCGTTGCCATAGGTCCCTAAGATACAGAGGCAAGGTGGGTGACCTTTAAAGATAGAGGCATAGGTCACCCCAGGGCACCTGTCACCCTAAGGATGAGGTAAACAAGAGGTCCTACAGGAGCAGAGCTAATGAGGTCTCCTATAGATCTGCAGACAGCAGCCCGACACCTACCCTCATGGTAACCCTTGCATCACCTTCAGCTCACCTAATGCCTATCCCTCACACATGCACAGCCTCAGTTTCCCTATTTTCCCCTTCCAGTCGCTCCCCTACCACCTCCAGTATCCGCACAGCAAGCCCACCAGCAGCACAGCCGGGGGCTGCGTCAGGGCTGGCACCACCTTCATCGGCTCAGAGGAGCTGCCGAGCCCACGCAGGGGCCTCTCCCTCCTCCGTGCATGAATTCAGGTCTCTCACTTCTACATGATTTTCCTAAGGAAGCAAATTGTCACCAAAAGCCTTCAAATAATGGCCGGTAAATCACTGTGTTTTACAGCAGGGGCTGAGGCAGAATGTGAAAGGAATCCCTGCTTCCTTGGCACTATTCCTTCAGACCTAAAAAATACCTCCTGCAGCTCCGTCTAACAAAAACACGCTCATTCCTAGCATGCCTGATTGTCATAAAGACAATAAGGACCTTATTTTGCACTGGGGCTAATTGCATTAAAAATCATTCTGGTCCAGACTATAAAGTCCCTGATTCTCCATGAAATTACCAGGAGAAAGGTGATTTCCACATAGAGAACAATCTGTCTGGGTTTACTCAGAGGGGCTATTTTGACAGTGTTTGTGTGCTTAAGGAGAAAAACCTTGGCAAGAGCAGAGCACAACTCAGGAAAGGTATGCATGGAAGCAGGAGCAGAAATCTCCATTTTCAGGTAATTTTAAAATTTGCCAGCTCTTGGAAACATCAGTGAAAAGAGATGTCCTTTGCTGCCAGAGAGAAATGACTGGACCTTAAGAGAAGCATTTACCGGGCTTTCCATGAGTAGGAGATATTTTACAATTTCAGTTCTGTAATGCTGGAGACCGACTAAAAAGCAAAAAGTTTGAAAACATTTTATTGCACATGCACACATACGTATCGTATCAGCAAGCCCTGAGGCCTGGGGGACCCCGATGGTGCTTTCCTGTGATTCAGGCCCATCAAAGCCATTTGGGGACACCCCACGGCATCACCCTACCCTCTCCGCCTCGCTGCAAGGCACCACTGCCTGTGGGCAGCAGCCCTGCCTGCCCCTGGGCATGGTTTGCTCACGGGTTCACCTCATCCATGGGTGCAGAGCTCTGCAAACGCATCCTCCTTCACCACTCTGGGGGCTTTGTAGCCCAGCCCAGGAGTCCAGAAAGCCCCCCTAAATGGGAGACACGTCTGCTGCTGGGGCTTATTGAGCTTTTTGTTGTTGGGCTGCCCTGATTTGGATTTAGGCAAGCCTGTGCAGATGCTGGGTTATCACTGCTCATTGCACATCATCTCAAAGACCAAGAGCAAATGCAACAGGGCATCAGCAGCTCCTGTGGGTCAAGTTTTGTGCAGTGTGCCCTGGGATGTAGGGATCCTTGCAAAGGATGCAGGAAGGAAGACCAGATGCAAGCATCTCCACTTGGGTGCAATGCTCCTATGCCTCTTGGGGAAAGTGTGCAGCCACCTCAAGCTTGCTTGATACAAACAAGTGATGAACTTGGTCCTTTCCTCAGCTTAACTTGCGAGTAATAGCCTCTTAGAAAGGGAGAGGTGAGTGCTCCTAAAGGTCACCCCTTTGCTCTTCTTGCATGAGATACTTTCAAAGTGTTTTACTGTGGGTTCTGTAATCAGTTAGGGGATCTCTGATGGCAGTGAGGTTTAGGGAAACCTATGGTTTGTTGAGATTTGGTGCAAGAGGTTCTGCTAGGGGTCCGTCCCATGGCCTGACTCTGTTTCCATCAGATTTGCCTCATTTTGGGGTTACAGAGGAACAAACAAAAATTCAACATGGGTAGCCCAGTCAACTATGGCTCTGAGTCCAGCATGGTCCCCAAGGCAAGTGGATCTCAGTGGATAAAGCTGGTGGCACCCCACCTTCTGCAGCTGGGGACACACACACAGCCTTACCATACCCCCATGTTCCTGCATCTAGCTCTGCCCTGGATGGAAAGAGGGGCTCCGTGATGGAAAGCTGCTTGCAGACCGTCATAGCACGACAGGCTCTCATTTGTTTTTTGCCTTCAGTAACACCAAAGTAATGCACTGCAACTGGCTTTGGTGCCTTTTCTTCATTTGGAAAGGTGGGGAAACACAGGGCAGGAGTGGGGATCAGGGCCACGCTGCTCCTTGTTTGCAGTGACTCGCACCATCCAGAGCTCTGGGGAAGCAGGGAAGCTCTCAGCCTGGCTCTCGGCAGCCCAGCTAAAAGCAACAGTCATATTCTGACCACATCTCTACCCCTCAAACTCACTGACCCCAGACAGGGGTGCTGGCAGGATGGAGGGAAGGGATGGAGGCAGAACACACCACCACTTTGCCTCAAGCTCAGAGCTGTCCCCGTGGTGACTTTTAACTGCATTTAAGCCTGATGGAAAAGAAGCGAGAATCTGGCTTCCAGCCCGTGTGTGATTACTCGAAGGGAGGGAACACCCTGGAAGTCCACGTGATAGTGGAAAAAGAGTGACTGGAAATGAAGGTGGTGGCAGCAGGGGGGACTCGCATTGCGTGATCCCTGAGATGGTGGAATAAACGACATCCCGTGGGCAGGCGGCGTTCGCGGGTCTTGTCTGTTATTTCAGACTGTATCCGGAGGGCAGATAAATGCCAGGCCCACTTCTAATTAAGGAAACTGAGGAAGAGAAATGTGAGTGGCTCGTCTAGGAGGCGATCTGTTGGGAGGAAACGCAGCTGAAGGCTTCTCAGCTATCCCAGGCACAGCCTTGGATACCCAGCCCCAGCCTGGTGAGGTCCCCACCTCTTGCTGCCTTGCTTGAGTTACTCAGATCTGGGAGCAAGTGCCAAGTATCTGGTGGGGAACCCATGCAGGACTGGCAACGAGGGATGAACAAGATGACCTCATGGGTATTTTCCTTCCCTCTCGCAATTCTATGACTCAATCACCCCGCTGAGCTGGAGTTGCTGCCCTGGAGAGGTTTGGGTCATGCAGTGAGACCTCGGTGAGCCGCTCAAAGCTCTCGCCTCTCTAATGGGAGCTGCCTGGAGAGCAGATGGAGCCCAGCTCTGCCCTGCAGGGAAGAGCACCTGGAGCAAAGCCATAGGGAGGGAAGGGGAACCCCAAGCAAAAAAGGTGCTGGGTTTCCTGCAAAAAAACATAAGGAGGATGGTGGTGAGGGCTCCTCTGGGGTGGGGAAGCCTCTGGAGCGATACAGGTGGGCTGAGCCTCGCTCGAGAGCTGAGTCACGGAGAAGGAAAACTTGAAGTCACCCTCCAGATCCTCCTGTGGTCTAACGTGCTGGGCAAGAGCCTGACAGGGCAGCCGTGGCAGCCTGTGCTGTCTGAGGACGTCATGGGTCAGTGTCACCCACTGGGCTGGGAGGCAGGGCTCACCCTGGCAGTGGGCACAGGATGCTCAGGACCCTTTGCGGGATGCCGAACCCTTTGCTGGGATCCTCGCAGGTCACTCCCCCAGCTGCTCTGCGTGCAGGAGCACAGCACAGAAGCACAGCAGCGGGCTCGGGGACAGATGCAGGTTTTCTGCTGATGTCAAAGTAGAGGCAGGTCCGGTGAGAAATGCTCTGGGTCCTTGCCCTGCATTACCATTACAACCTGGCACCTTCTTTTGATGCTGAAGAACACGGTATGGTGCTGGCAGCGGCACCATTCCCTCGTGCGGTTATGGCCCTTTGAAATTTTCACTTGAAACACCAAACGCCCCAACCGTTTGGCTGCTTTGCTCTGGCTATGGTGTGTCCCCTCCACCCCGGATATAAAAGACCTTCCTGAAAAATGCCCATTTCCAAAGCCAAGCACACACCGGTATGTCCACACTGCCCTGGACAAGCGGCGCTGCGCCTGTGTGGCACTGCCCTCTGCTGTCGGTGGCTACGGGGACACCGGCCAAGGCCACAGCTGCCGAGCAGAAACACCCAGCTTTAATGTCACCCTAGGGACTGCTGAAGGACCTGGAAAGCCACGAAGCTGCCCTGGGAGGATGCTGCACCCAACACCGGCGCATGGTCCCCAGGCATGACAAGCAGCACCCGCAGGCAGCTAAAGCCCCCAGCAGAGTCAGCACCCGCTTCGGCTTCCCCTTTCCCCTGGCCGAAAGCAGAAGCGGCGACTATTTTTGGTGCTGCCTCACTTGGTAAAGAGTCACGCACTCCTCAGAGCATCCCCCCGGCTACGGCACCCTGCTCTGGGCGGAGGAAACGAGTAACGGGGGGGGGTGGGGGGTGGGGGGAGGTCGCGCCGCCCTCCCATGAGCCAGCCCTGGCTGCGCGCCCCACATCCCTGCCTGGGGGAAACCTTCTGCGTGGGGTTCCTTCTGCGTGCTGGGCACACACTTGGGGGACACGCACGAAGGATGACTCTAAAACTGTCTTTTCCAGCAGAGAAACACTCAAGCGAAGCCTCCCGGTGACGATATACGTAACGCTGCTCGCCCTCCCCTCCGCCCGCAGTCCTTTATTGCGTTTTCTTAAGGTGGGGGAGCTCAGGCAGGAGGGTAAGGACACCAGGGTGACCCCGGACCTGGTCACCCCGCAGCTGGTCCTCATCCCCCGAACTCTCTTCAGCGAAAGGCCTCTAGATGGGGCTTTAATGCAATATTGCTGCTGGCCTCTGCCGGGCTGCCATCCTGCAGAGCCGGGGAGGGAGGGCTGCCCGCCTTCCAGCACCCATGGGTGCTGGGGATGGTGGCACGCCACTGGGAGAAGGGAGCGGCGATATTCCCAGACCCCGGCAAATCACACGAACATGAGGAAGCCGTTGGCTACATTGGATTTACACCCTCCCCCCCCCCCGCACATTTCAGCCCCCACCCCATGGGATGCTGAGGCTCGAGGTGCAGAGCCGTAATGGGAGCCCCCAGCCCTCGTGCCCGGGGGGCGGAGGTGCCCGTGCCAAGCTGTGCACCGTGCTTTCCCACCAAGCTGGCTTCCAGAGGTTCGCCCAGGGGCTGGGCTGAGACGTTTTACACAGCATCAAAAATTAAAGCAGCTATCCCCTCTGACACTGCCCCCCGCCGCGACCCCTGACTCCTCTGTCCCCCACCTCTGCTTTTATGCTGAATATAAGCGGAACCCAGTTTGTGCAGCACTGGGAAGGCTGGAAACACCCAGTGCAGGGTGAGAATGAAGCTCCGAGCTCCCAATGCTGCTGCAGGGCTATTCCAGGACATTGGTCCATCCCCATTAACCCACCCCCTGCGCGGCTCCTGAACCAGTTTGTCCTCAGACTGGGAGGGGGGGTAGGTCAGAAACACAGGCAGCACCACCACATCCTCCGAGGGTCCCGTTGCCTCGTCACGCTCCCGGTTGTCACCCCTGGGGACGGTGGCCTTTGAGGTGACACGATGGCCTTTGAGGTGACACGGTGCCAAGTGCGTGTCCCCCCCCGTCCCCATCCCTGCGGGGGAGGTTCAGCAGCGTGACACAGACACGCTCACCCAGGGGAACCTTTTTGCTCTTGCATGGCGGCGGGTGCAGAAATCACCTCAAGGATGACGACGGGAGTGACGTCACCGACTGACCTGCAACGACGACGCTGCTGCCACCCAGCACCAGCCGAAGCGCTGACATTCAGGGTGTTAACTGGTTCCCAGACAGGGTGCTGGGCGTCCTGCCTTTACCGTGCATGGCTTTTGCACAGGGCTGGGAGTGCGTGCACGCAGGTGTGCAATGCTTGTGCCTTTCCACACCTTTTGCACCACCAATTAGCTCTGGCACGCTGGATCAGCCCTGGCCCACCTCTCCTTTGCAAGGCTCTCTAGCGTTTGATTCAAGTGGCATGTTTAACCCTTGAGCAGGTGCTCGGCCCTTGCACAACGGCTGTGTTCTTCTGTCATTGCTGTACTTGCAGCTGCAGCCCTCACGTGACCACCCAGCTGTTGCACGCTCAGCATGTGCATGACTGATTGCCCCTTGCATAGTCCGTGCATGGCTGATGAGCCCTTGCACATCCAACCCTTGCACGCACAGTGCTGGCACAGCGCTCCAGCTGTTGCATGCCTGGTCTTTGCATGGCTGCTCCACCCTTGCACCACTGCTCATCCCTGGCACATCCAGTCCTTGCATGACTGCACAGCTGTCCAGCTGTGGCACCTCTACCCCTTGCACAACCACCTGACCTTTGCATAGCTGCCCATCACTGCATGTTCAGCCTTTGCATGACTGTCTTGCCTTGTCCAGTTTTTGCATGCCCAGTGCTGGCATGGCCACCCCTTGCACACCTGATGCCTGTGCAGCTGGTTGTGTGACTGCCCCACCCTTGCACATGCAGCCCTTGTACACAGAGCCATTGCACACACAGAGCCATTGCACACACAGCCCTGACACACACAGCCCTTGCAGACACAGCCCTTGACCTCCCAGCGGTGTCACATGCAGCCCTTGCACATGCAGCACGTGCACACGCAGCCCTTGCCCTCCCAGCTGTGTCACAGCAGCCCTTGCACAGCAGCCCTTGCACATGCACCCCTTGCACATGCAGCCTGTGCATACGCAGCCTTTGCACACACAGCCCTTGCACATTCACCCCTTGCACATGCAGCCTTTGCATACACAGCCTTTGCACATGCAGCCCTGGCACATACAGCCGGGGCACATGCAGCCCATGCAAACGTAGCCCTTGCACAAGCAACCCTTGCCCTCCCAGCTGTGTTCAAATACAGCCCTTGTACAGCAGCCCTTGAACTCTCAGTGGTGTCACACGCAGCCCTTGCACATGCACCCCTTGCACATGCAGCCTTTGCATATGCAGCCCTTGCACATGCAGCCCTGGCACACGCAGCCCTTGCACACACAGCCCTTGCACGCACGGCCCTTGCACGCACAGCCCGTGCCCGCCCGGCCATGTCACAGAGGCGCTTGCACCCGCAGCCTTTGCACGCGCTGCCTTCGCACGCGCAGCCCGTGCCCGCCCGGCCGTGCCACCGCCGCCCCCCCCGCCCGGCTCCCCCCTCCCCCCCCGCCCGGCTCCCCCCTCCCCCCCCGCCCGGCTCCCCCCTCCCCCCCCCCGCCGCTCCGCTCCGCGCCGCCGCCCCGCCCCCCTCTCGCCGCTCCCGCCTCCGGGGGCGTGGCTCTGCGCGGCCCCCGCCCCACCCCGGCGCCCCGCCCCGCCCCGGCCCCGCCCCGCCGCCGGCCGGGCGCTCGCTGCCGGCCGCGCTATAAGAAGCGGCGCGGGCGGCGGGGCCGCAGCGGGCGCGGCGGGGGAACGAGATGAGCAGCGCCGGCGCCGCTGCAAGATGCTGGATGGACACGTCCTGCTGGGATGGCTCTCCTCCTGCGCGCTCCTAGGGCTGCTCGCCTGCGCCCCGCGGCCCTCCGCCGCCTACTTCGGGTAGGTGCCCAGCGCCCGTACCCCCCGCCTCCTTGTTAACTTTTAACTTTTTTTTTGTTGTTTTTACAAAAGGGGTTTTGCACCCGCCCGCGGTGGGGATGCTGCTGCACGCCCGTCGCCAGCCTTCTCCCGCGGTGGGTGCGCGCATCCCCTCCCGCCGACGCTGCCAGCTGCCCCGCGTCGGGGGTACAGGGAGGGTCGGCCCCGTGCCCCTGGCTCTCCCCGCTGCCCCCCGAGCAACCCTACCCCCCGGGCGGGCTGCTGGGCTCGCCGGCCGCCGCAGGTTGCAGCCCGCCAGGGACCGCGGGCGCGTTGCCTTCCGCGCTTCCCCGATGGGACGGGCGGCTGTGCTTCGCACGGAGGGTCCCGTAGCGGGCTGGCCGGGGGGCTGGGCGCCGGGTGCGTGCCGTACCCTGCACCAGCGTGGGGCAGCGCTGAACAAACCCCCTTCCCCCCCTACCCCCGCCGACTTAAGCACATGCTTCAGCACCAGTGCCTGCTTGCGGGTCCCGCCATCGCCCGGCGCTGTGGTTATTTTTGTTGTTGGGCAGGGGACATGCATGCTGCCTCCCCCCGGCATGCTGCAAAGCTTATTCCCGAAAGAACTGAGGGTCCCCTGCCCCGGGCGGAGCGCGGAGAGGCGCGGAACCGCCGCATCCCGCCGCGCTCACCTGTGCGCCGTGCAGGGGCGCGGCCGGCAGAGGGCACCAGCAGCCCGGTCCGCGCCGGCTCCGCGCCGCGCAGGTGGATCCCGCGCTCTCCCATCCTGGATCCCCCTTACCCGGGGCGGGGGCCCGAGCTGGAAGAGCCAGATAAAACCCGCTCACCCCTTTCTCTTTAACCTCCCCCGCTCCCCAGCCGCAGCTCTGTGGCTTCAGCCCGCAGCAGAGGGTCTGCTGGCCTCCCACCTGCGCAGCCCCCCCTTTTGCTTTCTTGGGGTGTCGGTGTAGCTGCCCTGTTTTTTTAATTTAAGTTTTTTTTTAAAGACTTGCCCCAAAATGGGGTCGTTTTACGAGGGGAGTGGGATGCGAGCGCCTGGTGGAGAGTTTTTGGTGCAAGTTCAATGGAGAGTGATGCTTCGTGCTGCTTTCTGGGATGTTGTGGTGTGACCGCTGGTAGGAGCCACCGGCCCGGCCCTGGAGAATGTTTTAGCAGACTTGAGGTTCCCCCCTCCACCCCCTTCTTTCCAGTAAAACAAATCCTGGTGTTGAGGCTTGTCCATTGCTTGTGGTCTGGCAAAGTTTTCCAAACAGTGCTACTTACATCTTCTGCTTCCAACTCCAGAACCATTTAACTTCTGCTGGGGCTGGTTTTCTGAGGAAACAGCCTGTCCTGTGTGTGCAGGTTTTCAGGAAAAGCCCTCTCCTCCCCCAGCAACAGGCAGAGGGCCGTGCCGAGCCCGTTAGCTCGTGTGTCTGCTGAAGACCACCAGCACTGTGCAGTTGTACGGTGCTTCTGGGACTGCCAGGGTTTGTAAGGAGCTTGGCTGTAGCTCTCCTGTTAATCCATGTGGTGCTAGTATCTGCTGTAGTGCAGCAGGTAACTCGTTCCAGTTGCTTGCTCCTGGGATTTCTCTTTTGGCCTTGTGTAGCTGGTGTAGATTTTAACTTCAGAGTGAACGTGTTGAGCCAAGGAAGTGTGCTGCTAGCTCTGTCCTGACCACTTTGGGTTATTCTCTGCCTCAGCCCGGCTGCCGTTTCTGATTTGAGACTCCCTCTCTGGCAATAAGGAGGGGAGAGGAGATGCTGCCAGATGTGCACCCAGCCAGATGTGCGCTCCAAGTGCTCCAGGGCTGCTGTGGTGTGCAGTGAAGTTTGCTTATGCAAAGCATCCTGCTCTCTGGTTAGAGCCACAGTGAAGGAGCAGCATCTGCTGCTAATCTCCTCTTTGTTCTTCCAAGGGGCCTGAAGCAGAGATTGCACTTGCTGAGCTGCTGGGGATATGGGGAAACAGTCGTGTTGAGGTCTGGGGTCCCTGCTAATCCCTAG
This sequence comes from Falco rusticolus, assembly GCF_015220075.1. Lineage (NCBI taxonomy): Eukaryota > Metazoa > Chordata > Aves > Falconiformes > Falconidae > Falco > Falco rusticolus. The sequence continues at coordinate 53,217,189 of NC_051190.1, read as the reverse complement.
CGATGTGCAATCTAACAAGTATGTGTGGAAGAGCTGAGCCCTCCTTGCTGTGGGCTTCTGTACATCGAGAAAGAAAGAAATTGTACCTGGTAAAACCTGTATGTTCCCTCAGCTCTTAGTGCCTCTGCCAAGTGCCCTGTAAAAGCTGGTATTAGCCCTTTTTGCTGTGTGTAGAAAGCTGGCCACATGTGTGGAGGAACTGCTCCAGGTGAGGAAGCACAGCTGTTTAATACAAATCTTTCCTGAAAACCTGGATGCATTACCCTTTGCTCAGGGGCTGAGCTGAAATACTGAAGTGGGCTCAGTTAATCCAACCACCTTTGGAGGTGGGGAAGAGATGCTCCTTCCCAGTCAAAGGCAGCATCAAAGCCACAGTGATGCCTTTTGGTGGCCTGCTCGACCCTGTGCTCTGGGTGCTGGCATCCCCAGCAGAGGCGGTGGGGTGCAGAGAGCAGCAGGCGGCTGTGTTAAACAGATGTCACGCTGTAGCTGCGGTGTGGCTGCTCTGTTCTGCAGTTTGGTGGGGGATAGGGACAGCTGTGGCTGATCCCTTCCCCCCCATCCCCAATGTCTTATTTCAGGGAAAGAATTCAGTTTCTCCAAATGTGTGGCCTGGTGGGGAATTAGTGCATGGGGACAGAAATTGGGCATGGTTACATGATAATGAGATTGTGTCAGCATGTAGTTATGTCTCTCTGTCCCACAGGGGCAGCCAGCGAGCGGGAGGGGATGCTGGGGTGGGAAGGCTGGTGGCTGGTGCTTCTCTGTGTGTCTGGCTCTGTTCCTCAAGGGATGAACAAGCAGCCAAAGCTGATAAATGCCCTCTGGAAGTAGAGCTTGAGGTAGGTGAGAAAGCGTTGGTGTGGATGCGGTCCTTGCTGCTGACTTGTTCCATCCTCGGGCTGCCTGTTTTGGAGCTGTGCTGGCGGTAACAGCTCGCTGTGTGTGTGGAAGGGATGGACAGGCTTCTCCCTTGCCTGGGACTTTGCTGGCAGTCTTAGTGCTGCTGACCACCTCTCCGGTGCAGGGGAGAGGCAGGTGCCAGCCTGACTGGAGGTAGTACCCAGCAAAGGTAGGACCTGGGGTGGTGCTGGTGTGCAGTGGCGAGCAGAGCTGAGGCCCTGCAGGCACCTGCTTAGAAGGGCTTTGCCAGCCCAGGCTGCTGGGAAGCAGCTGGAAGAGGTTGGCTTCAGGGACGTGGTGATGCTACAGCTCCTAAGCCATGTCTGATGATGAAACTTCGTGATGTTAGAGAGGAGAAAGTGAAGCTGAGCAGGGCCTGATGGCTTGTGCTAGGTTTAGTTGCCCATCAGGGTTCCTGCTGCTGTTGGGTGCGTTTAGGGTAGGAGTATGTATGGGAGTCTGTTCCTGGCTGAGCCTGTACCAGAGGGGGAAGCATTGCCTTGGGATATGTCAGCTGAGACTGGCTTGTGGAGATGCGCTGGCGGCTCTCAAAGTGAGCCTGCTTTCATGTTCAGCCATCTACTCTGCAGCTGGGCTGTCTGAGAACGAATTTACGCTGTTACAGCTGGCTGGTGGGGGTAGTTTGGAGCAGCCCCAGACTGCTGGGAGCCCTGAGAAAGCGTTGCCTTTCACTGCCTCCCAGCTCTGCTCCTCTTGTACCTTACAAGCTTTGGGTGCCCAGACCTCCCCTCCAGCTCAGATGTGGCTGGGGGTGGTGGAAGTGCCATAGTGGCACCTGGGACTTGTTGGGTCTTGCACTACTGGCCTTTGGAAGAGGCAGGTGACAAGGTTAGCTGTGCTGGGATGACAGGCAGGCTGGATAACTCCAGCCCTGCTGTGCCCTGGTGCCAGCCTGCAGGAGCTTGTTGCTTGCCTGAGCTGCCTGGTATGTGGACCTGAGGTTGCAGCCTGCCCAGGCCATGTACTAAACCCCCTCTGTTTCTTTCTGGGTGTTGGGTTTTGTAGTCTGATAGAGTTGTGAGGCACCCCTTTACTTTCTTGCTGGAAGAAGTGTTTGCTTCTGTGGGTTGGGATTTGCTCTGCTTTCCTCCAGCAGCAGCGGGGCAGCTCTGCTCCCCTGCAAACACTTGTCAAGACAGTAGTAACGTTACAAGTGGCTCATGCTTACATAGTGTTTATATTGACAGATTGCAATGTTCTTCATAAATGTAACTGATCTGTACACTGCACGCAGGCAACAGGAACCCTTAAATGCTCGTGTGGGGGAGAGGGAGGGAGGGGAAGCATAGCTTGTCCTAATTTACCAACACATCACTGGCCAGAGCAGGTTCCTTGCTGCACAGTGGTTTTTTTTTTTGGTGTGGGAAATGCAATATAGTTTTGTTCCCGTTGGCTGGTGCAGAGTAGGTACCCTGGTTATGTTTTAGCTGCTGCTGGGGGTAGAAACCGTGCGATTCAGGGTGTGATTTTGCTAAAATTCTGTAGGAAGAGATCTGAGTTCTGGAGTTGAAGGGGTATTCGGGGCTTGTGACCACCCTGATGGGGAGGGCTCTTAAGAGGGCTGGGAGTTAGCCTGAGTTTCTGAGCTCTGTTGCTACAAATGTGTGGCATCAGCTTGAATGTCACCTCCAATAAAAGCAAGCCCAGTGGCGCTGGCAGGCTTTGCTGCCTGTTTTTTCCAGCCGGTGGGATACACTATAGGTGCTAACATGGCTGTTGCATATCAAGAATTTCTGTACCTGTCACTTGATGGTGGTGTGGGGCCACACGCTGGCGCCTGCAGCTTCAGCCGAAGGCGTGTGAACTTCTCAGGAAGCTGTTGCGTAGCCAGGCCACAGCGTGTTGGCTTTCCAGACGCGCCGGTCGTCTCTGGCGTGTGTGAGATGGAGCAGCTGGTTCTCGGCACAACCCAAAAAAACAAAACCTGGACTCGGGTGGTGAGGGAGGAATGTGGCACGCAGGCAAACACAGCTGGAGCATAAGCAGGCAGCTCCTGAGGCTGGCGAGGCAGCTTTGCCATACCACCCTGTGGTGCTGGCTCTTTTCTAGGTGGAGATGCTGGGTTTTAAGGTGCTGGATTTCTGGTTTTCCTTGGAATAGGAAGGGTGTGCCTGGCTTTTTTTTTTTCCTCCCCCCTGCTGCTTTTCAGTTGAGTGAATTGTCATGTAGAGACTGATCTGAGTCCCTGACTGGCTTCTCTCCCAAAGGTGGCCTCTCTGGGTCAGTTCAAAGCAGTGTTTAACCTCCTTTGCGAAGGGGAGCCCCATGTCCAGCAGCAGCATTTGCTTTGTAGATGCTTGAAGGTGGCACTGGATTTGATAGTGCCGTAAGGGTGGTGACAAACCCAGGAGCATTTGGAAAAAATAACTGTGTGCAGCTAAGGTCTACAAAGATGTGTATCTTCAGTCCAGGGGACCAGGATCTGTCCCAAATTAGGCTGGGAAGTACGTGAAAGCTCCTTCCACTTGCAGTGTACTTAGAGGATGGAGCAAAACGTTATTCAGACAGGGTAAGTTAGTATGTCTTACACTTATGTACCAGAATGACCATGTTGCTTGAGACTTGCAAATCCCTACCTTGTGCCTCAGTTTCCCATACTTGGAAAGATTCTGAGGCTATTTCTAAACTCAACGGTGAGCTTCATGTATAACCTCTGCGTCCAAATATTGCATGGTTCGTTTTTTGTGTGTGTTTTTTTTTTTCCAGGGATCACCAGTGCTGCAGATGACTCCCTAGGGAGAGAAGATGGCTTGTTAGGAGAATACTGAGTGTGTACTTGGCAAAGCAGGAGGCCAGTGACTTTCTTTAGTGTGACTGGTGATGCAGAACCAGAGACCAGGAATCTATAGGACTCTGCTCTCCTGGTGAAAGGCCTGGTCAATGATTAACTTGCTTTCTGGAAGCTGCTAACAACAATAAAAGGGAGTCCAGCCTCACAACCCCAACACAAAAAGCCCATGAGTGTTTAATAATTAAAGGCCTTGTGCTTTATCGCAGGGTAATGAGAATTGCCTTAAGGCTTATTCAGTGGTAGGTAATTGAATTAGGCTGTGGTGATGGGAAGGGGAAGGGTTAAGTGGAAGGTCTGGAAGACTGCATGGAGAAGCCAGTGTGATGCTTCTTAGTTTGAATCTTTCTGACCAGACTAGGTTTTGTCAGTCTTTGCTGCTTTCTTCATTTTTCTGTCAGTTTAATTCACTGTGCTGGCAGAGTTGGTGTAATTGCCTCCTGGAGAAGATGTTTCTGTCCCAGGGATGCTCCATTCCCTTCACTTGAGGAGATACTGACAGTGTTTTTATTCCTAAGGTTTTCCTTGGTGAAATGTTGGCATGTAAAGGCTCCTTAAGACTTTTTTTAGTGGAAAAGCCAAGCCAGAAGACACTGCTGAACTAAGCCATCATTGCAGTGCTCGAGTAGCCAGAGGAGGTGCTTGAAGCAGTGAGCATCACTAGTTTCCACTGCACGTGGCAGCTTCTGGTGCAGAGCTGACAGAGCTGCACTGGGGTGGTGCCACCTAGAAAGCTCAGCTCAGGGTTGCTGAAGGCCAGACTTGCCTGCCCTGTCTCCGTATTACAACCCTGTGCATAGCTGCCCTCTGAGGAGAGGGACTTAGGTGGGGAGGGGGTTTTGAAGCTTTTTTGGAGGTGCTATGTTTGAATATCCCCACTGTGGAGACAGTCTTGAACATGGTCTCAGGTCACCAGAGGTACAAGGACTTCTGCTGCCAGGAGCTCCATATGGATCCTCTGCTCCAGTTATATGGAGTAATGTGGCACCTTCATGGCTTGGATTCTCTGGTCACTTGAGTTCTGTAGAATAGGAATGGGCCAACTCTTATCCTAGTGTTTGCTGTCTGAGGCATTTGAGGCGAGGGCTCAATGCATTAAAACTGTCCTGATCTGCTGCTGTCTGTGAGGTGCTCTCTCTGTGCCTGACCATGTGGCTATAGCTACCTCCTGGAGAGAGCACCCTTGGGTGGGATGGCACTTGCCTAGTTCATGCTAAAAGCCTATGTTAGATACAAACATCATCCCAAGTTCCCTGACTGCCCAGGTAGTGACCTGCCAGCTTCCCCGAGGATGTATGTTGAAGCAATCAAAGAAGTCTCATATACCTGGCTTTCCAGACTGCAAACACGCTGAGCCCCTAGCTTCCTTCCGTAATGAAGCAGTCTTTCTCTCTGCAGCCAAAAGAGCTCTCCAGTGGCTTGTAGCGTGTTAATGCAATGGGGTTCTCAGCCTGAGCAGCCCTCAAGCAGAGGGCCTGTTGCTTGCATTGTTAAAAGCTGATGGGGGGCAGGGGGCTACTCTTCCTCCTGCAGAATGTGGCTGCAGTGATACTGGTGCTGCAAGTCCTGGACCAGCACATGGTCTGACTGCAGGCTGGGCAGGTAGGAGATACCTTCCTGACTTACTGGACCAAGAGCTGGGGAGTTAGTTCAGCTCAAATTCAGTAGGAGCTAGAAATTTATTATGATGCTGCGTGGAAGGGGTTAACCCTTTAAAAGCTGTTTTTTGACATCTAGCTGCAAAGTTTTCCTCTTCTGATTTCAGCTGTGCTTTTAATGTTCCCCTGGATCATGGCTGTAAGTGCTAATGAGTCTTATCTCTTGAGATACTGTCATAAAATACACTTATGAAGTTTATCAGCTCAGTAAGCTTTACATTTTATTGTAATGTGTGTTTGCACTGTGCTAAGTAGAACAGGGAGTATTTTGACTACATGGATAAACATAGCAGTTACAGCATTTGCTTTAGCTGATAGAAAAATCTCTTCTGACTCTTTTCCCTCAGCCGTTGCAGAGAACTCAATTTCAGATGGATCCAGCGGGTGCTATGTGGTCTTTCAGTCTGCTTGTGACCTTAAATCATTCTTCTATAAGGGGTGGGGAGAATTTTTTAATTCTGTTGCTGCAGGATTTCTTTTGGGGGAAGGGGAAATGACAGGTTAGAAAAACTCGTCCTTTGGAAAGAACACAGAGCAAAACAGCTCTGCTGTACACCCGCTGCAGAACATGCAAACTCAACAGTATCTGACATTAATGCTGAGTCTGTGCTGGCTTGGAAGGTAGCATGGAGCGTGCGGTTCATGTTGATGGGATGTCAGGCTGTATGGGACTTGACATGAGTTTTGTGAGTGGATTCATTTGGCCTAGCTCATTAAAATAACATTAATTGGATAGCCAGGTGCTTATGGAGTTTGGGGAGAAACTAACTTGCTCTGAGTTCTGCATTTGCTGTGCACTGGGTGGACAAGTTTCACAACTTGTTGTTTGAAAGCAAAAGTTTCCTTTCTTGGAAAACCTGCTCTGAGTCTTCCAGAGACTGAAGGAGCATAATTGGCTATTTGTTGTGCATATTATCTTCATGTGCTGGAGAGCAAAATGGGATTTCCCCTAGATGTGAATGAAGCACTGAGATGCCCATAGGAATAGCTGAGCTTAGCCTAAAAACCTGTCCAGTGGCACTACCTGGCTAAGGTAATCCTGGGAGGAATGGACAGAAGTTTAGCCAAACCTTGGTCTGCTGTTGAACTTCTCTGACACCAAATTGCAGAGCAGCCTCCCAAAGCAAGTAGTGTCAAGCAACCTTTGCTTTCAAAGACCAAGTCCTTTTGGAAGAGGTCAGCTGATGAACAGGAGAACTGGCTTCCATCTTGGTCTAAATTTTTTTCCTCCATTGTTAGTCCAGCAAAATTAAGTTTACTTTGAGGTACCCAAGGGTGTGTCTTGAGTCTGACCCTTGGGCAATGCCTTCATGTGTTCCATGCAGGTAGGTGAGGCAGGTTGCCAGGATAAATTGCTTTGCACAGAGCACATAGCTTGACAGTGGGCTTCCTGCTTCTGTATCATAAGCACCTTTTAACTTCCCAAAAGGAACTGGTTGTGACTCCAAAAGCATCAGTGCTGCCAGGTGAGCATCTAATAGGATGGACTTGCCCATGTCTTCAGGAATACTTGTACTAACTTCTAGTCAGAGCAAGTTATTACCCTTTAAATTCCACCTCCACAAAGTGCCTTATTTATGTTCCCTGCTGTCATCTATCACCTGGATGTGACAGCTTCCCCAGCTCTGCACATGGGAGTGTGCTGCATGTTGCTGCAGTGTGCACTGGTGCTGGCTGCCCCCTCTGTGGGCTTAGCTGGAGGGGCTGATGGTGGGGGGCTGTAGGATAGCAGAGTGCTTGTGTTAGTGCCCATCTGCTGAGCTCTGGCATGCACTGCCTGGCAGGCTGCTCTCATGCCTTGCTGTCATCCTAGTGGACTTCCCCACCTAATTGCTTAAAAGAAACTGCACAGAGGCATCACTGTGCCCTGGTCCTCATGGGCTGCCTGCAGCTGGTTCCCAGTCTAGCTCTTGCTGTGTGAGCCCCTGCTGTCTCTGGTGCCTTGACTGGTTTTACTACTATGGTGAGCTCAGACCTTTAAATATTCTCATTGTAATGTCTTCTCTGTGGGTTGAGAACTTTTTTAAAATTGGTGATCTCATGCTCTGTATTCCAACAAAGCAAGCCAGGCAGCCCTGGTGGGGCATATCTGTCCTCCTCTTGGAGGCTGCAGCTGAAGATTGTGGATCTTTTGTGAAGATTTGTGCATCTTTTAGGATTACAGCTAGTGAACACCTTGCTCTCTGAAGTTGCCCAGGTGAAGTGTTCAATCTTTAGAGATTGCTCCTAGGCTATGCCTTAAATTGAGCTTGTAGGGGCTTTGTTTTACCCTGGGGACCTGTTAACACAATGCCCCACTTTGCTTCAGTGCTAAGGTCTCTCTCTGGTAGCTGACTGCTGGTAGGGTGTGGGTGTTTTTGGTGGGGATCTACCCTGCTTGGCCTTAGCACTGAAGCTCGAAGCTTGTCACTGCCTGCAGGAGGTCTGCCAGATTGTTTCCCAGATGGCTTGCTTCCCCCAAATCTTGCTTTGACTTCAGTGTCTCCTGGTTCTCATGAAAACCACTTGGTCCTGCCTGCTATGGGTGCAAAGCCTCTTCTGAGGCAGTGCCTTTCAGCACTGGGGAGTGTGGGTGAGGGCACATCACGCAAAGCATTGCAAAATACTTGGGCAAGCAAAGAAAATGTGCATCCCCCTGAGTTTAGCATAGGAAGGCCATTGGGCACTTTGGTGTTTCTCAGCTTCTTTACATCCTACTGTTCCCTAGCTTCAAGCACATGTATCCCAACCCAGCCAGGTCTTGAGAGAAAGGTATCCAGGCCTCTAGTAGTCTCAAAGGAGACTTCTAGTGTCCCTCAAGTGTGGGAGCTTCGGTACCCCACTGACCTGGGGCATGTCACAGTCCTACATGACCCTGCCTCTTGCAGTGGCACTGGAGAGCTGAGCTTCCCTATTGTGTAGAACCAGCTTTGGTCTTGCTCAGGTGTGAGTTATGGTGTGAGTGAATGAGCTGTGATGTGGTGTGACATCAGTGTTGGGAAGCCAAGTTCAGCTCAGTGTGGCTTATTTACCTGGGAGCCAGGGCAACTGGTGGGACTGGGTACCTGGAAGACAGTGCATTTCGACCACACCCAGGGTGAGGATCCAACACAGGCAAATCCTTCTGGGCTGGCTCCATTGGTGTGGGCTACAGGGACCAATCCCAGTGCAATCAGTGACACCAGTGGAGCTTGCCCGGCTTGGGGACACAGGGTTCAGCTTACTGTGCTGCTGCAAGCCCTGCAGTGCTACAGCTCTCCAGGGCTGCCCACCTCCTCTGACGAGAAACCTTATCCTGGAGCCCAAGCCCCTCTGGGGACAGTTCACCAGAAATGATACTTTATTTAAAAGAACTGACTTGTTTTGCTTAATCTTGACAAAATTCTTTTCTAGCCCTAATCCTCTTCCAGTGTAAGGTGAGATCTTGAAATACCTGGCAAACTTAGAGCGTAGCTCTCTTTCCGCATCTCTGGGCCTCTCTGTAATCAAGGGTGAAGGGGGGCCAGGGATGCTTTCAGCCCCTGCCAAAGATAAATCTCCTGCTGGGAGCTAGCAGGGAGCTATTTCCCAGTCTGTGGTTAGCAAGTTGATCTGACAGGCCAGAGGTGAAACAGCCACTTGAGCTGAATTACAGGGTCTAACCAAAGATCCAACACTTACTTTGGCTCATTAGCACAGCTGTGTTGCATCCCTGGTGACAGTTTCTATCTTCTGGCTTGTCCCATGTTGATTCTGGAAATCCAGAGGCTTAGCATGAGCCTGAAGAGAGGACTGAAGCTGAAGCTCTTGAGAGTGTGAAGTGGACTGAACAGGGCTTTGAGCAGTCCCTGCGGTCAGTGTTAAAAGCCACCGTCTCCATGCTGGTTTCTGTAGCTGAGGAAAATGTGTTTGTAGCGCAGCAGCTGCCCTGCACCTTGCAGAGCAGGTCTCTGCATAAGGAGATGCATTTGGAGGGGAGCAGGACCGGGTACAATCCTGCATTTGTCTCTTCAGCTTGCAGAGGGATCAACAGCCATGCAGAAACAAACATCACTTGATGTAGTGGAGATGCCTTAAAACTAAATGCAGTTTGTCTCTGGGAAGCTGGTGGTCCCAGTCTTCCTCAGCATGTGGACTGGGTTCCCTTTGGGCTGTCCCAGCCACTGCCTTGTGGGAGGTACTGGGGTAAGGGAAGGGCATCCTCCCTCAGCACTGCATCCCTTGAGGCACTTGCTGCTTGGGCTGCCGCAAGGCTCATGGAAAATCTGAGAGCTGGAGCTGGCACTGGGAGCAGGGAGGTGAGCCTGAAGGCTTCGTCTTTTCTGACTCATTGGAGTTTGGGACTGCAGGAGGCTTGATGACCCTCTTAGGTGGTGACACTGGCTGTATTTTTACCCTGTCCCCTAGCAGCTGGCTGGGGTTGGATGCTCTCCCTTGCAGACCCTGCTGTATAGGCAGGGGAAGCACCTCATGGTGTGGAGGGGGATGGTGACCCCACCTGCTCCCAGAGGCTGGCTGCTCCAGCACTGAGTGTGGCCAGAGGCTGGTGAGCGGCTCTGGGGGATGCTGTGCTTCACTTGCTGTTGGGCAGGTCAGCAGCACAGGCTCAGAGGCAGGGGTGTTTAGCTCAGTCATGCCCAAGCAGGTGCTCCTGCTTGCATGGGGCTGTTCACTCTGTTACCAGAGCTCTTTGCAGCACTCCTTTCAAGTACTTGCAACTGAAGTGGCTCTAGAGCTGGCGTCTGGTCTGTCTGGATGTGTTCAGAGGCCTGAGTAGCTTTTTACCTGATTGCTCTGTGGGAGTAAAGGGAGCAGAGATTGCCAGGCATCTGTGTGGCTTTGGACACATCTGTTAATCTCGGGGTACTTCTGCTTGTGAAACAGGGTTGTTCTCAGGGGAGCAGTCTGTGAGCTGTCATGAACTTGGTGCACATCCTTTGGCTTATCTTTAGGACTCCAAAGGGCTGTTGGACCATGGACCGTATCTGAAAGTGTCTTCTATAGGTGCCTAATGAAGCAGAGCCCTGTGGGTGGGAGTTGCTGCTCCTGGTGCAGCAATGAAGGAGATTGAGATAAATGTATGGGTAATCTGCTGATGACTTAGTGAGCTCTGAAATGCTAATAAGCAGGAAACACCTAGCTTCAGCCTGCGGGATCTGCCTGCAAAATGAGCTGTGTACGTGAGGCTTCATTTTAGGGGTGCAATGTTGCACCCGCTAGCCTTTTCCAGAGCCTTGCTGGGAGATGCACGGCTGGATTTTCACTGCAGCTGCTGCCCTTGCCTAAAGCACCAGCCACGCATTGCTCTTGCTACTGTCAGCTGCCTGAGCGCCTCTGTTTATGTATCTAAAACTTGAAGGCTGGAGAAGAAAGAAATCTGACCAGTGCAATGGAAACCTTCAGTTCCCTGCGGTCCCAGGAGAAGAGTAGCTTCAGGCTGGAGCGAGGAATGAACTTCATTTGTACACTGCCTCGCCTCTCCAGGAGGATCAGCCAGGAAAAATATCAACAGTTCCATTAAAAAGTCTGCTGGTTTGCTAAAGTAGTGGAATAAACATACCTGTAGGCATAACGGGCTGAACCACACAGGAAACATTAACCAGAATGAACACACGCAGGCTTGCTCCCTCTCCCCGTGTATATCTACCAGATAAAAAACACTCTGCGTCCATGGTAATGTGTAAATCAAACAGCAGCTGGGGGGATTATTCTTAGCTGGGGAAGAACTGGCTTGGATCAGAGGGGCTCAGTGCTTTCCTAGAAAGGCAAAACCTGTGCTGAGCCCTCTCTGTGCCGCTGCCTGGGCTGGGGGGGACCTGCAGTAGAAACTGGGGCAGGATGGGTTTTGGGGTGGCTGTTAGCCCTCTTTGATCTGTTGCCCCTTCTTAGCTTCCCTTTGTTTCTGTGGGAACTGTGTGGGGCCAAACTGCTTTTGCCTCTAACCAGTTGAGTCCCGTTGCAAAGCTAGGGTGGAAACCAGTGGGCAATGGGTAACACATGGGAGCTCACAGAAGAGCAGGATGGGTGTGCTAGCACTAAATGGGGAAGCCACCCACCCTCAGGCATTGGTGTATGGTGGGGATGGTCCCTCAGTCCTCCAGTGAGCCCACAGCCCACCTCCTGACATCTCTGGGACAGGGGTGTGGAGACCTGCATGCTTGTAACACATATTCCAGTGAGGTGACATGAGCTTCAAGCATGGCTTGAATGAGAGAGGCTGCCAGCACTTTTTGGACCAGGAACTTGGTCCCTGAGCTGCGCATAAAAACAGCTTCCCCTTGGCCATACCCAGCATATATGGTATGTACAGAAAATACATGTGGAAAATGCCTTCAGTTGCAACCAGATGGCACCTGTCAAGCACAAGTAGACATTTCTATTAGTGTTCTTATTGGAGTGTCTTGGACCACTCCCAGCCTTATGCATAGCAAAATAGCCCTGCTGTAGCTGTCCCCCAGAGCAGCCCCAGAGGCAGATTGATGTGATTATTGCATGCTAGAGACAGTCCCTGTGCTCCCCAGCCTCATCTGCACAGCCACTTAGCGCAACTAATCTGAACTGACTTTTAAAGTGGATTAGTTCAATTACTCTTAACTAGCCCTGGTGGAAACACTCTCCCTGGGGATTAAACAGCCTTAATTCGCTTTAACATCCTTGATTTCAATGCAAATCAGGCTAAACTGAATTAAGGGCACTTTAGAGCCTTGTGCAGAGGCACTCCTTCAAAAGTGATGTGGGTTAACCACCCCAGTTTGCATTCCTGTGCTTGGTTTGTTCCAGTTAGCATTGCTGAAGTGTCCCCTTACAGATGACTAATATAGGCAGCCTCTCAGATATAAAGCTGCAAACACATCACCTAGGCTAATGTGTGAACCAGCTCCTGCAGAGAGCGCCTGCATCTGCAGATTCAGGGCCTAAAATTGCCCAGCTAGGGTGTTTTAGAGGTGCTTGCTCTCCTTTTGTTGTTTTCACTCTTTCTTTTTTTCTTTTCCAGCTCTTGCTTTTTCACTTAAAAATGCAGGACAGTGAGTCACATACCAGTTTTTCTCTGCTGTCCTTAACTCGCTGGGTGAAATGGGAGTGCTTCAACAGTGCATTCATCCTCTTAGCTCAGTAACTTTAACTCTCTGGTTGAAGATGAGCTGTGGTTGTGAAAGAGGTTGGCCTCTGTTTCCCTGAAGCTTGAGTGAAAAACAGTAATTGCATGCGATGCCCTGGGCAAGTGGGAAGGATAATTCTTGCTTGGGAGAGAAGTTGGGTGGGACAGGGATTTTCTGTGTTCAAAGTGTCAGATGACGTGTGTTTGGGGGGGAGAGGGGAAGATCCCTGAGCAGGGGGCGGGGGAATTATCACAACCTTTTTTTTGTTTTGTTTCATATTGGCCCCACTTTCCAAAGGGGTGAGGAGATAGTGCTCGCCCCCTCCGCATATGAGGCTCTCCATCCCCTTGCCTACATCCCTGCAGTCCAATTAACTGATTTAACAGCATCCTGACCCTGTGGGCTTCACTTGAGACCCCTATTCTTCTGCTCTAGGTCCAAATTTAATCCTAGCTGGGTGGCTGCCAGCAGACTGCGGAGGGAATGGCTATTTGGCAGAGCGTTGCCACCTTTGACAGGGATGGATGGTGGCTGAGGAAAGGAAGCGTTAAATCCAATGCCTGAAATGAGTGCTGATGCAGCTCTTAGCTCTGGCAGGGTGAAGAGAAGTACCGAGGTTTATTTTGCCAGTAGCCCTGTGTAACTTCACCCTCCCCTCCTTGCATCTCCCCCTGGCTATGATATTTCAGCTCTTCTACTTAGTTTAGCACCACTTTAGAGATAGGTGAGCAGTTTGGGTTGTCACAGGAGCAGCTGGCAGCTGTATGAGTTTGGTGTTTTTTTTTTTTAGTGGGGAACAAACCTTCAGTTTCTTTAGCTTGGGTTTTTCATGGTGCTTGTGAAGAGTCCCCTGGTGCCCTGCAGGCTGCAGAGAGTAGACATCGCACACGAGTGGGATGTGGATGCTGCTGCTTTGCTGTGCTGGGGCTGAGTCTGCAATGCTGCAGCTCTGAAATCCTTCCAAGGACCCACTGTGCTGTGGTGCAAAGTGCATCTCACTTATGGCTCTGGCTGAATCATAAACTGATTTAATCTTATTTTCTTACCACCAGGGAACTTCTCCTTCCCTCTTTATAGCAGTTTATGCATGGGTGAAGAATATCACCATGCTGCTCTTCAGTCCCTGGCCACCTTCAGGCTTGGTCATGAGTTGGGCACAAACAGTGACAATGTGGATGTTCACTGGTGTAGTTATGCATTAAATCTGGTTTCTCTAGCTAAATTTCCTGGAGCAGTAATGAAAATCAGTAGCCAGGTTTGGGGAGGCTTTTTCTTATTCTTGCTCAAAGAATACCCAGAGTATTGTTTACAGTATGGGGGGGGAAAAAAAGTCTTATGAATATACTTCATATCCTTAGGTTTTTACCTGCCTGAACCAAGACCTCTGTCTTGCTAGGTTTTGGTGGCAAGCCCTAATGGGTTTAGCACCATGAGGTGTCAATGTTTCCTCCTTTAAGACATGAGGCCATTAAGCTTAGCTTTAGCATCTCTTAAGATTTTTCTGGGAGCTGTTGCTCTGGGTACTGCTGAGAATGTATCACTACTTGTGTGAGCAGCCAGCTTGTAACTGCACTTCTGAGAAAACGCCAAGATCTGGCTGAAAGGAGATGTTTCACCTACATGCAAATTTTCACTTGGGGATGATGCTGTCATTCAGCCTCATGATCTGTGAAGAGGTGTGTTGATACATCACTGCAAACTGTGCCATCTGCAAAACCTCCTCCTCCCCTAGGGATGCCTGGGCAAGCTTGGGGGACCTTTCCAGGATAGCTTTTTGAAGGCCATGCTTGTATGAAGTAGGCTCTTCAGTAGAAGACAACAAATAGGGCTGCAGGTGCTGGGAGACAAGGTACCTCAATAGAAAAGATGTGCCAGCTCCCTGGAGGAATTGCCATCCCTCTGTGCAGCAAGTTGGAGGTGAGGATCTGCTTTAGCTATTCTCCTGCCTCTGTCTTGGGGGTGTCACCTTTACTCAAAGCTTGTGGCCAAGAGACCTCAACTTCAGTGAGTGAAGGCAGCTGGCACTTGATGGAGTTTGTAACAATCATCTGAAAGAGGGAGGCTAATGAGCTGCCTTTGAAGTGGGAATTGCTCACATCAAAGAGCAGCCCAGAGCATGGCTTTCCATCCCTTACGGCTTCCTAGAGTGGTGGCAGGGAGCTCCAGGACTCCTCTTGTCAGGAGTGCTGGAAACCTAAATGCAAGACCCGTGAGCTGTGTTTTGACCCAAATGAAATGATTCTGCTTGAGGTGTGACTTTTTCCTTTGTGCATTGCTATGACGGTTGGGCAGAGTGGTAAAGGACCTGCTGGAGTGACCCTTACAATGGATTTTCTGTAGGCGGAAGACATCTGGCAACATCTAAAGTGAATTCTTCCTCCTGTGAGCCTTCAGTCTGAGGGATGCTGGCCTGTGGCATTCATGTGGGGCTTCCTTGTGTCATCAGGCTGCATAAGTTGACAGCTTCTTTCTACTCCTGCAACTTATCCATAGGGTTGGAAAGTACCTGCTATAAAAGATGCCTGACTTCCACCTACAAAAATGAACTAAGCAATATCAAAATTGTGAGTAATGGATCAAGTGAGATATTGATGTGAGTTTTATGGCTGTGATTTTGGGTTGGTAAGTACAAACCTCAGAAGTTGATTTCTGGCTGTAATCAAGGGATGATGATGATGAGGAGGAGGAGGAGCAGAGCAGAACTAAATCTGGAGCAGTGTCTAGGCTGCTACCAAGTCCTGATGCTGGCTAGAAGGACTGGTTTACAGGGTACCCAAAGGAGAGATTTCTTTGCACACCAGGCTCTTGCCCAGTTAGATGAGGCCAACATCATCTCTGGTACTTATAAACATACCTTTAACACAAGGATGGTGTTCCCTTAAAATCACTGAAAACTCTTTAAAATCAATAAAATTCTCTGTTGTGGGATTTTTATACATCCTGCTTAAGGGGTTCAGGCTGGAACATTTCTTGATCTCTTGCTGCCCTGTTTTCAGCAGCCTCTGGACACCCTGTGGGCCACTGCATTTAGTTGCCAGTATAATTTGGTAAGGATTTGGCCTTTTTAATGGTTTCTTTCCCACCTCACCCTTTAAAGCTGCTCTAATTCCATATTGCCCTAATTGTGATATGCAAATTTTAAAAGGAAAATCGCAGCCAATGTATTTTAAGATCCTTATGGGCAAGCAGCCCCCTACTTAATGTGATAAATTTGGACAGCTTTTCTCCATAAGGAAAATAAAAAGCCTTCCAAATCAAGAAAATTATGTAAGCAAATCCGATGAGTGTGCTCTAAAATTAAACCTGCCTTACAAGCTCTGGGGCCTTCAGTGTGAAACCAGTGAAGATTATTTTGGGGAGGCTGTAAAGCCTTGCCTGGGAGATGTCCAGTGGCGTCCTGAAATCCACTTGCCCGTTTGTTGTGACTAAATGTATAGGAACATAAAATTGCCAGGGACCATCCTTGCCCAGGACCAGCTCCCCATCATCCTAAATGAGCCACAACAGGTAGTGAGCCCCGAAACTTCACCGAAGCACTGGGTAACTTGTCCCCTGCCCTCATGTGACTCCTGCCATGCAGCATCCTATGCAAAGGCATGACTCCTGCGCAGCTGGTGGGACTTCATGGTGGAGTGGTCTCACCTGTGACCAAAGCCTGTGAGCTTCCTAACCCTGGAGTCTGCAAACTGTGCTACCTGCACTCTACAAATTATAGTTATTCTAGGGTGAAGGTGGCAATCTGAGTTAGAAAGGCTTTGACTTATCTTGCCATAAAGCCCTGTCCTCACTCCGTTGCATTGTGAGGAATGCTCTTTTCTTGCTGCTGTGTCTTCATCCTTCCGTCTGTTATGTTACCTAAACTCTGCTCTGCAGTCACATATGCACATTTTCTGTGGTGCATGGCCAAAGCTGCTTTGGAGGCCTCTATTCCCATGCTGCAAGCTGTGCTTGGAAAAGGTCTGCATCATCCTCCAGGTATTTGAGTGTCTCAATGAGGCTTCGCCATGGGGGCCCTGGTACCAAACCCCCATCCAGTTTGGGGTGGGAGGAGGGAAGACCCTCATCTTGGCATGTGGTTGCTAGCCCAGGATCTCCAGCCACAATGGGAGGTAACAGCCCTCCTTCCTAGCACTCATGCTGGGGCAGCTTTGGGCTGCTGATCGGCTGGGGTGGTCTGAAGGGGTTCATGGCACTTCTGGCTGAAGGTAGATGCAACACTTGGGAAGCCTTGTCAGGGAGCACCTCTCGTGTTATGCCCTTAGTTCTTGCGATGCCCTATAGATTGGTCAACTCAGCCGCACAAGGTATTTCCATCTGGGGGAAAATGTCCCCTAAACTTGTTTTACTCTTTTATTTGCAGATTGATGACAGGTTTCTAGCAAACATACAAAGCATCTGCTAGCGTTGCTACCCTTTCCCTTGCCTGACTTGTTCTCTTCGTTCTTGGCTCTTGGTCCTCCTGAGCTCTTGCAGCCAGGAGACACTGAAATCACAAATGTGCAGAATACAGGATGGATAAACATCTTAATCTCACGGATACTTCAATCTAAATGTTTTCTGAGGCCTTCCTTCAAGAAGGATTAGCTGGTAACAGCATCTGAAAGGTCGTAGCCTTGCTTTGACTTGAGCTGCTGCTCAAGATGCTAAACGTGTGTGAAAGCTTCAGCAAAAGGCTTGAGATGCCATCACTGGTCTCCAAGGCTCCAGGGAGCATCTGTGTGTCCTCCTGGGCTTTGGACGTTCGTCTTGGAGTCCTGCCTGCCTGTATTAGCCATTGTGATAGCGTTGCCTAGAGCGCCCAAATGTGACATGTATCAACTGGCATTTTGGCTGCACTAAGTGTAAGATTTTTCCAGTGTAGGTTTATATCTGTTTTTTTTTCTCTCAAGTGTGTGCATATTACTGTTATGATTTATTTTCAGGCTGTAACTTTGGTTTTATCACTTGAAATACTTTGGAAACTTGGAGGGCTTTTTTAATTAGTTGCAAGCCCTCTTTAACTTGGAGGAAAATTCCAGTGTGAAGAATGCTTTTGATTCACAAAGAAATTATGTTACGGAGCTCTGGTAGAAAGGTTTCTTCTCAGCTTCATGTTATATGGGCCTTACTTTTTTCCCAAAGCTGCCATTTGCTTTGATAAAGTTCTCTTTGCTTCTCGACAACTCTAGAATAGATCAGGGTTAGTTATTGAAGTGTCAAGACTGTCAACATGGATATCTTCAGCAGAAAGCTGGGGGGGGAAATCGTGGGCCTGGGAAACTAGGTGTGAGTCCCTGCTTAAACTCTTAGACACAGGCTGGGAGAAATGAATACTAATAGTGGTTTTGGTGGTAAGGATAAGTAGTAGCAATAGTTGTTTGCTAGGATGGGATGTTCTTGCACCCTTCTGTCCTGAGACCTGTTGGTCAGCCTGGAACAACAGCAACAGAAGTGAACGTCTCCCTGTTGTTTCTTGGCTCTAAAATGTTTCCCCCTGATTTTAGTGTCACTATTGCTTATTGCTATTGTGTGAGTTAGACGCTGTTGGGGCACTTTCAACCACTGCTGTTTTGGGGCCGGAGAGGGGTAAACTAGAGGGATTCCTTTCTCCACCACTGAGTAAACAAATGTCACTTTGGGGACTGTGGTGCAGAGAAAGCTGGCAAAGCCAGTGCGATCCCACCACTCCTGTTCCTGTGGTTCAGCCTGCAGAACTGCAAGTGTATCCCGCGCTTGCAGGGTTTCAAGGAAGCAAGGTGTGAGACTTGTGGGTTAGCATCCCTGGGGGATGCAGGTCAGGGGATGCTGGCTGCCTCTGTAACCTCAGGGTGGGCTGGAGGGAGCGGGGAGCTGGGTGGAAGGCTTGGTAGAAGGCATATCCTCGCAGGGATGAGACACCAAGGCTGGGGGTGGGACGGCTTTCTTGACATGGGGCCAACTGGAAAGTTTCAAGTGTAGATGAAGAAAGGAGATGGGGAATGTGATACCGTCTACCAAGGGAGGACGTAAAACCTAAGAGAAGGACGCAGCCAAGTTTTGTCGCAGTGCTATAGGGTTTCAGCTGCTGCTTCAGCAAGTGTCATGCAGTGATTTGCTTAAAGCACTGGGAATTCTAGTGCAGTTTGCACAAGACACCAAAGAGATGGCTCATCTTAAACCTCCTTGAATCTAATTATTTCCTTCAACTTGCATTCATACCCTTCCTTTCAAATACACTTTGCCACAGGATTCAAGGGGAAAAGGTAACTCATGCTAAATTGGAGGGCGAGCAGGGTTCAGCTGGTGGTTCAGCCAGCTTTTAACTTCTGCCCTGGCTTTTGTCTTCTGCATGTCTGGTCACGTTTACTCCCGATGGTGAGAAAACCAGCCAGGGAGACCTATTCAAGGGCAAGTTGTTTCTGGTCTTGGAAACAGTCTGTACTCTTGCTCCAGTATCATTATTGATAGTTTCTTTGAGATTTTGCTGTATAGCTGAGCCACTTTGTGACACTTGGAAATTGAGTTAGATCCTTCTGATTTTATTATTTCACTTTTTTTAGCCTGTTGGCTCTAATGCTGATAGGTTCCATGTAGTTGTGCCCCATATGATCCTGGGGGTGATGACTCAGTCTCCAGACCCACTAAAAGAGGTGGGATGTGGGAATTGTAAAGCAAGCCCACATGCATTTTGAAGACAGATGGAAACTGCATTTCAGGCTGGAGCTGCTCTGGTTGTGATTAACTCTAATGAGCATCTGTTGATGGAGTAGTACAGGGAGGGGGTTTCTCAGTGTTCTTTATTACTGATCATGTTAGGATATGAAGGGCTAAGCTGGAAAGGAAGGTAAGGGTTACTTGTGAAGACTTAGAGCAAAGCTCTCTTGCTTACAGAATCTGCCCAATGTGTTTTTTAATTTTCTCTTCATTTTCATTGTATTTCCATGTCAGACAAATCCCACCTGTGCTAAAGCATCATCACAAATAGATTTATCATCTGATTGTTTATATGTGCCACAGGATTTCCCTGATGTCTGTATAGCCACCCAGGTACAGGCTGGAGTCCCTGGAATTTGCTTGTCCCTTGTAGTGCTGAACACAGTTTCTGGCAAACGCATGTGAAAACTGAGCGTAACTACCGAAGTGCATCTACCAGTGATCCAGAAATAGTGTGATTTAATGCCAGTACCTAAGTATCTGGAGATACCTTTTAATACATGATTACTGCTAATGTAAGGCTTCGTAGTTTAATTCGGGGAAAACTTCAGAGATGAGCTGTACAAGTAACCTAAAACATCTCCTTTCGTGTATGTACGCTGCAATGGAATTTTGATTCATGATTGCATGCAGGTTTTGTTCTGCAAGATCTGAATGGGCAGTTGCTAAATAAATTAAATTAAATATTTTACCATTCTCATTAACCACCTGGCCCCAAGGCTTATTTAGAATGCATTATCCAGGTTCTATACTCAATGGAAAAAATGCATTTGGTTCCTCATGGGTGTTTTTAACATGCTGTCTGAGACACAGAGCTCAGAGAAAGCTGTTAAGAGTCCACTTACCTACAGCATCCCTACTGATGCTGAAAGTCAACTTTCTTTTCATTACTCCTGAGTACTCAGAATTCTAGGTCATCCCATGGTTAGTTGTCACACTAGGGAAGCCCAGAGACTCAGTAACTGGAAAACAAGGCACGCTAATGACTTGTGAACAACTGTAAAAGCTCTTTCAGCAAATTTGCCTTCTATTGTGGCCCTCCTAGAATGAAATTTTAATTCTCAAAAACGATACTTGTAAGATCAGTTTGTTCCCCCCGTGGTCCGCTACATCCTTTCCATCTAGTTGTCTTGAGGAAATGAAGACAAGATGGGAATCTGGAAAAAAATTCTCATGCAGTGCTCCTTTGCAAAATATGAGCACATAACCTTTTTAGGTAGAACTTATTTTCTAATGCAGATGTAATTATGCTGGTGTTTCCTGGCCCTCGAGTGGCTGAATTGCAAGTAATTTCGTTTACAACAATTTTGTTCTTTTCACTTCTTCCACTTCTAGCTCTTAAAGGAGTTAACAAAGAATGATACAAAACTCTCAGGTCCCTTCATTTCTTTCACATGTGGATTCTAAAGCATTCTGAATTCAAGAGGAGTTTAAGGATATAAGTCATAGTTATTTTACATGAGATGCCAGGTAAATGTCTTTGTTAATCTGAGAAAAACTGATCATCCAGCACTGGACTAGGAGATGGATCATGTATTTTCAGACCACACAAACGATTTATGTTGCAAGACAGAATCTCCCAACCTGGGTCGTTCTTGTAGAGTTGAATGCAGAAGGTGCACTGGCTGGTTTTGTTCTTCCCAGTTGTTTTTTTTTTTCCCAAATGTGTAGATGAAAGGGACACTCAACTTCCGACCTCACTATGGTTTCTCACAGTCAGCTGAAACTTTATGCCATTTTCAGCTGTAACTTGATAATCTTTTTAAAGGAAGAGATTAAAGTGCTGCACTGTAGATTTGTCAGAGTGGAACGATGACATTTCTGGGGTCTGAGGAGCAAAACTGGGAAGTATTTTCCTTTTTCTTCAAGTTCTTTGGGGCTCTGTTGCCCTAGATACGTGGCCACTGTTTTCCCCTTCAGTCCTTGGCAATGGCTGTTATATGGTGCGTTGAAAGGACATACTCAATGTTACACCAAGGCAGTTTTATGTAAGTCTTAATGCTATTCAGTAGGTGAAGATAGGGCATCACGTAGTATGCATCTGTAGAGCTTAGCTCCGTGGTGGGTTTGGGTAACTAGGGATTCACATGCTATCTGTCTTCTCTGCGTGTTTTGCTGGCTGTTGGTGGGTGGTTTGGAAAATGGCAACTTGCACAAATTGGTTGATGGTGCTTCGATGACGTTTGCATGCTGGGATAACTTTAAGCTTGTGGATCCTCTTCCCATGAGACAATTTTTCCTCGAGATGCTTTCTAGTATGTCTTCTTGCACCTTTCACTTAGAATTTAAACTGTTCCTCCTTTTAGATGTCAGCAGGCACTGGGAAAGAGTGGTGTAGGGATTGGCATACGAATGATATTGTGTAGCTCTGCACTTGTTGGGAATTCCTTGTCGAGCATGAGCCAACTTGCAAATCAAATGGCTTCCTTACCTAGTTTGCTGCTTCTGAGGTCATGTTTTATAGGCAGTGGTTGTAACTCAAGGCTTGCTCTGAGCTGCTTCCTGGAACTGAGGTGAAACAGTCCCAGCTTCATGAAGCATATGTCTCATGGAGCTAGTTCTCTGCTGAATGAATACAGATACAGCTGTGGCATCCTACAATGCTGCATCTTTATGTCCAGTCTTAAAGCAAGGCTCTATCCCCTGCATAAGTAACTCAAAATCTGTCAAAATGCTGTGAAGAACAGCTCGCACATTCAGTGAGGATTGGGCTGGCGAGGTACGCTGTGACATAATATGTCTTTGCCCTAGAATCTTTTACCCCTTCCAACATCCAACACAAGAGCCGATTCAATTCTTAATCTTGGTGTAACGAAACCACCTCGTGGTTTCTGTATTTGAGTTGATCTAAATTGGGATGGCAGGAGTTCTTGAATCCAACAGCTTTAGGCTATTTTAGGTGGTGAAAATCTGCCATTGGCACTATGGAAGGCATTTATAAGTAACAAGCTAATTATGTAAAATGCACACTGTCCACTTGTTAAGATCTTCTTAAAGTTTCATAATCTAATCAGAAGTTGCTATGTATAACACTTGGCTTGTTGTCCTCCCCCCTGCCTTTTTAATGCAACTTAGTTGGATGGATAGATGA
This sequence comes from Falco rusticolus, assembly GCF_015220075.1. Classification (NCBI taxonomy): domain Eukaryota; kingdom Metazoa; phylum Chordata; class Aves; order Falconiformes; family Falconidae; genus Falco; species Falco rusticolus. Next base: position 53,194,998 of record NC_051190.1, on the reverse strand, counting down.
TCAATACAGGAGGGAAATGCTTTCCCTAGTACTGGTTGGTTGAGTGTGCCCACGTGCCTCTTCAGTACAGCACATAAAGGATTTTCCTTTTAGTTACTGAGCACAAATGCATTGCTTTGAAGATGGATGATATGTGTCTACTTAGCACTCATAGATTAAAGCTTTGGCTCTCCCTAGGCTATAGATTTTTGTCATGTAGACTCTACATAGTGTCATAAAAAACATGTATAAACTGAAATTGCCAAGTATGCTGAGGGTATTCACCTGAAGGGTTGGCAAAGGTAGGTCTGGCTGAGCTCCTTGTTGATATTCTGTAGTCCAGTCACCTTCAGATGGTGCCTGAGGGTCCTGCCAGCAGCACAGGTCTGTAAGAGACATCTTGGCTATCAATAGAAATGTGTCCATCACCAGTGATTAGCCACTGTTACAGCATCTCCTTCCCTTCCACGCAGCTGTGCACGGATTAAACCCCCTGAGGAAGGGCCGCACCATTCCTGTAACGGTGTGGGACCTGGCCCTGCCTTTGTGGTGGTGAATGGATGTGGGGAGGTTGATGCCAGGTGTTCACACTGTTTGTTCCTTCCTTCTTCTTTTTGCTGAGAGAAATTGTGGTGTGGAGGAGTGGTCTGTTGGGGTGCTGGGGGGGCTCAAGGGGAGGAGAGTAGTGCTATTTGGCGGGTGGCAGCGAGGGAAGGAGCATGCAGTGCCCTTGTGTCTGGAGCAGAAGACATTAAGTCTTGTGATGTTGTCTGGCTTCGTGGGAACCTCTTCTATGGCACATCAGCAAGAAGGTAGTCTCCTGCACTGATGTTTTACCCGTATCTGAGGAGTCTGAAACCTTGGTCAGAGGTAGTTTGCTTAGCTGCAGACCTGACCATTGAAGTTTCATTTGAGGCTTGTAAAACCTCAGGACTGCAAAGCTCCTTCAAAAAGACACTGGAGAGACCCCTTTTGTCATGGGATGACCTTTATGCAAGAGCCTTTGACTATGCTTCTGTTGAGTTTTGTAAGGAGCCAGCCCTCTATGTTCACAGCCCTTTCCTATGGTCTCTGTTGGGGCTCAGAACGAGGATAAACTTCTCCCATCCCATCACCATAGTGCCTCTAGTGCATCCTGCTCTCTCCAGTGCCCAGAAAGTTTGTTTTTTCACCTGTTTAGTTTTTAAACCTGCCATGAGGATAATATGACATTAGAGTGGAAAAGCTATCGCTGCTGTGCAGGGGAGGAATTGCAGAGCTGTAAACTGCTCCCAAAATAGATCAGATGATGTGTCAAACTGCCCAGCCATCTAAATACTCCACGCGCTGACCTCCGTGCGATATATAATCAGGGCTGGGTAAAATGTTTTGAGGGGAGGAGGAGGTGAAAACCCCCTTCTGCCTGAATCTGCATGCTTGTTTCTAGAAGTTGTCATTTGTCCAGAAGTTGATTAGGAGCCAGCCTCTGCTTCCAGCTGGGATGTCCAGGTCCTGAATGTACGAGCTGGGGCCGGGGAAGGAAGCAGCAGCTCATTCTCCTGTTGTTTTTCTGTCCCAACCAACCCGGGGAGCTCTTTGCATTCACGGTGCTTCCCTTAAAGGTTCAGTTTCAAACCCGCAGCTTCTAAGATTTGTTGTCTGGAGGGTAACCTTTTATTTTATTTTCCCTTGAGCTGCTGTGCTACTTGTGTGTGTGTGTGCACAGGGATATCTCCAGGCAGCGAGGGAAGCTGCTGCGTTGGCTACAAGGAGTTTCTTCCCTGGCTGCCAATCTCTGTGGTCTGGGCAAGGGCAGCTATGTAACTGCAGCATCTGCTGAGAACAGACCGGGCACTGTTTGGGAGGGACAGCACAATTTATCTGACAGACGGGACAGGGAGGGGGAAAGGAGCAGGCCAAGTCCCGCTGTACGATGCGTGCTGTGGAGCCGTTAAGCCTTTATCTCCCAAATTTAACAAAAGGGCTGGCTGAGGTGTTAGGGAGACAAACAGGCGATTCATTGCAAAGTCAGATGCGTTCCCTGGCAGGGGTGGGTGGGAGAGACTGACACTAACACATGGCTGGCTGCGCTGTTGTTGGAGCAGTGCGAGGCATGCCCATGTCCCGGCATGCTGAGGGCTGTTGTGGGTGGGAGGCTTGCTGCTGGGACCACGGGGATGGGGTTGCCAAAAGGGAGTGCAGCAGCAATAGCCCCTCCGAGGAAAGAGCAGGGTGCTCTGGCTGTATGGATCCATCAGCCTGGTGTTGCAAAGTGTTAGCGTGTGGCTGACACCGCTGGGTGGTTTCTTGCAGTCACCCAAAAGGTTGGAGTGTGTAGGTGGGTTAAATGCTGCAGCCAAAGCAAGGTGCTGCAGGGCATCTTATAGGTACCTGGCTCGGTGCTGAGGATGTAGCAACTGCCCTATGGGGGTCGAACTGAAGGTTCTTCAGCTGGGCATGGACATCGGGGAGAGCCAAGGAGAAGCGGGACAGGTGATGTGTCTCCTAGGGTGTCCTGCTCGCTCCTGGCAGTTGGTGGTTTAGAGGCTTCCTGAGCCAGCGGCTGCCTTCAGTCCCTTGTGTTTCGTCACCCACCTGGGTGAATCTCCCTTGCCTGAATTTCTCCAGTCCCTTTTGGAATCTATTCATAGTTTCAGGCTTCACAACATCCAGTGACAACCAGCCTTGCAGTTTAATGATGTGCTGTTTGGAAAAAAGGCTCTAATCTCAGTGTGTCCAGCATTTATTATATTTTTAAGTGCTATGGCTGGCCTGAGTCAAAAAGTCTGATCCCTGCATTGCCCTGAGCACAGTGCTCCCTGTGGAGCCCCCACCCTTGGGCAGATCTGCAGGACTTGGTTAGGCTCCTGGTCAGTAGCCTGAGCTGTAGAGAGCCTGAAGGATGGATGGGAGGTGTTTTGGGAACTGGAACTGCCTTTGTGAAGGAGAACCCTTACCCCATGAGTGATGCTGTCTGATGCTGCTTTTGTAAACCTGCTGAAATAAATATAAAACCAGCAGCAGTACAAAAAGCACAAAGCACAAGTGCATCTAAGGGGTTTCTGGTTCTTGTCACTTAGATTTCAGATGCTAAATATCCTTTGTGCAACTCTCCCCAGACAAAGGAAGCTACTGAGAAAGACCATGAACTTGAATTTTCTTTCCTTGGAACAACAAAACAAAACTCGTTGCAGGTTTATACCACAGATGACTTTCTGGCTTTTGGGAATTCGGGTTTCATGGTAGGAGCAGATGTAACAGAGTTTGCATGTGGCTCAACACTTTGTTGCACAAAAATTGTGCCATTGAGCACCTGACCTGTTTACACTGGTTTGCTGTCTTTAAAATCTGATATAAATTCTTTTGTTGTGTTCCTTTGTGTGATTCATTACATCTGTGGTCTTCTCCTGGTCCTCGATCCCACTAAAAAAACTATTCCAAAGCAAGGCAGGGTGAGGGATGCCTCTGTATTTTCTGTAAGTGTGATCGAGAAATGTCCCTTGTTTTTTACGTCATGGAGAGCTGTTAGGTCCAATTCTAGATTAAAATGGATTACTGTAAGGCCATGTCAGGGATGGAGCTGAGCTGTTTTTATTGCATTGGTGATCTGAGAGCCTGGATTTTCAGCAGTGTGTGTAAAACAAAAACAAAACAAAAAACCCCCAAACCAAAACAAAAAAACCCAAAACAAAAACCCCAACCCCCCCAAAAAACTAAACCAAAAAAGCCTAACAAAAAAAAGCCCCAAACCCAAAACAAACAAATGAACAAAAGTGCAAACCAACCAAAACCACCACCACAACAACAAACAACACTAAAAAACCCCAAAATAAAAATCTACCCCATAAAAACTCCACAGCAACCGAGCAAATCCCTCTACCTTATAGCAGCTTTGTGTTGCTGCTGCAGGGAGATGTTACCTCATGTTGTGTATGTGTGTGTCTCTTTGCCAATCCATCCTATCATGGGAAATACTCTGCAAACCTCTTTCCTCCCTCAACACTGTGTGGAGCTAAATGGGTTAAACCAAGCCTTTTGTTTTCTTCTCTGGGCTTATTTCTTCATCTTCTGTTGCATTGCTCCCCACTTAACTGCTTCCCTGCACCAGAACTCACAGCTTCGTGTTGCCTACAGTCTAGTGGGACTCATGCCAAAAGAAATGTTAAGCTGAAAAAAAAAAAATATAAGCAGTGGCTGGGATAAGGAGCAGCAGTGGGTTGTGGGGCAGAGGTCTGGAGGGGGTCCGTGAGCTGTCCAGCTGGGGAGGGGGCTCTGGCAGGGGGGTGCTTCCTGGCACAGGCTGCCAAGGGTAAAGCTAATGCCGTCTTAAATCAGTGAGTGAAAGCCCCTGTTGCTGCCTGGCCCGTGCATTCCACTGGCACCACGGCTCACCGGCTGGTTTTAAGTTGGGTTGAAAATCCTTCATAAATCTCGCTGATTGCTGTTTCATTCTTGAGAGGATGAAGGGGAGAGGAAACAACCTTCCCCTCCCCACCTCTGTTCTCTGCCTCAGCTCTCTTACGGACAAAATGGGTTGTTCCAGGGGAATTGGGTTGTGGGCAGCTCTGGGGGGCCAAGCTACCTGGGACCTCCCAGCCAAGGGTGGCTAAGCATTGAGTTGGGAAAACTGGACACCCCCTCCTCAAAAACCCAGCAGTATTTTTTTTTTTTTTTTTTTGAAAACTGGGAAACTGTTCAGCAGAAACCTTGGGAATTGCAAGGGAGTATTGCAAATGTGGGTAGAGCTGCTCTTAGCACTTACCCTCTTCTTGTGTCATTTCCATGCTGGTGAATCTTAATGCTGCAACTGAGATTTACCTAAAATAAAAATGTCTTTTGCTCTGATGGACTGGAAACATCCTGAATAAGGTTTGTTGTAAGGAGAGCAGGGGAAAGGAGGAGAGGTAGTTCAGCCTTGTGGTTCAGGCACATCACCAAGGGCTGCAAGACCCAAGTTGGATCCCTTCCTCTGCTGTGGGGTTTCGCTGATTGCTGGTGCCCTCTGTGCAGGGGAAGGGAGGCAGGAGGGAAGACAATGCTTCCTTACTTCAGCGGAGTGCTATTAGCTGTCATTCATAACCCGTGCGGGTCCTGTGCCTTGCACGAGTGGGAATTGCTGCAGCAGCTCCAAGTATTTACTTGTGGTGCTTCTGATTGCCGCAGTGCAAAAATAGCTGTTCCTCATGGCACCTTGGTCTGTAGGTCCCACTCAGGAATGCACCATAACGAGAACATCTCCAGCCCGCCACATCTGAACAGAGTCACATATTCCCTGCTCGTTCACTGAAGGATTTTTCCTTCGGTTGCTAAATTTTGCCCTCATATACCGTGTGCCAAACTTTTTTTGGTAATTTGTACAGGAGAAGCTGAGGGCGTGTTTTGGCTGGGGATTGCATGGAAGCTTATTTACACATGCAGCAGCCATCCTGTATCTGGGAGGCAACCGTCTGCATCTTATCCCATTCACAGAAAAATCCCTTCTGAACTGGTGTGCTGACCCCTTTGTAAGGGTGTGGGATCCAGGTCTCTTCTCCATGCAGGGTGGCTGGCCTGGGGGGGATTTCACTTGCTTGGGCAGCTGCATGCAGCCGCCTGGGAGAAGTCCTCTGACTTCTGTGTGAACTTCAGCTAAGGCTAAAATGGGAAACTCAGGCATAAATGATCTCTGTGGTAACACCTGGGCCTGAAAAGAGCTTAACTACTCAGGATCAGAGTGGCTGCTATGAGTGGTAGAAGCAGTCAGGAAAGAGGTCTTGGAAAGGGAAGAGCTGGAGATTTGCACCAGAAAAGTCTTTCTTACAGAGGCAGCTGTCACTTCTCTTTTTGCTGGATGTCAGAAATAACTCTTGATAAGACCCAAGAGCCTGGCAGGTATGTGTAGCAGGATCCTTACATGCCCGTCACTCCATCCCTTTGCCTAAGATGCTCAGAGAAGAGGACCAGGGGAAACCTACTGCATAGATCTATCTGGGAAAAAAGGAGTGATTGAAGTTTGAATGACTGAAGCCTACAAGAATCTGCACCTTTGTCTCCTTCAAAAAATAATATCCATTTGAGCATACTTCATCAGGAGCCTGATGCTTCCGTCCCTGGTAAGTGGGATCTACTGGGTTGAAAATGCCCCCATGGTGTAGCTTTCCTCTCTCTAATTCCTGCTGCTCAGAAGCAGATCCAAGGACTTGTAGGCATTTTCCTTTGTCAAACACATGCTCTCTGGAGCATGTGTAGGGTATGGCTGCTGTCCACCTGCATGCAGTGAGGTTGCAGGGCTCCTACCGTGTCTTGGTGGAAGTGTAATGTTGTAGTGGTCTCTGTGGTGGGGGCTGTTACTTGTTTCTTTGCAACTAGAAGCTACGGTTGAGATCTGGGCACTATTGACTAATGAGGAAGCCCACGTTTAGGGGGTTGTCACCTGAAGAAAAGCACTGTGTACGTTTGTACCATGCTATTGAGAAGATAAGGATCAAGGTAGCAGTTGGGGCATAACTGTGATGAAAATAGCTGTATTCGTTACTTATGCTTCCAGATTCTTTTTTTTGCTTTGTTTAATGTTCTTCAGCAGCAAGACACCTTTATTTATGGAGAATGACATGGAGGTCAAAAAGGAGGGGTGAGCACAAAGTGGAGAGTTGGTTAGGAATGAAGGAAACGAACCCTAGCCTGTCTGTAAGGGGCAGTGGTCTGTGGGTGGCAAATAGAGGAACCCTTGTAAAGTGCCAGGATAGATGGAATCTTAGCAAAGCTGTTTCTGATTTCTAGGTGGAGTTTAAGCTGTTTGGCTCTGTCCTGTAAAGCCCTAGATGAGTCTACATTTTCTCGGGCTGGGAGAAACACTTTTCCTTCTGTCACCTTCTCTGACCTTCACAATGTCACAGTACTGTGCCAGAGATCGGTGGAAAAATTACACTGAGGAAGGGTTGAGCCAGAAGTGGATAACCCAAACAGAGCAATCTCCATGAACGGACTTATCCTGCCATCTCAGCAAGTGTTACTGTGGAAGCCAAAAAATCCTTGCTGAGGTTTGGAGAATACATTACTTTTTTGCAAGGGCTTAAGGGAATATGGGGTATTTTTTTTTTTTTTTTGCATGGCTATATATTAGCCAAAAGAAGAAACCTTTGGCTTTTTAGCTCACCGAATGGCAGAGAACTTTGAAACTAGCAGTAGGCTTTTGATTTTGTGGTCTAAGCAAGGCAGCAATAGACATGAATGCCTGAACGCTGGGGTGAGCAATGCATCTTGAGGCAAAAATATTTCATCCTGACTTTGAGGGGTAGAAATAAAACAGAGAGCCAACTATTTAGTAGCAAAGAGGAGAAAGCCTTCTCTGATCCCAAATGATGCGGGCATCCACCAGTGCTTCTGACAGCCTTGGGAAGAGCAGAATTGAGGTTGATGAGCACTCTTCAGATGATTCCCTCCAAAGGGCGCTTAGTGTGAGCACAATGGTGACACTTGTGCTTGTGAACACTTAAAAAACCTGAACAGCACAGTGCAGAAGGGGAGAGTTGATTCTTTGATGGTCATCTTTTGCTCCAAATATCAACTCTCCATCACTCACCATGGAATTCAGTGTTTTCTTGGACTTTTGGCTTCTTTATACTTCGAATAGCAATTAGCCTTTGTGGGATGGGGGGACCATGGTAAATCAATTTAGGAGAGCTTCTTCACGGTGTGGGAGTGTGGTGGTGTGGGAGAGAGGGCAACTGAAGGTTGTTGGGTGTAAAAAATAATAGTACAGGCCTGGTGTCCAGCATAACTCAGTCTCTTTGAGTCGTAAAGTCATTCATTTGTTGCAGTAGAGATTAGTGTTGCAAGTTGTCAGCTTTTCACAAAATTTATTATTATTAAAGAAAGGAAAGGGAAGAAGAAAGGTTGGAAGAGTAGAATACTGCAGGAAAAAACGGTCATGTAAAAAGTGAAAATAAAATCAATTGGGCCATTGTACAGATGTACCAAAGAAATCTCCCAACAGAGAAGGAAGCACTAGGGTAGGAATGCAATATTTCAGCAGGCCTGTCATTCCAGACGGGTATGCAGAGGCGTTTCCTTGCAGGGAAGCAGCTCACCTTGGCTGACATCTCTGGTGGCACTTGCAAAGAAAACTCTTCAGCATGTCAAGCGAGAATGCACTGACAGGTCTATGCAGGCGCCTTACTTCTGTCTTGACCCCTTCAAATTCTCATCAGGAAAATCCCCGGTTAAACAAGGGAAAACACAGGGACACTGATGCAAGTGTGAGCTGACGAGACAATAAAAGCTCTTGACTTCAGAGCTGAGCTGGAAGCAGGACCCACCTTGGATTGCCTCTCTGGAAGGTCAGTAATTCCGTGGTGCTACAGATAAAACCTGGCTGTGCGGCTGTCTGTGGGTTGTGCAGCGGCAGGGGCTGTGCCTGGGACCTCTCCCAAGCCTGGGTGATTGGAGCCTGAGCTCCAGGACAGCAAAGCAATAAGCCATGTTTGACATGAAGTTCACAACCGAGGCAGCCGAATGGCACCAGTGGTGCATGCGCAAATTGGACAGGTCTTATATCTGGTGATAATAAACCTTTCCTGGCATCAAACTAGTGGCAAAACTGGAGGGAGAATAGTGCAAGCGATGTTGCAAAGGTTCCTCTCAGCTAAGTGGGTATGGCACTGGACAAGCAGGTCCTTCCTGAGGTCTGGACAGTGCAAGTGTGCCACTCGGAGCACGAGTCAGGCAAGGTGCACAGAAGATTAGGTCACAGTCTGAAACAGTCTTTTGACTTTGTAGATACATACTGCTGTCATAGGAGCCAGAGTTAAAGCTTCCTGGGTTGTGTGCAATGAGCTGTTTGGTCTCTCTCCAGGTTCCTAGTTGACAAACACACCTTCATCTCACACTTGGCTCCGTTGATCCACTAGAACACAATTGCACAGAGGGCTGGCTGGCAGTTTAATTGTAACAGTTGTGGATTGGGTGTGTATAAAAGTAAAAAAAAAACAACCAACACAACACCCCCCCACCCCCCCCTTCCTGAAAAATTTCCTTGGAAGGAACAGCTTGGCCTTTGTGAGGAGCTGAGAAAGCATCCGACTGACACCATTGCCTTACGGGACCTCACTCAGCCTAGGTTGCATAAAAGAGCTTTATAGGATTATAAAGGTTCCATGCAGCGGCAGCTCCCAGGCAGTGTGTCAGGTGGGGCACTGGCTCCCCCCGGCTCTGCCTGCACTTGTTTATTATTGATGCCACACTCTGAGAAGTGCCATCTTGCCCGTCTTCCCAGGGCTGCTGGAACACGTGTGCAGAGCTGGGGCTGCTTCTTTGGTCTTCTCCCCTGCTGAAATGGGCACACGTCCAGTGCTGGGGGGTTGGAAATGTGTGTGTGTGAACGTGTGCTGGTTTTGCTCGTGGAAGTCTTCACCTGGAAGAGCTGCATTACTTGTTGGCTAGGAAAAGCCCCTTTCCCCTAAAATTACTCCTTGTTTTGTTCTGGAGATGCTTTCCCCAATCCATTTGCTTTGCTCTGATTCAGACCAGCTTGAAAACCCGTGAAATCAGTCCGAGCAACAAGCCAGGTGGTGATGGATGGGTCTCTGTTCAGCATGCGTGTTGTGTTGCTTGTTTTTCACCAGTTTGGATGTTCATGGCCCCTTTTCTTTAATGAAGGAGGACTGGTCAGAGCTGGGTCAGGAAGTGGGAGGTGGAAAAAAGTGGTGTTCTACTGTCTCTGTGGGACATCTTGTTGGTGTCTTGTCTTTGGGTTGTTTTCTCGGGAAGGGGTGAAGTGGGTGGCTGCATGCTGCCCAGCTTTCTCGGCTCACTGTGGCTGTTACCCATGTGTCCCACATACCAGAGCTGGTGAGCTCCTACCTAAGGCTTTTGCACAGAGCAGTGAAAATGGACATTGCAGACATAGTTCGTTTAATGCTTCAGTTTTCTGTTGTTTCCCAGGACTCTCCATCCACTAGTTGTAAGTGGCTGCTGGAGGCTTCTCCTCTGGCACTGTGCAGCACCACAGATCCTATTTTCTACCTTCTCCCTATCCCCAGCTCTGTTTTGTTTTTATTTTTATTTAGGTGACTTTATTGGAGAGAGATGCCATTGGGCTGTGCTATCAGCAAGTTCTGCAAGGCTGTCCCACGGGAAGCCATACTTCAACATATCTCAAAGCCAAGCAGCTAAGGGGGAGGGTGGGGAAGGGGTTCAAAGTCACCAATTGCTCTGCAGAAATCTTGTCTGTAGGATCAGTTCCGGTGTCCCTCCTTGCTGTGATGGTCATCTGCTACATGATACTTGGAGTTTGTTTTCCAGGACGTTTAGCTTAACAGTACCTGCTCAGCTGGAAAGGTAAACTGGGGAGGGGGAGCTGTAGAAAATGCTTTTATGAGTCAGTCACCTTTGCCAGCTGAGGACTTCTTACACCAGCTGTGAAAGCTTGCAGGAGTGAACTTTTGGAGCAGAAATATTGAGGAAGGGCAGGAGTGAATGTCCTGGAGACTGTTACAGGTCTCTACTACGGCGAGGCTTAGACCAAGCCACCTTTCTGATGAACAAGCCTTCTCAGAGCTTCAGTTAATGAGGCACCAGGGCTGGAGGATGTCCTGTCTCCTTGGGGAACAGTCAAAACCAAGTCCATACCCTGTCCCGGTCGAGACAGAGCAAAACCATAAGGGTTAACATTTGTCAGTGCTTCAGATGGAGCTTGCTGTTTGGCCTTTTGGGTGTTTTTATCACTTTTGGGGAGCAGAATTTGAGGAAACCCCAAAATTTTTGGACATTTACACTGGTTTACACCAGTTTTCCATGTTTCCCACAAATCACTGTCTCTTCATGTTTACCATTGAGGTTTTTTTTTTTCCTGGAAATGCTAATACTTCTGAAGGTAACCGAAGGAGAACATTTCTTTGCCCATCTCTTCTAAAAAATCCAGGCTCCAAACCCAGCTGGGTGGGGTTTTTTTCCTCCCTTCTTTAGACATCTAAACGTGAAATCACCTTGCCAAGTTATCAGTAATGATTGGAACTGTGCTGGTTGTCGTTGGCTGTGGCTCAGGTCAGGCTTCTGTACCCATTGTGCAGGGAGGTTTGGGAGTTAAAGCATCCTAGCTGCTTGACCTTGGGGACTGGGCTCCTGGCAGGATGCACCCCGCTCATTAGAGAGAAATCTTCATTAAAAAAGGAAACAAATCACTGCCTCTGCAGGACAGGTAGGGGTTTAAAGGGTTTCCAGGGTGAATCTGCATTCAGCAAAGGTGTGTGCTCCCCTCCTATGCCTGTCACCTTGTTCCCCCCACTGGTCCTTCAGCAATGGAGACGCCTGAGCCTGCGACCCATCCCTGCGCTCGCCTCTGCAGGACTGCAGCGTTCCAGCGTGTTTTTCAATTCTGGCTTTATGCAATTCTTCCTTTTTGGCTGGGGAAACTCGTCTTCAGGTCCTTCGAAGCCCTGCATAGTGATTCCCATTGACTGCGTGGACTGGCACCTAGCCGGAAAAGGGCAGAGCCAGGACAGTGGGGTGCGGGCAGCCTGGCCAACAAACCGCTCATGAGCCCTGCAGATGTTCCTGCAGCCTCTCTGCTCCCTGGGGCTGATGCCAGCCTGGTCCTCTTCCAGCAGTTCGTCACTTGACACCGGGAACAGTACGCTGGCTTCTTTGTTGCATTGTACAAGTCAAGGACTTGTGCCTGGAGAAGGCAGGGGAGGGGAGAAGGCAGTGAGTGGGACACGAATGTCTTCAGGTCATTTTTTTTAGGTTTTGAGCTCATTCTGCCTTGTAAAAGCTGTTGGCGTGTCTCCTGGAAAGTGTATCCTGCTCTTGAGCCTCAGGCAGTGGCTTGCTAGGTTTTATGTCAGGATCTCTTCTGCTGAGGGCAGGGTGGCTGTGTATGTGCTGTCTTGGTGCGTCTCTTGGGGTCTGGTGGGACAGATAATTCTCCATCCCTTCCCAAGCCAGTTCTGGCTCTGCTTGATATGCTAAAAGGACTTTTTTTGGTTTGTGCACAGGAGAGTGACTGTAGGGCTCTTCTATTTTTACTAGTTTCCCAAGCTCACACCGTTAGGTACCTTCAATTATTCCTTTCCAATTTCAATTTTCAGCGGAGTCCTGTGGTGGAAATTGCCAAGATCTTAGGTACAAACAAGCTCTATGGGAACTATGAAGAACATAAATCCAAATATTGCTTCTTACCCTTCTCCTCTTGCACACATGCTGCAGAGAGCTGCACTACAAAACCGCTCCTTGCCCAGACATCAGCAAGTCCCCGTGGGTGCTCAGCTGGGGAGAGCCTGGTCCCACCACGGCCCCACGTCTACTGCTGTGTCACTCTTTCCTCATGCTGTGCCCCTCTGTTCCTCTGCAGGCTGACAGGGAACGAACCCCTGACCATCCTCCCTCTGACCTCAGAAATGGAGGAAGCTGCCGTCAAAGCCCACTACAAAGTCTGTGACCGCCTGAAGCTGGAGAAGAAGCAGCGCAGGATGTGCCGGCGGGACCCCGGCGTGGCCGAGACCCTGATGGAGGCGATCAGCATGAGCGCGCTGGAATGCCAGTACCAGTTTCGCTTCGAGCGCTGGAACTGCACCCTGGAGGGTCGCTACCGGGCCAGCTTGCTAAAGAGAGGTGAGCAGGGTGGGGGTCCTGGTTGGGGGTGCTGGCATCCCCGTCAGCCATCGGCTTCCCTGGCATCGTGCAGGGTGGTCATCCTGGCACAGCCTTTGTCAGCAGTGGGTCACCTCCTCCCCAGAGGTCCACAAAGAGCTTGCAGAAGTTAAACGTGAAGCTAGGCTCGGCTCACCTGTGATGGTGTGCAGCAGGCAAAGGGCGTGCTATATGGTGGCAGCTTCGGTGCTTGTAACTAGCGAAGCAACCCCTGTCTGCTTCCCACTGCTGGCCACAGCTCATCTCTGTGGAGGCTGGAGGTGTTTGTGCGTGTCTGCAGCCAGCAGCTACATTTGTGCCTCACTTCTGCTGGAAGATGAGCTCTAGCTGGAGGGGAAGGTGCTGAAGTTCCCAAAGCTGTTAGTTCCCAAAGCTCTCCCCTCTTTTTTTTTTCTTCTTTTTTTTTTTTTCTGGTCTTATTTATTATAGAATAATAAATTGGACCAGAAAATTATTAAGGAAGGAAGTTGAGAAAACTCCTTGTTTAGGGAAATAAGGCAAAATGGACTGTTCTGTGCTGCCCTGTCAGTGGGGGCAAGCGGACCCCTATTGTCGTGCAGGGCAAAATGTGAACGTGTGTGTCATTACTGCTGTAGTCAGGGCAAAGCTCCCTGGCTGCCAGTGGTGGGCAATTCCCACACCCCTTCCCAGCAGCTCAGGTGGAGATGACCAGAAGCTGAGAAAGTGTTGGAGTAACAGGTGGTATTTTTTTCTCCTTCCTTTGTGTTACGTCATATAATCCAGTTTCCTGCACCCTTCCAGTAAAATCCAGTTCTGATTTCTGCACTGCAGCTAACAGTGCAGCCAGGACTATTTTACAGATCGCTTGCATGGGTCCCGAGGGCTTTACTGACTTCCAGAAAGTCCCACACTCAGCGATGGAGCTGGACCTAGAAACCCAGGGTCTGATGTGCTCAAAGACAAGAGCAGAGGTTTGCAAGGCACTCTCCCTCGCTAATTAGCAGAGGTGTAATTCAGAAGCGCTAGGGCTTAACTAATGCACTGTCACTGACTGCGGTGGAAACAAGGAAAGTCCTTATGAAACCCAAGAGGTCCAGCCAGAGCTGCAAGACATTTAAAAATATCCCCGCATGCCAGAGGAGTCCCTGGGTTAGTGGTGCCTTGGGAGAGCCAAGCACTTTCTCATGCTGACACCTGGAGGCCACAGCTTGTTCCTTCAGATGTTCCTTGCCCCCTTAGCAAGGGGTATTTTGAAGCAGCTCGAAGCTGAGCTGCCTTAAAACACCATTGAGAACATCCCCTCTCCCAGCCCCCGCCTCCGCCTTGTCAGGACCCCGTGTAATAAATGGCAGCTCTGAGGGTTGCAAGGCTCTGCCTGCTGTCTCATTCTTCCATGTTTTATGCCCCTGCAACATCTCTACCCTCCACCAATGCTGTAAATCCTTCAGAGGTTGTTCCTGCAGCATAACACACTGCCCTGTAAATCTTTCTCCTCCTCTCTGAGAGCT